>NC_048600.1:115794076-116126333 GCF_003668045.3 Cricetulus griseus
GTGGGTGGGCGGGCGAGTGGGTAGCCAGGGAGTTGGGCCTTTGAAGAACTTGGACCTGGGTTGGGCAGCTAGGAAGCCTGTTGCCCACTGGCTCATGGGCATGTCTTCTTTTGGATTAAATAGGAACAGCTACTCATTGTACTGTGCAGAGCTCATGGCCAACATGAAGGACGTGCCGAGCACAGAGCGCATGGTGCTATGTAGCCAGCAGTGGAAGCTGCTGTCCCAGAAGGAAAAGGACGCCTACCACAAGAAGTGTGACCAGGTACCACCCTGGCCTTTGGGTCCTGTCTTGGGGGTTTGTTTCAAGTGTACAGTTCGCCCCAGCCAGGCTGTTTTTCATTGATTACATGTGCCGTGGCCATCTGCTTCCAACTTGGCAGTGTGTAATGTCTGCATCTATGAAAGCAGACAGCTCAGGCCTTTTTGTCTACCGTCTTTAGGGAGGGAGAAGGTTACACCCAGTCCCTAGGGGCCTGCTGAGGTTACTGCCCCAGAATAATGGAGGCAGTCCCCAACTGACTGAGTTCTCTTTCCTAGAAAAAGAAAGATTATGAGGTAGAACTGCTGCGGTTCCTCGAGGTGAGTAGCATGGTGGACAGAGGGGCAAGTTTGGCGGGCAGTCTCGAGTCTGATGAGCTTGCCTGCTGCAGCCCGTGCCCCTCTCCTTCCTGCTCAGAGCTTGCCCGAGGAGGAGCAGCAGCGGGTCCTGGGCGAGGAAAAGATGTTGAACATCAATAAGAAACAGACCACCAGTCCAGCCTCCAAGAAGCCTTCTCAGGAAGGTGGCAAGGTATGTGCCACAGGACAACCACGTACGGTGGAGCGGCCCACAGGACGCTAATGGTAACTGTACCTCTGACCCTCTCCGTCCCGTCACTCCTAGGGCGGCTCTGAAAAGCCCAAGCGGCCTGTGTCTGCCATGTTCATCTTCTCAGAGGAGAAGCGAAGGCAGCTGCAGGAGGAGCGGCCTGAGCTCTCAGAGAGCGAGCTGACCCGCCTGCTGGCCCGCATGTGGAACGACTTGTCAGAGAAGAAGAAGGTCAGACCTTAGAGTCTGGCACCAGTCTCCCCTAAGGCCGCCCGGGCCACTTCCACGGGCAGTTAAGGCGCCCGGTGTGGATCACACGTGTGCCCGCGAGCTGGAAGGCGGGAAGCTGTCAGCTGGGCTTGTCTCCCTCGGAGAGCAGCCCCATGGGTGGGGCGGAGTCTGCGGAGGAGCATCAGCGCTGCCCATGGCTTCTGCTGGCCCCGCCCTCGCCTCTGCCGGCCCCGCCCTCTAGGCAGGAGCCTGCTGCAGCTGCTTGATTGACTTGGCGCGCCCCCTAGGGGTGGTTCGCATGCTGACTCCTTTTGCCTTTCCTGTAGGCTAAATATAAGGCTCGGGAGGCTGCTCTGAAAGCACAGTCTGAGAGGAAGCCAGGTGGTGAGCGTGAAGAGCGAGGCAAGCTGCCTGAGTCGCCCAAGAGAGCTGAGGAAATATGGCAGCAGAGTGTCATTGGAGACTATCTGGCTCGCTTCAAGGTAGCACGGAGTGGGGAAGGATTGGTTTGTAGCCTCCAGCAGCAACAGAACCCCTCCCACAGCTGATGCCCTTTGTTTGTACCTCAGAATGACCGAGTCAAAGCCTTAAAAGCTATGGAGATGACTTGGAACAACATGGAGAAGAAGGAGAAGCTGATGTGGATTAAGAAGGCAGCCGAAGACCAAAAACGATATGAGGTGAGAAGGGGCCTCCATGTGAATCCCAGGGTTCTGGACCACAAATGCCAGCTTTATTGGGACCTTCAGCCTATCATAGGCTAGGTGAGAGGCAAGATGCTAGCCTCCTAAGTGCTTCCTAGAGGCCGTAGGTGCAATTTAGAAAGCATTTTGAAGTGGCCCTCTTGATGGGCTAACTGGCAAGTAGTTGCTTCAGGGAGAGTCTAGTTATGGACTCCAGCCACCAGCTCCAGGTCTTCCTGCCCTAATATCTGGAATTAGGATTACAAGTCCATTCTAGGCAGCTTCTCCCCTTTCTGGCATATAATAGAGCCAGCAAAGGCTTGATGACAATGGGGTAGACCCTGTGGATGTGAATGTGACCTCTCCGTGTCTCTCCACAGAGAGAGTTAAGTGAGATGCGGGCCCCTCCAGCTGCTACGAACTCTTCCAAGAAGATGAAGTTCCAGGGGGAGCCCAAAAAACCTCCCATGTGAGTCTGAGGCTAGAGCCTGTTCTGATGTGTGAAGAGATGGGACGGGAAGCTAGCTGGCTGAGGACCCTGACCCATACCTGTGTCACCCCACCCTGCAGGAACGGTTACCAGAAGTTCTCCCAGGAGCTGCTGTCCAATGGGGAGCTGAATCACCTGCCGCTGAAGGAGCGCATGGTAGAGATTGGCAGCCGCTGGCAGCGCATCTCCCAGAGCCAGAAGGAGCACTATAAGAAGCTGGCGGAGGAGCAGCAGAAGCAGTATAAGGTGCACTTGGACCTCTGGGTCAAGGTGAGAGAGGGCAAGGGAAAGGGGGGTCACACTAGGCGGTCCTCGCTCATGGTTCCTCGGCCTCTCAGAAATCCTGTGGGGCAACGGGCACTGGCACTTTTAAAGCTAAGGAAGCCAAGGCATTAAATAATTTGCCAAGGTTACATGGTAGAAAATCCTTCAAGTCAGCTGCATTTTCTCCCTTCCAGCCAGGACCAGTGGACTTGTGAGCCCTGGCCAGGCTGTCAGTCTCTGTTTTTCCATTATCTTGAACAATCAGATCTATATAGTGAGGGGAATTGCCTGTCACTCAGATAGGTTGACCAAAGACCCGGAGAGATGGTGGGAATTTAGTCTAGAATTTTGTCACTCTCCATCATCTCATCAGTGTCTCAAAGTCTGGGGTCCCGGTGAGGTCGGTCCCCTCGTGAGTCATGGGGGAGGCTTTGGGGTTTAGGAGGTTCTGAGTGTGGAGCTATGATTTGGGCATAGCAGTTGGGAGAACTTGATAGGAAACTGGCTGCCAGTCAGGAAAAGGTGCTTGTGGCAGAATCAAGAGTTGTGTTCTGCCTCCTATGAGCTTTCTGCGGGGACCAAGAACTGGGGAGGCTAAGGTTAAAGATAGGGAAGGTACACAAGTGCTCTACCCGGGGCACGGTGACATATGAAGCCAACAGTGGAACACAGATGTTCTGACTCTCAGCTCTTCTCTCCAGAGCCTGTCTCCCCAGGACCGTGCAGCATACAAAGAATACATCTCCAATGTGAGTGAGAGCAGGGCAGTGGAGCTTGGGGGTGAGGGGGGGGCGCCAGAGGGACTCTGCAGGAACTAGAACTCACTGCCGCCTCTTCCTATTCCCACCCTTTCTGGTAGAAACGTAAGAATATGACTAAGCTTCGAGGCCCAAATCCTAAGTCTAGCCGAACCACCCTGCAGTCTAAGTCGGTAAGGAGCCCCTCCGAGATGGGTGGGTGTCTGCGGGGCAGGGTCTGGTGATGTGGCTGTCATCCAGCCACTAATGTATATCCACACTTCCCAGGAGTCTGAGGAGGAGGAGGATGAGGAAGATGAGGATGATGATGAAGAGGAAGAGGAGGAAGATGATGAGAATGGGGACTCCTCTGAGGATGGCGGGGACTCTTCCGAGTCTAGCAGCGAAGATGAGAGCGAAGATGGGGATGAGGTGGGTAGGCAGAGCAAGCGTGATGGGAGGGTTGTGGACCGGAAGGAGGGCCGGCCAGTGACCACAGATTATTCTCCTAGAATGAGGACGACGATGACGACGACGATGACGATGAGGATGACGATGAGGATGAAGACAATGAGTCTGAGGGCAGCAGCTCCAGCTCTTCCTCTTCAGGGGACTCCTCAGACTCTGACTCCAACTGAGGCTCAGCCCCCACCCTGGGCAGGCAGCCAAGGAGAGCCACTGCAGAGCTCCCCTCCCCACCTGACCACCTTTGTCTCTCCCTATGTTCTGTCCCCTCAGCCTCCCCCACTTTCTTTCTTTCTTCCTTTTTAAAAAAAAAAAAAAAAAAAAAAAAATTCAGTGGGGGTAGAAGACTGCATGAGCCCAGGCTAGGACTCTGCAGTCTTGGAGCCATCAGCTCCAGGGGTTCTCCAGGAACAGCAACCATCAGACTGAGCCAGCACTGGACCGGCCCACCCCACCCCTCTTCTGCACTTGCAGTTCCGGCATGGACAATGGACCGGGGAGTTTGGGGGTGGGAGTGTGTCCTAAAGAGTTCGGTGAGGCCTCCATCCCTGCAGCCTGCACCAAGGTGGATTTTCAGGAAGCCTTTCCTTTCCAGAGGGGCTTGCCGCCTGGACTCCCACAATGAACTGGAGGGAGAGAACGGTGCTGCCTTCAAGAAAGCAGGCAGTGTCCATGTCCCTCTCCCCTGCCCCTGCAGGAAGGAGCTGCCTGGACCCATTCATGGGGGAGGGGCAGAGTGTTTTTTATATATGTGTATATATTTTTTTTTTAAGCTCTGAGCTGTCAACGAGACGTTTCCTACCGATCTCGGCTGCCGTCTCTGTTGTCATTTCTGGGAATGGGAGGGCCTGGGGTGGGATGGAATGAGACTAAAATGGTCTTGATATGCATAGGGTGTGTGTGTGAGACAGTATGTGTGTGTTTGTGTGTGTGCTTGCCTATAGTATGGATGCACCTGTGGATAGGGAAGTGTGAGTGTGTCTGTGTCTGTGTGTGTGTGTGTGTGTTTGGGAAAGGGTTGGTAAGACCTGGGAGATGGTGACTGGGGCAGGAATGGGCCAAGGCTGCCCCTCCCTGCAATCTTCCACTGTGGAAACCACCTGATGCTTCCTATACCAGTTTGCCTCTGCCAAGGCCATGTATCTGAGCTGCTGCAGGTCTGTGCTGCCCAGCAGGAAAGTGGGAAGGAGCAGACAATAGTATGAGCCTTAAAGTTTTCCTTCAGTGGAAAAGGTCTCCCGGCTCATCTGGGGGTGCTCCCTAAGCTTCAGGAAATGTCCTGAGATCTTTTTACCCACATGTCTCTCCTGCCTTCCCCCATGTCCTCTGGCCACCCCCATTTCCTTTGATTTCTCAGGTCTGCTCCCCTTCTCCTGCCTCCACCCCTGTATCTGGGGAAGGGGCTGCAGAAGGTGCTTTCTGCAACTGGCCCTCTAACCCTTGCTAGCAGGTCCGGGCCTTCTGGGATTAGTCCCTGACTCTATAAGCCAAGTCACCTTACAGTGGAGATTTTCACTTTCACTAAGTTGGCCAGAATTTGTTCTGTTCATGCTATTGGGTTTTGTGCTGCCCCATCTTTTGCCTCTTGAATGAAAGCCAGGGGTGGGGGAGTAGACTGTCCACAGTAGGGGTGGGGCTTCAGCCCAGCTGCCAGTGCTCCTTGAAGGCAAAGACATTTGCCTGGACTATATTGTGAAGATTCCTGGGGAGTAATATCACCCCTACACACACACTGTCCTTATTCTAAAATTTGGTGCCAGGGTTTTTAAGTTCCTGAGAGGGGTGTAAAGAACCCCATCTCTTGTTTGAATGCCCTGGACTATTACACTTGAGTGGAATGTTTTCACTTAGAAACAACTTTGAACGCAACATGTGTTCCTCCCATTTCAAGTATTGGAAATTGTTACAGACAGGGCTCTGGGGATTGTCGGTGCTGTCAGAGGTTGCCCAGGGTACATTTTAGCACTGGGACCCCTCTCCCTCTTTTTCTAATATTTAAGGAGTATTTTATAGGTCTCAACAACCACCCCACTTGAATTTGTACCATGGGAGCGGCTTAGACATGACTGACCCAGCTTAAGGCCCACTGTGGAGGTTTTGTTTTCCCTTTTTTGTATAATAAAGTGAAAAACAAAGGTTTGACTTCTGTCTGGTCACTGGAATAAATAAGTGGGTGGCAGGGGTTACCCAATAACAGGTTTGACATAAAACCCTTGAAGCCAGCTTGTTTGCCCTTTCTGGAACCATTTTCCTGTTTCCTAAAGATTCTATAAGCAACCTGCCTTCACCTTGTTCCTGGTCTTTCTTAATTCATCTGGGCTTGAGAAGTTGGAGAGTAGATGCATTTTCACCCAGCAGGCATTGCTTTAGGAACGGAGGTAATTGACCACTGGGGTGAAAGGTTCACCCAAGCCGTGCAAGTCCTTTTAGTCATAAGGCTTTGTGAAAGCCATGACTCCTCTAACTCCATCTAGGCTTCTGATGGAAAACTGCTAAGACCAGAGGACTTGCTCTCTGAATTAAGACCTGCCTTCACTGCACAGGCTTTGGCTGGGCCGAACAGGCCAATGGGTGAAAGGTATGGATCTATGCAAAATCTCCCCATTGATGCCACTCCAATTCTTGTCTGTACTTCAAAAGTCCCCACTCATTCCCCAGAGTCTATTCTCCAGTCAGTTTACTTTTCATTACTCCAGGGGACATTTGCCTGTTTGTTAGCTTTCACTAGTCATTTCTTCCTGGATATTCCTGTATCTCCCCTGAACCCCTAGTTTTCACCCATTGGAAACCACTCTAAAAGGTGGTATCCAACCAGGTAGGGGGGCACATGCCTGTAATCTCAGCACTCAGGAGGCTGAAGCTAGAGAAGAGCCACAAGTTCAAAATTAGCCTGTGCTACATAGGGAGACTGTCTTCCCAAATAAAAGGTGACGTACATAGGCACTGCTTGCTGTAGCTTGAGTGTCTCCTCCAAGCTCATGTTGAAACCTAACTGCCATGATAAGGGTAGTAAAAGGATGGGATTTTTAAAAAATTGCATTTAGAGTGTGTATGTGTTAGTCCAAAGAACAACTTGCTGGAGTCAGTTCTTTTCTCAGCGATCAAACTCAGGGTGTTGTGCTTGGTGGCAGGTACCTTAATCTGCTGAGCCATCTCAACAGTCCCATCAAGTGGGACCTTTAAGAGGATATAATTAGGAGGGGCAGTGGCAGTGCACACCTCTAATCCCAGCACTGGGGAGGCAGATCTCAAGGCCAACCTGCTCTACAGAGTGACTTCCAGGACACCCAGAGCTGTTACACAGAAAAGCCCTGACTTGAAAAACAAAAACAACAAAAAAAGGAGATATGATTACATATCTAGCCCCCAGAAATGGATTAAGGCATTAATGGGTGTTGAGAACCTGATGAAAAGGGTGAGTTTGGCCACATTTCCCCATGCTGCATGTACTTGCTCACTCACAGTCCCGCCGTGTTGATGAGAGGTGTGAGAGCTATGCTTCTGTGGTTTATATTTACCCAGTCTGCTCCACTCTGTGACAATAGCATAAAGTCATCTAAGATCTGGTCCTTGTACAGATGTGTAGACAGCTACCCAGCCTGAAATTGGAGTACCAGCATCCACTCCTCTCCCTGTTTGACTTCCGGGTTTTTTTCTGTTTTGCTTTGTTTTTTGTTTTTCCAGACAGGGTTTCTCTGTAGCTTTGGAGCCTGTCTTGGAACTGCTCTGTAGACAAGGCTGGCCTCAAACTCCCAGACATAAGCCTGCTTCTGCCTCCTGAGTGCTGGGTTAAAGGTGAGTGCCACCACCACCCAGCCATCCCCATCCTTTTAAGACCACCACCACTGCTTACTTTCTGGAAAGACCTGGAGTTGGCCTTGCTCCTTATAGTATACTCTGCATGCAGCCAGCAAAACTGACTTGCAACCAAATTTGAGACTGAATGTGGTAATACATGCCTGTAATCCCAGCATTCAGGAGGCTGGGTCAGGAAGATTGCCTGGGATTTGAGGCCAGTCAAGGCTATATAGTGAATTTCAGCCCAGCCTGGGTTAGAGCAGGACCCTGTCTCAAAAACCCAAACGCACAAATCTAAAATGGAGCCTACTTGTGGTCCTAACTAGGAGTTCAAGACTAGCCTAGACAATATGGAGAGAACTAGGTACAAGGAAGGAAGGGAGGGAGGGAGAGAGAGAGAGCACAAGCTGGGTGTGGTAGCATGTATCTCAGTTTTTGGACAGCTGAAACAGAAGTTTGAGGCCATCCTAAACTACATAGTGAGTTTGAGGCCATCTAGGGCTACATAGAAAGAGCCTGTCTCAAAAGTAAATAAATAATCTAAAACCATATTCAACAACAAAAAACAAACACTGGGTACCTATAATCTCAACACCCAAAAGGTTGGTGCTGAAGCTTTACAAGTTCTAGGCCAGGTACACAGACAACACTTGTCTCCAAAACAAAGACTGTGATCACTTCTGTATTCAAAACTTGTTGGGCTGGAGAGATGGTTGAGTGGTTAAGAGCACTGGCGGCCCTTCCAAACACCCACATGGCAGCTCACACCTGTCTGTAACTCACTTCCACCTGTAACTTCAGTAACATCATCACACCAATGCACATAAAATATAATTAAATAAATTACTTTTTAAAAAAAACTTCTTATGAGGGTTGGAGATGTAGCTCAGTGGTAGAGTATTTGCCTAGTATACACAAGGCTATGGTTCCATCTCCATCACCACAAAAATAAATGTTTCTGAAGACTGGCCTGGTAGCCTCTCCCTGTAATCCCAATACTTGAGAAGTGGATACAAGAAGATCAGGAATTCAAGGTCACTGTGTTCTTCCTCATCACTTACAATGATCCAGCTCTCTCTTCTACAACTCAAGTATGTGTGTACCACAGGGTCTTTGTACTTTTTTTGTTTTATATCAAGATCGGGTTTCTCTGTGTAGCCTTAGCTGTCCTGGAACTTGCTCTGTGGACCAGGCTGGCCTAGAACTCAGAGATCAGCCTGTCTGTCTCCTGAGTGCTGGGATTAAAGGGATGGCCACCATGATCGGCTTCTTTGACTTTCTTGCTACCTGCCCAGCATTCTGTTTCCCTCAACAGTCCACAAGGCTGATCTTCTCATTTCCTAGGCCTCAGCTCAAACGCCATCTCACAGACAGCCACCCTCTCTAGAGGCCTTCGTCTCCTTGCTTGTGTATTTATCTGTTTGTGGTCTTTCTCCTTGAGTCAAAGACACTTAACTTACTTCCTTTCATTACAGTAATCCAGCACCTAAATTGCCCTTGCATGCATTTGATATCTAAGAAAAAAAAATATAAGTGTCTGCAATAGGACACAGGCCCTGGGGTGAGGGTGGGTCTAATGCTTTTGTGGCCTCTCTGCCCCAACTCCAGCCACATCAGTCTTCAAACGAACAATATCGCCAGGTTTTGGTGGCGCACGCCTTTAATCCCAACACTCGGGAAGCAGAGGCAGGTGGATCTCTGAGTTCCAAGCCAACCTGGTCTATAGAGCAAGTTCCAGGACAGGTTCCAAAGCAATACAGAGAATCTCTGTCTTGAAAAAACAAAACAAACAAAACAAAAAAACATACAACATTCTTCTGTTCTTTCTGCCTGGAATATATATGTGGAGTATGAGTTCAATATCAAGTGTAGTTCCTCAGAATGTTGCCCACTTTGCTGAGAGTCTCATTGGCACCATGCCTTTTTTCTCTTACATTCTGGAAACTGAACTTCAGTGCTCACATTATTAAGACAAATACATCACCAGCTCAGCCATGTCCTATGCCTAGAGTAATCTTCACCTCTTGGCTTAGTGATTCAAGACATCATTTATTTACTTATTAGGTTTTTTGAGACAGTTTCTCTGTGTAGCTCTGGCTGTCCTGGAACTTGCTCTACAGACCAGGCTGGCCTAGGAGCTCACAGAGATCCTCCTGCCTTTGCTTCCCCAGTGCTGGAATCAAAGGTGTGCACCATTGCCACCCCACTCAGGAAGAGAGTGGTGCCATACACCTTTAATCCCAGCATTTGAGAGACAGAGGGATATAGACTTCTATGAGTTCAAGGCCAGTTTACATAATAAGACCTTGTCTCAAACAAAAACAGCCAAAGTCTATTTCATGGGGTTGCAGAGATGGCTTGCTATTAAGATCACTGGCTACTCTTCCTGAGAACCCAGGTTCAAGTCTCAGCACCCACATGGCAGCTCACAACTATCTGGAACTCCAGTTCTAGAGGATTCAACGCCCTCTCCTGGGATCTGCAGGTATTGCATGCAGGTTGTGTATGGACATTCAAATAAGCAAAAGAAAAAAAATATGCCTCAGGGAGGAATGGGGAGGTGCTTCCTTAAACCCTTTGCTGCTTCTTTCTCTCTTTGTTTCTTTCCTTCCTTCCTTCTTTCTTTCTTTCCTTTCCCTTCCTCCTCCTCCTCCTCTTTTTTTTTTTTTTTTCTCCAGACAGGGTTTCTTCTGTACCTTTGGAGCTTGTCCTGGAACTCATTCTATAGACTAAGCTGGCCTCGACCTCAATTTACAGAGATCTATCTGCCTGCCTCTGCCTCCTGAGTTATGGGATTAAGGGCGTGTGCCACCACTGCCCAGCCCAAGAATATTTTGTTTGTTAGTTTTTCGAGACAGGGTTTCTCTGTGTAGCTTTGGAGTCTATCTTGGCATTTGCTCTGTAGACCAGGCTGGCCTTGAACTCACAGAGGCGGCATGGGCTCTGAGTTCACTGGCCTCTGCCTCCTGAGTGCTGGAATTAAAGGCAAGTGTCACCACCGCCCGACCCAAGGATAATTTTTTTAAAAGAAAATGTTTTAAGTTTGTAATGACAGTGAAGACACTATAAAGAATCATTTAAAAATAAAGGGGAAAAAAAGAAATAACAGCTAGTGCTGGAGAAACGGCTCAGCCTTTAAAGGGCAGGCTCACAACCAAAAGGACGAGCGCTGGGTTCTCAACACCCACACCCACAGCTGTCTCTCCAGTTTAAGAGAGAAACAGTATTGTAATGCCAGCACTCAGGAGGCTGAGGCAGGATGGGCTACATGAGACCATGTGTCAATGGAGCAAAAAACGAAAGATAGAACCAGTCAAGATTTACCAGGAACCTAAGGGAAGTCTCTCACACACTGACTCCCATGTTAGCTTCTGTTTTGTTTCTGAGGCAGGGTCTTGGAAGTATTTATGTATTTATGTAGTATTTATGTAGATTAGGCTGGCCTCAACTCCACAGAGGTCCTCCTGCCTCTGCCTCCGTAGTGCTGTGGTAAAAGGTGTGGCGTGGCATAAACCTATTTGTTAGTCTTCACAATGCGATAGGTACTATCATTATAGCAGAAACGCAGACACAAGAAGCTCCTTTGCCTAGTCCAACCAGTTAAGCTCAGAACTAACGCGTGGTTTTAACAGCTTCGAAACATCTACCAACCGACCTCCATAAACGTTTGCTGAAGACTGAAGAGCCAATGATGGTCTCAAAGTATGTGATTTCAGAGTTTGATCTTATCTGAAGCGAGAGGGCTGTCACACAAGTTCCAAGACAGCAGACAGAGCCACCTAGATGTGAGCGCAAATCTAAACATCTTCTGTGGCTGAGAAAAGCAAGGTAAGGAGGCGAGAGCACGCGGATAAGGGCACTCCTAGAGGAGCAGCACTTAGTGTAGGCAGAGTCTGGCCCGTGCCAAGCAGGCTGTCTAAGAGGTGGAGGGTCCAGCGTGGGCTCCGGAAGCAGGAAAGGCGAGCAGGTGTGGGATCTAAATTAGGAAGAGGGCGTGAGAGCGCGCTCCGCTCAGAAGGGCGCAGCTCGCGCTCGGCGGTGGCCCTCTGCCCCCTAAGCTTTCCTGGGTTCGGAGACCTAGGGTGGGCAGTGACCCACCCAGAACCCCGGAGAACGATTCAGACCAGACCCTCCTAAGGGCTGTCCGTCCTGAGCGTCTGACTGCATCCCACTTCAGGCCCATCCTCCTCACACAAGTGACTGCATGCCGCGGGGTCAAAGCGGGGAGCGGCCGGGGAGCAGAGCCGGGAGCCCCGCGGGAAGGGCGGGGGGTGCCTGGGCCGGAAGGCGTCCCAGGCTCGGCCGGGAGCCGGCGCTCTCTTTCGACGCCACCCCGTTGCCTCCGCCCCCGAGCCGGCCGGGACGGCACACAGTCTCCGCCCCCGGCGCACCGCGCACCTCACCTTGAACGCTGCCCCACCCACCTCTAAGCCTATTGGGCCTCCTGGGCCGAGGAGGCTCGGCGATTGGCCGGACTGCCCGCAGTGGCCCCGCCCACGTCCCCGCCCCAGTTCCCGTCCGCCGGTACTTTGGACGGCGGCGTGGCGCCCCTCCTCCCCTCCCGGTCCCCGCCCCCTGGAGCAAATGCTGCCGAGCTGCGGCCGCGGGGCAGATGCACGCGCTCGGGCCCTTCTAGCAAGCGCGAGCTGTCGCTGGGCGCGCGAAAGCGAAAGGAGGAAGAGGAAGGGAGGGCGAGGGCGGGGTGTTGAGGAGGGGCGGGAGGAGGAAGAGGAGGAGGTTGGAGCGCGCTCGCGCCTGGCCTCGCGCCCGCGCCGAGGGAGGGGGGAGAGGGGCGCGCGCGCGCACGCTCGCGTCCTCGCTCGCTCCATCCATCCATCCTCCGGTCGCGGCACGCGCGCGCGCTCCGGGCTCGCGCCGCACCCCCCGCCCGGGAGAGGCGGGCTGGAGTGGGGGGCGGGGGAGGGGCGCGCGGACGGCGCGCGGACTGCGCGCGGGCGGGGTGAGGTGAGGAGGAGGAGGCGGCGACGGGACGAGAAGGGAGGGGAAGGGGCCATGGCCGCCCGGTGAGGCGGCGAGGCGGGGGGGCAGCCCGACCCCCCGGCCCCGGGCCCGGGCCCCGGGGAGAGGCGAGGACGGACCGACGGACATGGGGCTCCGGAGCAGCCGCCGTCGCCGCCGCCGCCGGAGGACGCGGCCCTGAGAGGCCGCCGGGCCCCGGCGCGGCCCCCCGGGCGGGGTGAGTACGGAACGGGGACGGGGAGGGCCTGCGGGGGCGGGGGGGGCTCGAGGCGGGGCTTGGGCCCCCTCCCCCCAGGTCTGGGTCAGCGCCCCTTCCCCTCCCCCGGGCCGACGCGGAAACGCCCGGCTTTCCCCGGCTTCCCGGCCGGGCCGGGGCCCCCCGGTCTCCCCCTGGCTGGGTCCTCCTTGGGCGGGGCAGGGCCGGCCGGGGAGGGGGCGCGGGGCCTTTGTTAGGGAGCCAGGCCCCAGCCCCCGGGACAATAGAGATACCCTCCCGGACTCCTTTCCCCGGCCGGTCCGGGCTCTGGGCTGGCGGCGACCGAGAGGGGTCGGGACGCGTCCCACTCTGCCTACTCTCTGGGGGTCGCTCTGTCCCGGCCCGCCGCTGGCCTTGGGCGGCTCGGCTCTCCTCCCCCCAGTCGGTATGATGCAGCAGCAGTGCCGCAAGGACGGGAGAAGAGCCGCGGCCCGGCCTGCTACCCTTCCCAGTGCCCCTGGCTCATTTGTCAGTCCCCACCCCACTCGAGGCCGGCAGCTCCTTAAACTCGTACCCACCATTCAGTGGGGCCCCGAACTGTGGGCGCTGTTTCTGAACCCAACGGTGGGGATTTCTGGACTTTGGGGCTCTTGGAGAGACTTCCGGGCTGGTCCTGAGGGAGGGAGGAGGGTGCGATCTAAAAGAACAGGTAAGGGGAGTGCCCACTCCTCGAGTGCTTGCCACGGGGCTCTCCTCTGCTCCTGTTCGTGATGGCTGGAAATGCCCTTTGCCTGTAGGCTTCTGTGGGCTCCTTTCCTCTCCTAGAACGGCAGGCTTATTTTAAGAGAAGGCAGTGGGGTGAAGGTTGTAGGGTCTTAGGGCCATTCCTACTTCTGGTAGCAGTACCCCCCCAAGTGGACATCCTGGCTGAAAGCAGAGGTGACTCTGAGAGCCCTTAGGGAAAGGGGGGTTGTCTTGAGTCTGTGCAGTTCTTTGCCACACCCTGTGGGTTTGCTTTGAGGCCTTAGAGTTCCTTCTCCTCCCCCTGCTGCATTGCACCATGGGTATCAAAGAGGGGTTTGAGTTTTGGGTACCTGGGATGAGCTGCTGCCTCCTATAGACTCAGAGTCTGATTGGCAGTACAGTTCAGGGCCTGAGCTTAGGCCTGGGAAGGACTAGGCCACCTTTGGTTTCAGGCCCTGAAAACCATCAGACTTAGTGATTCGGGGCCTTGGGGAGGGAGACTCTCTGATGCCAGGATTAAGCCCTGGACTCGGAGGTGGGGAAGGGGAGGTGGCAGTCTTTGGAGGTGTCTTGGACTCACACCAACACCCCCACCTCCATGTGTGCAGCCCTGTTGCCGCCCGCTGTGCTATGAGCAGTCAGAGCGCCGTCTCCACAAGAGTTTACAAATGAAAATGGAGGAAATGTCTTTGTCTGGCCTGGATAACAGCAAACTAGAGGTGAGGGCTCCCCACGTGTGCCTCTGGTTCTTTCTCTTGATGTCTCTGCCTCGCTGTATCTGGCATCTGTGCCAAAGAGGAATTTGGGTAGTCAGCCTTGTTCCTTAGATGGAACAGCCAGCTGAAAAGACCAAGGATCTGGGAGGAAGAAAAGTAGAAAATCAAGGTGGGGAAAGTGGCACAGAAAGCAGCATGTTTGGTCGGGATATTTGGTTTGTGAGGGTTGTTCAGTTCAGGGGGCTGCCACCCTTGTGACCATGGATGTTCTCTCCTGGGGCCCAGGCCATCGCTCAGGAGATATATGCGGACCTGGTGGAGGATTCTTGTTTGGGATTCTGCTTTGAGGTACACCGGGCTGTCAAGTGTGGCTACTTCTTCCTGGATGATACGGATCCTGATAGCATGAAGGATTTTGGTGAGCTTCAGGGTGGAAGGAGAGTGGTCTAGCTCTGCCCCTCTGCCCGGGGGGACTTAGAGGGTTCTCTAGAAACTGCCCTAGATGCAGACCCTGGAGCTCCTGTGAGCTTAGGCAGGGATGAGTTTAAAGAGGGTATGGGACCATAGGTGAGAACAAAAGGTGAGGGTACTCTGCCCCCTCTGATCGCCACGCCTCTCCTGTCCCCAGAGATCGTGGACCAGCCTGGGTTGGACATCTTTGGACAGGTTTTCAACCAGTGGAAGAGCAAGGAGTGTGTTTGCCCCAATTGCAGTCGCAGTATTGCTGCTTCCCGCTTTGCCCCCCACCTGGAGAAGTGCCTGGGAATGGGTCGTAACAGCAGCCGAATCGCCAACCGTCGGTGAGAACCTCTTTGCTGCCTGTTCCAATGATAGACATCTTGTGCAATCTACCATGGTGTAGTCCCATGGGGCAGGTGGCAGGGTGCAGAGGGTAGGCTGTACTTGACCCTCACATACTTGACTATAAAAATAATGTGCAGATGTGTGATAACCTCGACCCTTTCTCTTCTCAATTCTGGGTAGGATTGCCAATAGCAACAATATGAACAAGTCTGAAAGTGACCAAGAAGACAACGATGACATCAATGACAATGACTGGTCCTATGGCTCAGAGAAGAAAGGTGTTTGGGGAACTGGGGCAGCCTGGGGTGAGGTGGGAAAGCAGGGTTAGAGCATACATTTGCCATAAACTGTCTTGATGATGGGGGAAGAATGTAGTTTTTAAAAACATGTAAGTGCTGAGACTGAGAATTTAAAAGTAACTGTGTTCTTTGTTCTGTTGTCCCCCAGCCAAGAAGAGAAAATCAGACAAGGTGAGAGCCGGGGCGAGCATGGGGGAAGTTTGGGTGAAGGACAGATAACCCTCCCTTTTGGGCAGGGAGTGCTCAGGTCTTTTGACTCAAGTGTGATGTCACTGGGGGGGGGGGCTCTCTGGGTTTGGGAATAAGGGTGTCTGGTGGGCAGGGGAGCTCCCTCTGGTGGGAGGGAGGGAGGAAATAATAGGCAGACAGACAGACCTTACCGGGGAGGAATAGTATGAGTTTGAGCTTGTTTCTTTGTCAAATCTTTTTTCCTTCCCTGGGTTCTCGGCTCCCCCTTATCGTTGCCCTTTCCCCAAAGCTATGGTATCTCCCATTCCAGAACCCTAATTCCCCTCGAAGATCCAAGTCTTTAAAACACAAAAATGGTAAGTGGGGCTAGACCAACAGGGGCACTGCTAGCTGTATAATCACAGGACTTGTAGTGGGGGTGGAAGGGAGGCAAAGGGGCAGGAGTGCGAGGGAGGGCCTGTGAGCCTTCTGTCACCCCCACTTCCTCTCTGGTTATTTTCAGGGTTCTCTGTCTGTACCTCTGCATCAAACACCCTTCCCCTTCTTTTTTCTTCTTCAGGGGAACTTAGCAACTCCGACCCTTTTAAGGTGAGTAGAAGCTCCTTTTTATGCCTCTTCTCAGTCCCCTTGTGAGGTGGCTGGGATTTGGACAACTGAGGTCGGGATGCTGACAACTTGAAGTGGTTGTAGGGCTATTTGAGTCTTGGGTGTTCCTCATTCTTTGTGGGTCCCATCTCCTTGTCCATATGCAGGTAGGTTGGAAAGACTCTTAGAAAACAGCACAGAGGCAGGGGTGAGAGGGTCCGAGGGAGGCTCCATTCCCACCACTTTCCTGTCTGCTCTTTTCTTTTGCTTCTTTGACGTGTACGTCTGGTTCTCTCACAGTATAGCAATTCAACTGGGATCAGCTATGAGACCCTGGGGCCAGAAGAGCTTCGGAGCCTGCTCACCACGGTGTGTAATTGGATGGGGGAGGATTTGCTTGGGCTGGACAATGGGTAAAAATCAGGACTCTGAAGGAGACAGGTGACATAGCAGCAGGAGCCATAGTTTTCTCTGAAAGTAGGCTTCCTGTTCTACGTGCTCTGGGGCTGGTTTCTGCTTGGGCCGGCAGTCTAGCATTGGTGCAGAAGGAGCATCTAGTGTTGGAGTAGGTCCCCTACCCCTGCTTTCAGCTTATGTTCCTCTTCCAGCAATGTGGAGTGATTTCTGAACATACCAAGAAGATGTGCACAAGGTGAGCACAGAAACTAAAAAGGGGGTTGATCCTGGGCGTGGGTCGGGTGTCCCCCCAGATTTGAGCAGTGGGTCCTCATTCTTTTTTTTTTTTTTTTAAGATTTTATTTATTATGTATACAATGTTCTACTTGCACATTTGCCTGCATCTCAGAAGAGGGAAGAGGGCACCAGATTTCATTACAGATGGTTGTGAGCCACCATGTGGTTGCTGGGAATTGAACTCATGACCTCTGGAAGAGCAGCCAGTGCTTTTAACCTCTGAGCCATCTCTCCAGCCCCTGGGTCCTCATTCTTAACCCTCCCTTCGTCTATTAGGCCTTACTTATTAGGCCACCATCTGGGGATTCACCACTGACTCTTTCCCTGTCCCTCCAGCTTCTGCTCCACCTGAGTTCCTGAAGTCCTTCCCTGCCTTGTCAGGGTCTGATCATTCTGTCCCCACCAGGTCACTACGCTGCCCCCAGCACACAGATGAACAGAGGCGAACCGTACGGATTTATTTCCTTGGGCCTTCAGCGTAAGTGATCTTTCCAGAAGGGTGGTGGGTCAGGTTGGTGGTCTCTTTCCCTAACATGTTTCTTTGATTCTTCTTTCCAGTGTCCTCCCAGAGGTCGAGAGTTCCTTGGATAATGACAGCTTTGACATGACTGACAGCCAGGCCCTCATCAGCAGGCTTCAGTGGGACGGCTCTTCTGATCTCTCACCTTCCGATTCAGGCTCCTCCAAGACGAGTGAAAATCAAGGATGGGGTCTAGGTATACAGTACCAATTGATCTCAGGGGCTTTGGACACTGGGTACCACCTCTCCCATCACAGCTCCACTCTCACCCTTGTGCCTCCTTCTCTGCAGGTACCAACACCTCTGAATCACGGAAAACCAAGAAAAAGAAATCGCATCTGAGCTTGGTAGGGACTGCCTCCGGCCTGGGCTCCAACAAGAAGAAAAAGCCAAAGCCACCGGCTCCCCCAACGCCCAGCATCTATGATGACATCAACTGACTTGGGTGCAAAGGATAGCCTTTGGCTGAGAGAGCCCTCTCTCCCGACCCCCACCCAGGCAGCATAGCCTGGCATATGGACAGCTGCTGGGGGTTTGGGCTTGGGAAGCTTGGTGGCCCAGGCAGGCAGAGGATCCAGTTATGTGCCCCTGGGGGGTGTCAGGGTCCTCTGCAAGGAAGCATGACCCCTCGGCGTGCAGGACTCAGACCTGGACATATTATGCCTTGGACATAAGTTTGGTGGGGAGGTGGTTTTCCTATTTATTCTGTGAGTTACTGGATGTCCAGCTAGGCTGGGGGCCTGACCTGGGCACTGTGCCAGGGCACTGCCTGCTCCCCACCCCAGGAACTGGACTAAGCCCTGCCGAGGGGCATTGTGGCTACCCAGGCGGCTTTGGTTTGGAAGCTGAGCCCAGAGGAGGCCTCTCCTGGCTGCCCTCAGCAATGTGAATGGGTCCGGTGCTTGGAGCTGAGGGGCAGGGCTGGTGTGTCCTGTCTGTGTGCAGAGTCCTATCAGATGTTCCCAGTCCCCGGGGTCAGCAGGCAGAGTGCTGTCTGCTGAGGTGGGCGTCCAGAACTGCCTCACAGGGGCAGCCCTTTCCCCTCAGTCCCCATGGGCCTCCTTGGCAGCAGGAGCTGTCCTTTTGTTGTTGGGTGCCAGGAAAGGGCCTCCAGCCTCTACAGCTTCAAGGAATGGGAAGGGGAGGGTAGGAAGAGGGAGCCTGTATCAGAGTGGCCCCCTGCCCTCCCTGCCCCAGGGCTGTGAGGACAGCCCAGGTGAGAGGGACGGTGCTGCTTTATTTGAAATGTTTCTTACCTCATTCCCTGCCCCAGGAAGGGGCCCAGCCTCACCCTCCTGGGGTGGCCCTGTGTTCACCCTCCCACCTGCCCCATCCCCACCCCACCCCTGCCCTGCCCTGCCCTGCTGGGGCAGCCTGAGTTCCCAGCTGCTGCTTGCCACCCTTCACCTTGACCAGCTTTGGTTCCTCTCAGTGCTCCCGCCTCTAAAGCGTGCCCTGTTCCCCTCCCTTGCCGCTTTTAAGTTATTTATTCTGTACTCGTGGTTTGGGGCTCTGAGGAAAAACCCTAACCTTGTGCCTCTCTCCCTTTGCTAGGAGTAGGGTGGGATGAGAAGGTAGTCTCTGCCCTGGGTTGTCAGCGGAGGTTGGATGGGTGCTGCTGACCCTCTGTGGGACTGTCATGCCAGGGCACCCACCTACTTGGCCTACATCCTCAAGAGATGTACTGTCACACCTCGCAAGTAGGTGGTATCATGCCTTGGAACTAGCTGGAGGACCTGGGTATGGGCTGGAGTACAGCTGACTGACAGGGATGGGGTTGACCCTGAGCCATGTTTTCTGGCACTTGCTATACATGTCCCCTCTCTTCCCAGGAGGAGCCACTCCCACATTGGGTAGCTAGTACCCAGGACTGGTTGGACTTATTTGGGTTAGGGACCCTAGAGGGTTAAGGGAACAACAGAGCTAGGGTTGTAGAACCCTGTCTGGAACCCCAGTCTTCCCCCTGGGGTTGTTCTGATTGTGGCTGATGCCTGGTTACAAATTGGTTTTTAACCCAAGCATTGTGATTATTTTTTAAAAAGTCAAACCAATTTTGGCAGGAGTTAGAATAAATCCTGGAGCCTGGGCTCCTCTGTCCTTGACCCTCTACAGCCTTCTCCCTTGAGGGGGAAACTAGAGGGGGAGAGAAGGTTCTCAGCAGCTTCCAAGCGCTGGCTTGGGAGCCTGCTGAAGGTCAGGGGAAGCCGGCCCAGGCTGCTATCCCTTCAGAGAAGTAGCTGCAGCTCAGGCCAACTCATTCTGCTCTCCCACCTCTCCCTTTCTCCTCTGGTTAGAGGGAGTAGTTTGGGAACTGGTTTATCCACAAAAACTTCCCTATTGTTCCTTGGCTCACCCTCAGGGCAGAGCCCCCTGCCCAGGCTGGGTAAGAGATGGGCTTGGTCCAGCAGGGACCCTGAGGGAACAAACCCTTCCTTCTGGGGAGTTATGCCCCCTCTACCGTGTAGTTGAACAGGGGCTAGGAACTCCCCCCTTCCTCCCTCTAACAGCAGGCTGTGTGGGTTTCAATTCCCATCCTCCCCACCCTGGCTAGGTGTCGTCCACCCTGTATCCTATCATGTGTCTGAGTGTGTGTGTGGGGGGGTTCTGTACTAATTTCCATGGCCGGTGGCTTTTCCTTCCATGCATCACTCCCCCCCGCATGCCCAGGGGCCACCCGCCTGGCATTACCGCATGCTGGGGTCATTGGGGGAGGGGGGTGGGGCTCACGCTGTCCTGTGGTCTTGAGATTTTTATTTTTGCATATGTAATCCATCCTGTACAGGTAGCTAACTTTGTAAACGCTGTGTATTCCCTCTGCCCCCATGGCTGCTGGTGTAAATAAACTGCATCTCCCGTTGGTAGCCTGGCCTACCCACCCTCATTACCATGTTACTGAGGGTAGAGCAGTCACAAAACAGGCTTCTCAGCCACAAAACAATTTTATTCGCTCATACTGACCTACCATCTAAGGGCCTAGGGCAGGGCAAGCTATAACCCAGAGCTCGTCCTTGGAGCTGGGCAGGACACTGGATTCAGTCCAGTGTTCTCTTACAGCCTTAGGTCTAGGCTAGCAGCAGCTGTGGCCTGGTCCCTCAATGCTGAGGGCTTGGCCTTCTGCCCCAATCCCCTTCCTAACTGAGCTCTATGTGGATTTAGGGAAAAAAAAAAGGGGGGGGGCAAGCAAAGTGCTTTGAGAGAAGGAAAAAATATCCCATCGCTGCTATAAGGGCACAGGGAGGAGGTGGTGGCAGCTGGGTGCCCGTGAATTTAGTTTCAGAAGATCCACACTCATCTGAGGCGAGGAAGTTGTACTCAAGCTCCCTTCAGAGGAAGGCTAAGGCCATGCTGAGCTGCCAGGCAGCAGCCCTGGGGGATTGGGGGCAGACATGCAAGAAACTGGAAAAGGGCTAAGGCCATGGCCAAGAGAGAAAACCCAGAGCCCAAGCTTCTCACTGAGCTTGGCATTTGAACTTTGGGATTCCAAAATCGGGAAAATGATATCCTTGTTTCTACCTGAGTTGTGCTTGCAGAGATATCTGTACCCTGTGGACACCAAGGGAGGCCACACACCTCCTTCCTGGGTCCCATGGACAGGGTACCCACCATATCCTTCCCATCCCTCCCTCCCAGGTCCTTGGGCCCAGCTCTGGCCAGGAAAGGGGGGGAGGCCATGAAAGAGGAAGACCATGCCTTTCATTGTCTCCTGGATGTCCTTATCGTCCATACATCCCAAACACTAGGAAGCTGAAGAAGACCGTGACTCCTACCAAGGAGACAGTGGCAGGTGCTGTGAAGAACTGACGGTAATTGATACGGAAGTACCAGACCACACCCAAGAGCACCACAAACACAGGCACCATGAGGCTGCCCACATTGACACCAAGGCTGGATGGCTCAGTGGCTGAGGGGGTCAAGGAGCCTGAGGAGCCAGAAACAGCTGCCCCTGGGGGTGAGCGGTGGCAGTGAATCACACAGTTGTTGGTAATGTTCAGGGAACTCAGTGTGCGTGCTGGGTCCTGCAGCAGCCGACCCTGGTAGATCAGCTTCATCTGGCTCTCTTGTCCAGGGAAGTATTTGCTATAAGGATGAAAGGAAAGACTGGATAAGGAATGAGGATATAAAGGTCTGGACCAACAAAGCAGGGCATGGAAGAAACTGATGGGCTGACTATGAAGTCTCTGGCAGAGACCAGCCACTAAAATTCCTCTAGTGCTCTCAAATCTGCACCAACTTTTTTTGGGGAAACCAATGAGTGAGGCACAAATCATTAGTTACTGCTCTCTTTCCAGCCTACTCACCTCTTTAGGGTACCCACAGTGTCCTCTGGCCTGGCCACAGCCAGCTCCTCGGTGTCATTGAGGAACTTGAGCCGAACATTGATGAGGCTGGGGCTGGGAGAGAGGCAGGTGCTATCATCTAATCCCAGTGGAGCTTCTGGAGGGCTCTCCAGGCCTGCTTGTCTTTTAGGGAGGCCTTGAATATCCAGGAGATGCTCAAGGCTGGGCTCCGTATCTCCCCTAGCTCCAGGTTCCCCAGTGGAGTCTCCTCCAGTGTCACTGGTCTCTTCAGCCTTCTCATCAGTCCCCTCCGATGGATGGGGGAGTTCAGTCGGTTCTGGAGCGCCTTGGCTTACCAGCTGGTCCACATGCCCCAGGTGGAGAACAGATGGGTCGCCTGCTGACACAATGGTGCCCAGCAGTTGGTTGTTACTGCTGTCTGCTACGTAAGTAGAGAGCCAGGCTAGGACCAAGGCTAGAGTCAGCACTAACACACCTGCCACCACCATCACCTCATTACCCACACCCTCGATGAGGGTGACATCAGAGAGTTCCATGGTTTGGCTGCTGACCGGGTCCACGCTGTAGGAACAAAGGGGGATAGCATCAGCAGGGCCTGAGGGCTTATAATCAGGTTTCTGGTTTGTTTAGGTTCTGAATCATGCGGGAGAGGAAAAGGGGGGGAGGGGAGTTTGTGGTGTTTTTTAGGAGAGGCAGTCAACCTCCCTAACTGTACTAGACCCTCAATCTCAAGCTAAGGACTTACCCTTGGCCTCTATTATGAAAATCTAGCTTTCAGATTCTGCTCCCATAAAGAGCACAGGTCACCAGAAAAGCCTCATAAGCTTGTCACCAGCTGCTAGTTGCTTTTTTTTTAACTTTCAATTTTTATTTTTTTGATACATGGAGAAAGAACATTTGCTTCTTCCCTTCTTTTCAAGAAAAGGTATCTCTGTGTAACCCTGACTATCCTGACTCTAGCCTTGGTCCTAGCCTGTCTCTCTACTTACATAGCAGTTAGTAGACCAAACTAACTTCAAACTCAAGAGATCCACATGTCCCTGTCTCCTGAGTGCTGGGATCAAAGGCGTGCACCACCATACCTGCCTACGTATGTCTCTGTAAGCCTGGAGTTTCTCTAAGATTTCTAACATGGGACTAAAGCACATATGCCCTTTAAGTAGCCTCAACTGTAGTTTCAAAGAATGAAAAGATTCCTTTACAGGCATTGTGCAGCCATCCCTACCAGACTTTCATTTGATTACATCTCATACATGGCCAGAGACCCATGCATGCACAGCTGTCAAAGCCAAAATAAATACCTTGTGATATATCAAGGACAGAATCAGATCACTTCAAGTGGACAAATGTACTGGGACTATCAGCAGACACACGTCTGCTACGAAAGTGTTCTGGCAAATTCTGGGGAGCCACATGGGACAGACACCAGAAACCCTGCCCTCTTGGGTCACCATGGGCTTGGCTCACAACTGTAAAACCACTGCCCCAGCATACACTCCAGTTATCCAGAACTTGGGAGATGAAGGCAGGAGGAAGGGTTCAAGACAAGTCTCCATCACATTGCAAATTCAGCCCTAGACTGCATGAAGCAGCTTAAAAAGAAGAAGAAGAAAAAACAGCCATTGCCCAAGTAGAAATTATTTGGAAAGGTTTTCCAACGAGCTCCCACAATTCTTATTTCATTCTGTCTTGTGCTGTGAAGGTTCTCTCTCTGCAGTTTCTTAGAAAAGCATGGAGGATCTCCGCATATTCCTTGGAGTATCTTCTCTTTTCCCTGGAGAACCTACTTTCACAGCTGTCCCTGAGCAAATCCAACTGGTGATTATCGTTACCAGACTATTCTCACAGCACCCATAAAGCGTCATTACTTATAAACTGTCCATCTCTTCATTGACTTGTGGAAGAATCAAGCGCAGTTCTCTTTGTAAGAAGCTCTCAGAGCAATGCTACAGAAGCTCCTCAATATCTGTGGACATACCGACATTCGAAGTTTTTTTCCCACGGCCTTATTTAACAGATTCGCCCTGGAGTCAGGGAAACAAAGATCGCGGTCTAGTCCCTCTTCTAGCTACGTAACTTCCAACAACTTTCTCAAGCCTCAGCACTGTCATCAGTAAAGCGGGGTTTAAAATGGTACCTACCTCATAAGGTTGTTTTGAAGATGACGTGAAATCATCGAAGCAAAATAATTTAAGACTGTTCGATAAACAAATGATAGCAATTATGTCTCACTCCCACAACCAACCCCTGATGGCAAGGTTAATGTCAGGAATCGTGATTTACACAGGAGGCAACTGTGGCACAGACAGCCGGAAGCCGAGGACGCAGGGGGCCGCAGGGGGCCGCGGGGGGCGTCTGCCTGCTCCCAGGCCTCAGCTTTCTCCTCAGCCTGTGGGCGACCCTGCTGGCTGTTCCCGAGGCGAAGGCTCTGCGCCCGGGAGGTCCTTCCCTGTGGCAGCAGAGCCCATGAGCCCCCACCCCCGGCCGAAGGGCTTCCGGGTCACGGTGGCGGTGCCCAGGCCCAGCTCTCCTGCCCGGGGAAGGTTAGGGTCAGGCGAGGGGGCCACAAACCATCCACACCCCTCAAACTTCGGGGCGGGACAGAGGGACCGGGGGCGGGGCCTGAGGGCGCGGAGAGTCATGGGAAATTGGAGGGTGAGGGGGTTGGACTGGTACTATTCCTGGGTGGGGAAGGAGAGCCTCACCTGACAAAGCCAGGATAAATGTTTTGACTTCGCCAGGACAGTCTCTGCACTCGTCTTTCCGTAGGGGCCGGGGGAGGGGCTGGCAACCCGGGATTCTGTCCAGGGTCCTATCTCTTCCGGCTTTCCTCGGAAGCTGTTAACATGGGGACCGGAAGTCCCGCCTCCCCGCCTTGTACTGATGACGCAAGGCTACGTAAGGCGGACTGACGTAAACGTAACTTTGACTAAAAGGGCCAGGTTGCACAGCGGCAGGAGGGGCGGAGTCATTGTTGGCGGGATTGCGGACCTCGGGCAGTAAGGCCACGCCTCGTGGGCGTGTGCCCGGGCCGTTCAGAGGTCAGAGGCGGGGACAGGAGAGGAGGAGCGGCGCGGGGCGGTGCTTGCGGGAGGGGCGTGGTTTCGTGCCTGGACGATTGTCCTGCCCGGCTCTGCTGGTCCACCCACCTCCAGCTTTCCCTCTTTCCCTCCTTCCGGCTTCTCGAGCTCCGTAACTAAAGGGAGTCGTTACTGTTCCCCTAATGCGCACTGGACGCCAATGTAGGGATCCGGAAGGTCTAGTATTTCGGATTTTTAAGAAAGTTGTTACTGGAGAAGACAGGCAAGAAGACAATTATAGTCTTAAATACTATATAGTGTGGAGCTTTGATAAATAAAGCGGGAAGGCATGTCAGAGAGACATAGATATAGTGCTCTCTTAAAAAGTGATTTGCTTTGATTTATGTGTCTGAAAGTGTATGCCACGTGTGTGTGGTTGCTTGCAGAGGCCACAAGAGGGCACTGGATTCCCTGGAGCTAGAACTGGGAAGAGAGCTCAGATCAGAAAAGAACAGCAAGTGCTCTTAGCCTTTGAACCCTCTCTCCAAGTCTATCACCCTGGATTAACTTTTCCCTTTTTTCTGTTAACTACTCAGTAGAACAGTGGTTCTCAAACTCTGGGTCGCGACCCCTTGGGGTTCCAACGACCTTTTCACAGGGGTTGGATATCAGGTATCCTGCATATCAGATCTTTATATTGCTATTCCAAAAAGTAGAAAATTATAGCTATGAAGTAACAGCGAAAATAATGTTATGGTTGGAGGTCATCCCAACATGAGGAACTGTATTAAAGGGTCGAAGCATTAGGTCACTTTAGAACCATTGTAGCAGAGGAAGACCGTGAACTTCTGATCTTCCTGTCTCTGCCTCCTAAGTGCTGGGATTACAGGCAGGCACCACTGTGAATTTAACTCAGTGTTTACATGGATCTTAACTTGTTGGCCATTTTTTAAATGAAAAAAAAATTTGGAGGGGTTTTCAAGACAGGGTTTCTTTTGTAGCCCTGCTTGTCCTGGAACTCACTCTGTAGGCCAGGCTGGACTTGAACTCACAGAGATCTGTCTGCCTCTGCCTCCCAAGTGCTGGAATCAAAAGTGTGCACCATCATGCCCTGCTGGTCTATTATTATTATTATTATTTTATTTCATCTGGGTGCTAAGGATCAAATTAAGGCCTCATACTTCCACTTACCAAATGAACCATCTTCCCAGCCCTTAGGATGACTGCAAATAACTTTCTTTTCTTTCTTTTTTTTTTTTTTTTTTTGTTTTGTTTTTTTCAAGACAGGGTTTCTCTGTGGCTTTGGACGCTGTCCTGGAACTAGCTCTTATAGAACTAGCTGGTCTCGAACTCACAGAGATCCGCCTGCCTCTGCCTCCCGAGTGCTGGGACTAAAGGCATGCACCACCACACTAGTATTTTTCTTTTACCTGTTTATTGTATAGTCTTTATAACACAAACCTAGGATTTGGGAGGATGGTTCAGTGATTGCTGCTCTTCCAAAGGATCTGAGTTTGATTCTGAAAACCACCTGTAACTGGCTCCAGGGTATTCTATGCTGTCTTCTGGTCTCTGTAGGTCTCCCCCACCTTACGCGCACACACACGTAACTAAATTGTAAAGTAAAAACACCCCTAAATTCTGTTCTTTTAATATTTCATGCTCTTTGTAACTGAAAAATCTTTGCCTATCACAAAATCAATACACATAGTCCAATATATCTTTTCTTTAAAAAATAAAGGCAACAATTAGGTATTTTGTGGTTTTAAGACATAATAGAAGAGACTGGACTGCACTGGCGGGGGCCTGCCTTCTGTAATGGGGCAGAAACTTCAGCATTATTCCCTGGAGCAAGGTTCCCAACTCAGACCAAGGCCTGGGGAAGCCTTGTCTTCTTTTAGAACCAGTGCTTCTCACCCTCCGAATGCTGTGATCCTTTAATACAGTTTCTCATGTTGTGGTGACCCCAACCATACGATTGTTTTTGTTGAAGTTGGTTTGGTGGTACACTCCTTTGATTCCAGCAGAACTAGGGAGGCAGAGGCAGGTGGATCTCTGTGAGTTCAAGGCCAACCTGTCTACAAATAGAGTTCTAGGACAGCCAGAGCTATGTAGAAAGACCCTGTCTCAACCCCCCTCCCAAATTATTTTTTGATACTTTATAACTGTAATATTGATACTGTTATGAATCATAATGCAGATATCTGTGTTTTTTCCATGGTCTTAGGTGACCCCTGTGAAAGGATCTTGAAAGGTTCTTAAAGGAGTCTCAACTCAGAGGTTGAGAACTGTCTTAGACCTTTGGCTCTGTGGAACTAAAGCAAAACCTCTATGGAGAGACAGGTGGTTCCTACTCTCCTGAACCAGGGCAGAGGCTGTCTTGTGCCAATGAAAGGAAATCTGAGCAGACAACTCCCTGGAGGCGGGAACTGGCCAGAGGCCCCAGGAAGCAGGCCCAGGACTCCTGACCTGGCTCTGCTGGGTGATACCAGTTGGTGACTGAGAACCCTGATCCCCAGCAAAAAGGTCAGATAAGCCCTTCTATTCTTTCTTGAGATGCCTACCACAAGGTTCCTGTGGTAGGGGCGTCCATACCTACTATCCCATGGGGGGGTCTATAGCTACCACAAGGCTCCCATGGGGGGAGTTATACCTACCACAAGGCTCCCATGGAGGGTCAAGGGGGGGGGCGGTATCTATAACCTTTTTCATGTCACCAGAAACACTTGTTCAAGGCAGAAAACATGGAGGCCCCAGAAGAACACAAAGGAGAGAATAAATGTGGAGTGATAGCAACTACTGTCACACTCAAACCTAACACCACCTGTACATTTGTTCTGTGCACAAGTTATTTATTGGCATTCATAAAACTGATCTGCCTTGAAAAGCCTCCTCCTACAGGTGAGTGGTCATGCCTTCTTGTCTCTAAGACCAGAATAAGTAAGAGATGATAGCCTTCTAGCTTTCTGGGCCCCAGAAGCCATTCTAGACTAGCCAGTTAAGATACCATGTTACACTTGGGAGTAAGGGACAATACATCATAAATGTCTCGGGCGTTGGTGGTATACCTTTAATCCCAACACTCAGGAGACAGAGGCAGGCGATCTCTGTGAGTTTGAGACCAGCTTGGTCTACAGAGTAGGTTCCAGGATAGCTAGGGCTGTTATACAGAGAAACGCTGTCTTGAAAAAAAAAAAAAAAAAAAAGGCTGTTCTAGCATCCATTCAAGACATGGATCTCATTAAGATAGAGGTGTGACTGTGGGGTGGGATACTTGCTTGGCGTGTACCAAGCCCTAGGTTCCATGCCTAGTGCTGGGAGAAAAACAATCATAGCAGACCTTCCTTTTAGTTCTATCCAGAGTTGGGCTGGGTGGAAGGCAAAGAAGCAGGGTACCCCCCCCATGCCCCCCAAGACCTTGCTAGCTTTGAATTCACAATTCTACTGCCTCAGCCTCCTGAGTACTGGAGTTAGAGGTGTATGCTATCAAATCCAACTAAGGGCCTGTCACTGGGGGGGGGAGGGCTGGGTAGGCATATGGGTGGCAAGGGAAGACCCATGCCTGGGATCATTTGCTTGTAGCTTGGGTAGATAAAGAGGCCATCTATCTACTTAAACATGGGAGTGGTGAGTGGGTGAAAGGTTTCTTTGGGGACAGGCTAAGAAGGCCTGAAGATCAGCAGGCGGCTTAAGATGTCAGTGGAGGGACAAGCTGATCCTGGAGGCCATGCAAAGTGCAAAGGAAAGGGGCAGTGGTTGGTTTTCCAGAGCTGGGTGGAGGAGCAGATGGAAGTAGAAGTGGCCTGCCCAGAGCTCACTGGATTTGTCCCTCCACACGCAGCAGCAAGTAGTCTCTGAGCAGCGGGGGCAGTGGGAGTTGGGCGGCAGCCTGCCGACAGTTGCTACCCAACTGAGCACGAACAGCCAGGCGGGCCAGGTGCTGCAGCCGTCTTGGCTGGTTTTCCATGCTTAGGGCTGAGCTGTAGAAGGCTTTATGTTCCTAGGCCAGAAGAAGGGAGGATTAGATGACCCAATACCCCCCCTCCCGATTTTGATAACCCAGTGCCGTGTATTGGGGACTGGATTTCAGCGGCCACTCCCACCCCAGACATGCTGGTAGAATCCCCACCAAGTCAGCTGACTGGTAAATGGATGGTTGTCGGCAAGGGGCTGGCCAGTATGGGAAATGGAAGATCCACCTGCGCTGCTGTAGGCAGAGGCCTGGAAACCAGGGGTTTCACTGCCTACCCTCTTCTGCCCAGGGTCTGCCTTCCCTCTTTGAAGCTTGAAAGGAGTGGCCTCTCTAGCCCACTAGGAAAAAGCTTGGCCCTTGGAGTGGACATACCTGCCACAGTTCTGGAAGCACAGCCTCCACCCAGGTGTCACAGGCAGGAACACATGGGTAGGCATTAAGCAGGACTTCCAGGGCCCGAGGAAAGTTGGCACAGTGTTTCAGCATCTGGGAATCAAAACGGGGGCCTAGGAGTTCCATGCTGCCCCAACTAAGGCAAGCCCAAGGCTGACTAATATAAATTGCTACACACACACCCTCATGTTTTCCTTGCCTCAGCCTGCCCCATCCACACATAACCCAAGCTCCTGGCCCCAGTTTCCTTGACTCTAATCTTTCTTTGGACACCCTATCCCCTCTGCCAAGATGGGGATGGACCTCTAGTCACTGAGGAAGGCTTTTGATCTCTTAGACCCTTTCCTCAGGCCCTCCCAGCGCACCTCAGGGTGAATAGGCTGGGCCCCGTAGTCCAGCAGGGCTGCAAAGAGGACCTCGGGCTCCCAGTCGGGGGCATCTTGTACCGCTTGCAAAGCGCAGTCCATGGGTGTGTGGCCTGCCCCATTGGTGACTCGAGCGCTGGCCCCGTGGCACAGCAGCAGCTCAGCCAGGCCTCCGCAGCCGTTAGCACAGGCGTTGTGTAGTGGTGTGTGGCGCTTGCGACCTGCAGCCCGGGGATCAGCCCCAGCTTTCAAGAGCTGTCGTGCTGCTGCCTCGTGTTGTCGGCAGCTGCCTGGCCCCTCTGCTCCAGCGCACGCGGCATTCAGTGCAGTCTCGCCCTGGCTGGTGCGCAGGCCCACATCTGCACCATTCTCCAGGTAGAGCGCCACGTGTTGCTCCAGGCCACGGGCTGCAGCCACATGCAGGGGTGTGACTTCGCTTTCCTGTGAAGCCATGTTCACAGATGCTCCAGCCTCTAGCAGCAACTTGGCGCACCTAAGGACAGGGTACAAGGCCCGGGCAAATCCTGAGGATCCTAAGGCCTGCTTTCACCAACCACATCCTTCCCACACTTCTGCCTTGAGGCCTGGCCTAGTGGACCCATCCGCTCATAGGAACTCTACTACAAACACCAGGGTTATGGAGCCAGTAGAAGCTGCCAGAAGCACCTTTAATTTTCAGATGAAAAAGTTAAGCCCTGGGGCTAGAGAGAGATGGTTCAGTGGTTAAGAGCACTGGCTGCTCTTCCAGAGGACCCAGGTTCAATTCCCAGCACACATGGTAGCTCACAACTGTCTGTAACTCCAGTTCCAGTAGATCTGATACCTCCACCATCTGATACCAATGCGCATAAAGTTAAATAATTTTTAAAGACTGTTAAGCCCCAAACAGTCTAGAGCAGCAGCCAAGAGCACACAGATAGCATTAATGGATGTGGCAGAATCTGGAGAGTCCATCTCGAACTGAACTGATTTATTTATTTTGTGCTAGGTGTGAAACCCCGGCAAGCTAGGCAAGCTATGGTTGAGCCACACCCACCTTCTGACAGCATCAGATTCACTATGCAACAGAGAATGACCTTGAACTTCCTGATCCTTCTGCCTCCTCTTTGCACTTGCTGGGATTACTGACATTCACCACCATGACCAGTTTCTGTGGTGCCAGGGATCAAAGCCAAAGCCCATGCATGCTTGTAGGCAAGCACTCTACCAACTAGCCACAACCCCAGCTCCTGATCTCCTAACATTTTGGTAGGGCAAGATTTGGAAAACCTACTCCTATGTATACATGGAATATTAAAGTGTGTCAGCAAAAACAGGGGACTACTCTTCCCAAATCGGCTGTGTTCACTTGGTCCAACAAAGCATTTGGGGACCTCCCTACTGTCCTTTCACTTAGAGAAAACAAGCAAAACCAAACAAAATATTTTAGAATTCCCGGAAACATTACAGCCCAGCACACCGTTATAATAAATGTACTGCTGCCTACCATGGGGATGGAACAGAGGCTGAACTAAACTGCCAATGAAACAAAACCAAGGGTAATCTATTTTTGGTTGTCAGCCTAGCCTTTTAGCGGATGAGCCATCTCTCCAGCCCACCAATGGCAATTTACGATGGAAAAGGATAATGGCAGCTGATGGAATGCATGGGAAGATCACTTTGGTGAAATCCTAACTGGAGATCCGTCCCCCAAGTACAATACAGTTCACCATACAAGTGCTCAGTGGCCACGAACAGAGTGAGCAGCGCCTTTGACAAACTACTGAGTTTAATGCTGCAGCAAATTCTAATTGTTGGCATGTTTTGACTTCTAAAACCAAACGTCTGAAGCACTTTAACAAGCTCCCTCCTCATGTTTAAAAGGACAGACTCAGTGGGAAGATGCTTGTGTGTAGCAACCTGGAGTTCAGTTGTGTCTGAAGAACCAGAGAAAGGGCTGGTAATTTTGTTTCTTCAATACCTGGCCCAAGCTGGCCAGGTACTATGTGTAGACCAGACTGGCAATCTTCCTGCCTCAGCCTCCTGAGTAGTGCTGGCGAATTTAGATCATTTCGAGGTCTATCACTGATCTACAGCTAGTGAGGACAGGTATCTACAGGTGTACCTGTCCACACCCCCTAGGGCATGGACAGGGTGATGGGAGAGAAGTTTAAGAGTGGGGGGGACACACGTGGGAAGCCCTCTTTTTCCCTGCTGCTTCGGCTTGCTCAGCTTTGCTTCGTTTCCTGCCAGGTGGCTAGGGAGCTCTGCAAGTAAGGCATTTTCCCTAATAAATGTATCCTAACCATTACCTGACTGTCAGTGTCTTGAGTCCTTGGAGCTGAGTTTGTTGAACTGATTTGTAAAAGAGTAAATACCACCATGCGACACTGTCAACTTGTGAAAAGTGAAAGGACACTGGGTGTTGACAGTGCATGCTTGTAATCCCAGCGTTTAAAAGACTGCCCAAATCTGGTGGTGGCACACGCCTTTGATCCCAGCATTCGGGAGGCAGAGGCAGGGGGATCATGGGTGTGTGAGGCCAGCCTCAGCAACATAGAGAGGTTCTGTTTCAAAGGAAGAGGAAAGCCAGACACAGTGGTGTGATCCCAACTCCAGGAAACCTGACACCCGAGCTGGCATCTGCAGGCACCTGCACACATGGGCACACACATAAATAAAATAATGAGGTCTCTACCTCTGTGAAAACATAAAGATGTGAGGGGTTTTATACACAACAAAGCTTTCTCAAAACGGCCTTGTCCCTAGGCAAGTGATCTGGACACAGACACACATACATGCCCCACAAAACTCTCCCAGGCCATGGGCACTTACTGCAAGGATTCAGGAGCTGTGCAGAGGTGCAAGGGGGTCATACCGTCCTCAGACAGCACATTAGCCTTGGCACCAAATGTAAGCAGCAGCCGAACACAGTCAGGTTGGGCTTGGGCACAGGCCTCGTGCAAGGCAGCATGACCTCCAATCCGGGCATCGAGATCAGCCCCCTGAAGGATAAGGTGCCGGGCGCAGTCTATGTAGCCTCTGGCCACAGCGATGGTAAGAGGTGCTGTGTGCTTGGTCTTTGGAGTCAGCACCCAGAATCCTGAGGAGAACAGGCAGTGCTGTAGGACTTTGTTTGGGAGAGCAGGATGGAGAAGCTATCTATGGGTGACAGTAGATGCTGGCCTTCCCTGGCTCTAGCTTACTGAGCACCAACAGCCATGCTGTACCTGTGGCTAGTTCACTCTAGTCCTGAATTAGGAGTACACATTAGAAGAGCCTTTTAAACACTGTCAGTCTATAACAAAACACTACACTCCCCAGCACTGGAAAACAAGGCAGAAAATTTCACATAGTATGTGTCATAGAAAAGTTGTTCTATAAAACCACAAAGGCTCACACCTTTAATCCCAGCACGTGGGAGGCAGAAGCAGGCAGATCTACAGAGTGAGTTCCAGGATAGCCAGAGCTGTTACACAAAGGAAACTCTGTCTTTTTTATTATTTATTTTTATTTTATGTGCATTGGTGTTTTGCCTGCATGTATGTCTGTGTGAGACTGTCAGATCTTGGAGTTACTGACTGTTATGTGCTGCCATGTGAGTGCTGGGAATTGAACCCAGGTCCTCTGGAAGAGCAGTCAGTGCCCTTAACCTCTGTGTCATCTCTCCAACCCTGAAAACCCTGTCTTGAGAAAGCAAAAAAGAGAGAGAGAGAGAGAGAGAGAGAGAGAGAGAGAGAGAGAGAGAGAGAGAGAGAAGAAAAAACCACAAAGGCAGAAGAAAGCAAATGAGCTGACAGGAACTTTAGGGTCTTTGAGTGGCTAGCAGGTGCAAGGGTGCTCATCTGGCTTGTATTTGGAGATGGTAGCTATGCACAGGTGTATATGGAGCTGAGTTTGGAAGTGACTACAGGATGAAAAGAGGGGCTTGGTGATCACAAGACTGGTCTTGGCTTTGAACGGACTGACTAGTCAGAACTTGTTTAAAGGATACAGGTGTGTCATGTTGAAGTGTACACTGTTTGCATGGCGGGGCAGTAAGGCCACTGTTTCTCTGGATCTTGGGTGAAGCATATTTTGTTTTTGAGTAATTAAAATAAGTTCCAGTTCCCTTTTGGGGGATGATGGGTATTCTTCAGGACAAAGGCAGAAAAGCTTGGTAGGGTTATTGTGTCACCACTGCAGGTAAGCAGGACTTGTAGCTGCTGCAGTGCCTGACTGTCCTGGGTCCATAAACTCTTCCATAGGACTGTGAAACCCCAGACCCAAGGGCTGAGGTTGAAGCCTTCTCTTGTCAGTTTTCAAACAATCTCAGTTAAGTATTGGGTTAACTCGGCCAAGCTTTCTAAGTCGGGATACACACTAGAAAATTTCTGTCAAGCATGTAAAGGTCTTCATCATACTGCCACTTAAAATAGCAAAGGGACTTGCCTATATGTGGGCTCTGCCTTCCACCTCTTAATACCACAATCAATCAATCAATCATCAATCAATATCAAAATGAAAAAACAATCAAGAAGGGAAAAGGGGGCTGGAGAGATTTCTCAGTGGTTAAGAGCACTGGCTGCTTTTCCAGAGGACTGGTGTTCAATTCCCAGCACCCACATGGCTGCTCACAACAGTCTGCTCACAACAGTCTGCTCACAACAGTCTGCTCACAACAGTCTGTAGCTCCAGTTCCAGGAAATCCTACTTCCTTACTTCCATGGGTATCAGGCACAAAAATAATGCACAGACCTACATGCAGACAAACCATCCATATATATAAAATAAAAATGTAATTTAAAGGCTGGGTGGTGGTGGTGCATGCCTTTAATTCTAACATTCAGGAAGCAGAGGCAGGTAGATCTCTGTGAGTTCGAGGTCAGCCTGGTCTACAGAGCGAGTTCCAGGACATCCAGGAATGTTACACAGAGGTACTCTTACATACTCTGCTCTAGTGAGTATGTGGAGATTAGAGATTTGAGGCTTTGACGTGCTGGCCAGGTGCTCTACCTAGTTAATACTGAAGAATTTTTACAGCTGAAAAATAAGAAACCATTTGCATGTTACAAAGGCTAACAGTCTCAACAATAAAAAAGTTTTTTGGTTTTTTTGTTTGTTTGCTTTTTTAAGGAGAAGGGACCCAAATTCACCATTCTATTCAGAGAGTAGTTATATAAATCCGGGTGCATTTATGTACAGCTTTTGAGTATTTTGTGAACTTAAGGTTACTGACATGGAAGATGTTACATGAAAAAAAAATCAGCTTACACTATTGCATGTGGCCAAGTATGGTGATGCATGAGTGCAGTCCCATCACTCAGGGGCATGAGACAGAGAGATCCCAAGTTCCAGGCCAGCCTGGGCCATATAGAGAGATCCTGTTTCAAAGCAAATGGCAATAACAGACTGAACAGGACCTGATGGGACAAGTACATAGTTCCAGTTACTCCAAAGGCTGAGGAGAAGGATCACAAATTCAAAAGCTGCCTGGACTATGGAGTGAGCTGAAAACCAGCCTGGGTCACTTAGCAAGACTGTCTTCAAATGTAAAACGCTGTGGGTTGCAGCACAGCAGCAAAGACAATGCTTATTAACACTCCAACTATGGTTCAGTTCTACCACCCCACAATAAAACTGGACTGGTGAGACGGTTCATCAGGAGGTGCTTGGGTCTTCTCCCTCCCCCTCAACTTCAATAAGTATAAAAAATTTGCATATGGATTTCATAAAAATTATCTTCTATAGGAGAAAACCATGGGAGAAATATGGACATATATATTTACCTCTCTCTCTCTCTCTCTCTCTCTCTCTCTCTCTCTCTCTCTCTCTCTCTCTCTCAGAAACAAATATATATCAGAAACACAGACAACCAGTCAGGCGGCGGTGGCACACACCTTTAATCCCAGCATTCAGTACACAGAAGTGGGCAGATCTCTGTGAGTTAAAGGCTAACCTGATCTACACAATGAGTCCCAGCCAGAGCAGCCAAGTACATAGTGAGACCCTGTCTCACAACCACAAAAAAACAAACCCACACTTTGCCTCAACTGTTTTGGAAGGAGCTAATATGGGTGTTTATGATGGGCAGTCCACTCTAAGTCTTAAAGGAGAAGTAGGGTCTGGACTCTTCCCTTCCCCGCCCCCACACTTCTCTTTCTGCCTCCTAGGTGGTACTCCTTACCCTGTTCTGCTGACCAGGCCAGCTGGTTGCTCACAGTCTCCACAATCATGTTGGCAGCCTCTTCATCTTGGAACAGGATTTGAACCTGCTGTAGGTCCCCAGAGAACAGGGCATTGTGGACAGCTGGGTCTCGGCAGGAGCGGTGGGTCCTCGTGAGCCGAGCCTGGGGACTAGAGAGGTCCCTCTGACTTCGACACCGATGAGCAGCAGCCCGCCTCCTGTCCTGCCATTCCAGCCACTCTCTCTGCAGGCGGAGAGCACGCCTTGTGGAGGATGTGAAAGGGAAGGTCTCCCCTGCCATGGCGGGGGTCAGTGGTCTGGGCAGTGCCACCTAGGCAGAGAGTTGTTCCTTGTTCCAGCTAGCACCCTTGCTCTGGGGAGCCACCCTGCCCCCGTCCTGGTAGGCTGTAGAAGCAGCTGAGACTATAAATAGGCCACCTCTCTGCATTGGTAAACAGTTTGCCTAGAGTCATGATCCTAAAGCGATGATGTTGGGCCAGCCTCCTCTTCCTGGTACCCTTCCATTGGTCATCAGGTCCTAGCCAAGGTCATTCCTGGACCCCACTTCTCTGGAGTGAGCCCACGGACCTCAGTGGCTCAGTGGAGATACTGAGAAGCCAAACCACTCTTCCTGAATATGAAGTAACAGCAACTGCTGCAAGCACGAACTACACTTTGTAGAAATCAGTCACTCTCATATCCGCCTCTACTCAGATGACCACAGCCAGTGAGATAAGACAAAGATTTGGTCGGTAAATGAGATGGCCAGGCTAAGTATTTCAGTTCAGCAACTGAGATGGGTGGTCTTATTTTACAGACTTAAGGAACTTAAGTCTTTTTTTGGGGGGGGGTGGGGATTTGCAAGGGGTCATGGTGGCACACACCTAATCCCAGCACTTACAACGTAGAGGCAGGAGGATCTCTGTGAGTTCAAGGCCAGCCTGGTCTACAGAGTGAGTTCCAGGACAGGCTCCAAAGCTACACAGAGAAACCCTGTCTCGAAAAACCAAAGAAGAAACTTGAGTCTTTTTTGTTTTTCTGTTTTTGTTTTTTGAGACAGGGTTTCTCTGTGGCTTTGGAGGCTGTCCTGGAACTAGTTCTTGTAGACTAGGCTAGTCTCGAACTCACAGAGATCCTCCTGCCTCTGCCTCCTGAGTACTGGGATTAAAGGCGTGCGCTACCACCGCCCAGAATTTAAGTCTCAATGAAGTAAAATTACCAATTACCACTCAAAATCACAGAGCTTGTGAGGGCAGGGCGAAGACTTCAGTGAATCAGACTTTAGATAATTTGACTCTAGGGGCTACTACCTGTGGGGTAGATAGCGGGGCAAGCCTTTCCTGTCCCCACATGCCCAAGCAGGACATGGGCTCTAACTTCAATGACCAGTTTTCTTCTCCCTGGTTTCTAAGAGGACTCACGTGCCTCCTGAGGTGCACCAAGGGTTGACCTTGGAGCTGGGGACCTTCAGACGGTACACACATTCCCCCTTTGGAGGAAGTGGCCGTGCTTCCCGGAGCCTCTAGGGGGAGGAGTGAGGCTGTGGAGACACACCAGCTGGTCTGTCTGTGGAGAAGTGGGGGGGGGGGGATCAGCCCACCCCGCCTCCTGGGGCAGTCTTTCACTTCCTTCTGGCCACAGGCCCACACAGGATCTGTCTCTTCCACACCAGCTTCTGTTCAGGTCCCCAAAGCCTTCATCCTGAATCAACCCAGCCTGTGAGTGGCTCTTCCTTGGATCACATGCTCCTCTGCTGCCTACCAGAATCACCTGTCCAAAAAGGTCACTTTCCTTAAAAACTCTGCAGTCTGACTCAGGCTCTTCCATCGAAGTCCTAGTTCCCTGCCCTGGCCCCACACGACATGACACTCTCACCACGTTCTGGCCCTTCCCTGCTGTTCCAGGGGCTTGGAATCTCCTACTCATTCATCCAAGGCAACCTGCTGTGTAGAGATGTTCCTGCAGTAACAGCTATTTAACTTCTAAAAAACATTGGGTGGGCTTAGCAAAGTCCACATGCCATAGTGCCACAGACATCACTCTCCCATGTTGGATGTGGGTTCCAGGGCAGGCCCTGGCATGGTCAGTCTTGACACAGTGTTTAGGAGCACCTGGGTCACGGCAGGCTGGCCCCTCCTGAACATTGAATGAAGGTCCCCATTCTTTGTCTGAGCAAACACTCCTCTGTCTGCCCAGGTGGGTGGCAGCAACCGGGGCTTCTTCCGGCATTGCCCTCACCCTCTGCTCAATCATTCTGTGCTTGGCCCCGGGCTTCCGGGCAACAATCCAGGGTGGGGGATCCCAGAAGGGGAGTGAGATCATGCCCAGTGAGGGCTTGAAGGTCCTCCTCAGAGAAAGGCACCTCTATGGATGCAGCTGTGATTAACCCTACTGGAAGCCATACACTATTTTAATTGCCCTGCTGATGGCCTGGCCAAGCACCCACAGCTGAGTTCCCAGGGTTGGGAGTCTGGCAAAGGTGGGGCCAAGAAGGGCCAAAGTGGTGGGTGTCCCTTAACTCCCTAAGGCATACAACAGTCATAGCCTGACCTCTGCCCTGCCTTCTTGCCTCACAAGCCTGAAAGTGCTGACTATAGCTTTGTCCCCCAGATACCAGTGTGTAGGTTTTAACATTAGCTTCTGAGGCAGAGAAAGGCCTGCCTGTGGCTCCACAGGAGGCTGTAAGTCGAACTGGAAGGTACAGTGCTAGAGGATTTGATGTTCAGTTGGCTTCCCGGGAATTTAGTCTGGAGAAGAATGAAGCACCCAAGAAACTAGGATCTGAAACAGTTTGGGCTTAGCTGAGATTGGATGGGGGGGGGGACCAGGGCTCAGAGTGTCCCAATGCAAACACAGGATAGTTGGTTGACACCACCACCTAGATGGGTGTGGCCCGGGTCTAAGCTAGAAGAGGGCTGGGCATTAGCAGCAGGCAGAAAGGAGAGGGGATGTGAAAGTGCAAGGCCCTGTGCTGTACTGGCCCCCAGCACAGCATCCTTTTGGTAGAAAGTTCCCTAGAGTCAGCAGCTCTCCAGCTGCTTACAGTCCCATCCATGGCCGCATTCATGGCATCAGTCTCTCAGAAGAGCAGTGCATTGGAGGCCTTCACTCTCAGCCTCTCAGTGACAGCTGAGGTGGGGGAAGGCTGCCAGTCGAACAGGCCTCTTGAACCTGCTTCCTCTCTGCCCCTCATTCTGGGAAGAATAATGGGTTGGCAACTTGAATACTGCGACCTTTTCTGTCTCACCCAGGCTCTTGTCAATTGTGGTCTAAAAAAGATGGTGCTGAAAAGAGCACTGAAAGTCCTGTGCCACAAAACAGATAAAGCCACATCAGATTACAGCTCAAAGGATAAAATAAAAACCCGGGTCCAGAGTAATATAAATGGATGAACCGGTGAAGACAACAGCCATACAAAGCTCATCCAAAATGCTATGAGACCTTCCGCCCTTAGAACAGAACTCCCTAATGCTTGAGTGGCTGTATACCATTTGACTGCCGGCAAGCAGCGGAGTAGAGAGGACACATTTTACAGACATGTCCTCAGTGAGGAGATCTAGGCCCACAGATACCCAGATAAGATGGAGAAGCTGGGCCTGATGGTACCACACTGGAGTTCTAGGTAATTGGGAGGTGGGGACAAGACGACTGCCAAATTCAAGGCCAGAAACTTAGTAAGATCCTGCCTCAAAATAAAGATAAAAAACAAACAAAAGGAGCCGGGCAGTGGTGGTGCACCCCTTTAATCCCAGCACTCAAGGCAGGTGGATCTGTATGAGTTCAAGGCCACCTGGTCACAGCCACTTGTAACTCTCGTCCTGAGGGATCTAAAGCCTGGTCTCCAAGAGCAGGCAGACAGGTGGTACAGACACATATGCAGGCGAAACACCCATACACATAAAATTAAAAAAAAAAAAAAAAAAAAAAGGCAGAGGGGGAGGAGGGAGGGGGGGTAAGTACACACACACACACACACACACACACACACACACACACACACACACACACACACACACACACACACACACACACGAGTGAATGCTCTTTGCTCTGCCTTGCTGTCTATCTGCTGGAGCCTGACTGCTCTGGCCAGCAGAGAATGGAGTAGGTGTGGGACGGAGGGGTGGCAGATGAGGAGGGGCTGCTTTATTTCGGAACCAGGTGCAATAGCCTGTACTCCACCATCACCCTTGAAGGTGTGTTAGCTATAGCCTTAGGTCACCTTTGCTGTGGTTGTGGCTCCTCAGTTGTCAGGGGACTGAGGAATAAAGGGACAAGGAAACCAGGCCCAACGTCTCTAAAGTTAAGATAAGGTGGAGGCCACACTTTTCCTATCGGCTGGAGGGTGATGCGTCACAGGACTCTGAGACCATGGAGGCTGGAGAACTAAGCTCGCTCACATTTCCAGGGTGCCCACGCCAGAGGAAGTTGTCAGGCTTCAGCAGCACACTGTCTGGTCCATCACTCAGGGATTTTGGGAAGGGGGCCGTGAGGAGGCATCAGACCATGAGCTTGTCTGGTCTCCAGCTGCACCGGCTTTCTCCCCCTTGGATGTGACCAGATGCACTTAGAGCTTGTCTGGGGGCAGAGACTGCCAGCTCATGGTGGATGTCCTGTCTTGAGACAGTCCCAACTGCTGGGATCACAGAAGAAGTCCTCGGGGAGCTCACTCAGAAGTCCATCCAGGTCATCTGCAGAGGGAAGTGGACAGGAGTAGACTCAGTGACAACCATAGAATTCCACAGAAGTCAGACCCGAAGCCCCTGCCCTTTAGAAGGGCCTTGACCTGGCTCCCCTGGGGCAGTATGCCCATGCCAATGGGTGTGAGACTGACATGTCTCCCTATAAACATATGCACAACAAATGGCAGGATACAATTCCTGGGTCATTTTAGCAGGACTGGGGCATCCCTATGCTTCAGTGGCTTCTTTCCCTTCTATCTAGAGGCAGTGTTGAGCAGGAAGGATTCGGAGGGGAGGTTTCCTATTGCAACTTTTCTGATCGGATGAGGGGTATGTGTTAGGAATGACACAATTTGTCAACCTAGGCTCTCAGCTGACAGTGGGTGAACACCCCAATCCCGAGTGCCTGGGTGGACATGAAGAATGAAATACACAGTGGCTTACATGTTTAATCCCAGCATTCAGGAGCCAGAGGCAGCAGATGTCTGTGAGTTCAAGACCAGTCTGGTCTATATAGCAAGTTCCAGGACAGCCAGGGTTACAGGGTTACAGAGTTACAGAGAAAAACCTTGTCTGGAGGTGTGTGTGTGTGTGTGTGTGTGACAATCCTGGGCTGGCAAAATGGCCAGCAGGTACTTCCAGGACCTACATAGTAGAGGACTGATTCCCATGAGCTGTCCTCTGACCTTCACGCAGGTCATGGCATGCCTGCCTTTCCAACAGAATGAAAAGGAAGACAGGAAGCATTCCTGACCAGTACTGTCAGATGTGGTGCTTACAGGCACTGGCAATGCTGAAGTTACACTCACTGCAATTCACTCCACCTCAACAACCCTTCTCAGGCAGCTCAGGGTGGTTGCTGGGATAAAACCCACTTTACTGAGAGAGCAAACTCTAAAGAGGTGCAGTGACTTGCCCAGAGTGAGCCTACTCAGGCTCTGCCTGTTGTCACTTCCAGGACAGGATGGGGGTCTCAGAAGGCAGACTGTAAACACACCCCAGAGCACAGCTCCAGGTCTGCCTAGAGCACTCAGTAGCTGCTGCTGCAAGGAAAAGGAGAAGGTAGATCGGGGAGCATTCAAAGTTTAATTAGGGTGACTAGCACTGTATTCAGGGCAGGTGAGGCTGTTATTTGCTTACAGCAAGGAAAAAGTTGCCCAATGGGCTGGGCATGGCAGTGCTTGCCTTTAATGCCAGCACTTGGCAGCTAAGGCAAAAGGACTGCTGTGAGCTTGACGCCAACTTGTGCATAGTGAGCACCAGGCCAGCTAGGACTACATAGAAAACTCTTGTCTCAAAAAACCAGAGGTTGCCCTGTGGGAGCTGTGCTATGAGTAGCTGGAGAAACCCATCTGGGGTGAAGGGGAGGAGCCCAGTGACATCTAGCATCTCAGGAAACAGCAGGAATTGCATATCTGTCTTTAGCCCCGGACAGTGGAACAACATGACATGAACACCTTGTTCCACAGCCAGCTCTCCTCACTCGCTCTGTGACTATCAGCAGCTTCTTCAGACAGCAATGGGGTCAGCAGCAGACCCAGTTACGAGGAGAGAGTACAGGAACCCAGACAACACAAGACCCCAGCATAAGGGGCAGAGTCACCTATGTAGGATCTAAACAAATGGGCTTTGTGGTTTACATATTGGTATATTGTGAATGTGGTTGGTGTGAGAACCCTACCCATAATCCTCCTGCCTCCAGGCCAGGCAGGATTAAATTTCTGAAACTGAAAGCTAAGGACTGACTGGGACATGATGGCTCCACCTGAGGGTAGCTCCAGTTGGGCCTCTCAGGTTTGTGTCCCTGTCCCCCTGGCCACACGGATATGTGACTCTTTGACACTCGTTGGTGATCCTCTGAGCATGGGTAGGGTGGAAATCTGCTCATGAGGACCACACAGGACACAAACTGTGCCATGTACCCATGGCTGCTGATGTTCCCTTCTGCAACTAAAGATATTGCCAGCAAATGGAGGAGCCATGGACCACACTTGGTGTGCTTTGTATGGCTTCTGCCACACTGTTACAAGAGTATAACAGTTCTTAACAAGACCTGCAGCCTTGCTGAACAAGACATCCTCCAATTTCTGAAAAAATGCTGCACCAGTTCCCAGAGGTACAAGGGGAGTAGTAAGGTGCAGGTGTGTGGAAACACTCTCGGTGAGTGAGGCCAGAGGGTGCCAAGGGGCTGTGTGCCTTACCTGCCTCTGGGAGCTCTTCCTCACAAGACAACGCTGGGTTCTGTGCTGTTCTGAGGCCCTGTGTGGGCTCTGCAGCCACATCAGGCTGGAGGTTTCCATCGAAGTTTCCTAGATCCTGAGGACAGTGGATCTGGTTACCAGTGTCATTGCCCCTGAAGTTCCTGGGGTGGGGGTACCTCTACCCAGATGACCTCAAATGAAGGGCCTCTCAGGACAAAGACACAATAAGGGAATGGGCGGAGGAGCAGGATAACTCAGGCCAAAGCTGAGGGAGAGAGATGAAACACCAGACACCCAAAACAGCAGACAACTAAACCAAAACAGACTTCCCGGCTGGTCTTTCCAATTTCTCAGTGTCTAATGTTTTTAGACTCTGTATAACCACCATAGTAGGTAAAGAGGAGCTAGCCTGGGATTGAAAAATAAGCTGTTATCAGGGCTAGAGAGAATGAGCAACATTTAAGAGCACATGTTGTGAGGGCTGGAGAAATGGCTCAGAGGTTAAGAGCACTGAATGCTCTTCCAGAGGTCCTGAGTTCAATTCCCAGCAACCACTTGGTAGCTCACAACCATCTGTAGTGAGATCTTGTGCCCTCTTCTGGTGTGCAGATATACATGGAAGCAGAATGTTGTATACATAATAAATAAATAAAATCTTAAAAAAAAATAAAAAAAGAGCATGTCATTCTTCTAAAGGGTCCAGGTTCGATTCCCAGCACCTGCATGGTGGTTCACAACCATCTATAACTCCAGTGCCAGGAGATCCAACGTGATGCACTCTTCTGGCTTCCACAGGCACCAAGCACACACACAGGACACATAAATATATGCAGGCAAACCCAACATTCACACATAAAATAAAATGAATAAATCTTTTTAAAAAGAACCAACAACAAAAAAAAGAAACCACACACACACACACAGAGGAAGGATAAATTTTAAAGAAAAATGAAGGTTATAGAGGTGGGTGATTCTGAGGCATATGACGGGGTCCATGGAAAGGGAGTAAATATTAGTAGAAAATAAGAGATAAAGGTCTACAGTGATTGGAGGTCATCAAGTCAAACACTTGTTCTACAGATAGAGCAAAAACAGGGGAAGGGACAGGGCTTGCCCAAGGTCATGGTAGAAATTATTAGCAAAACTTGGACAAGACCCCGGTCTCCTGCCCTCCTCCAGGTCAGGATCCTAAGGGTGGAGTCAGCAGGATCCAGCCTGGGTAGACCTGTCTGGAGCTATCTTCAGCTAACACAAATATTTGCCTCAGTTCCTGAAGGGTGTGCTCGAGTGCATCCCTAGTGGAGGCAGAGACCAGGAAGGAAGTCTCAGAGCAAGGGCCAGCTCACCTGACAGGCCATTTGTACTCCCTGTTCTGTGTTGCCACCTGGCACAGATTCGACTCTCTATCCTTTTCTGTAATCCACCCCCAGGGGGCCCTTGCCTGGTTCTCATGTGACTCCTAACTTCTCAGATAATCAAGCCTGCCATCAGACATTCAGGGATCACCAGGAAGCCAGCTGCTCCCGTAGGTATTGTTACTCAGGCGGATGGAGCAGGGGCAGTGGAGACTCCTTTCACCTCAGTGGACCTGCCCCTTCACACCTCTGCCTCCAGGGATGAGGAAAGGAAGACATGAGAGAAACCAGGCATGAAAGCTCTGCCAGTCACCATCTATCCTGACCCACTTACCTTGGGCAAGGGCTGAGATGGCTTGAGGAAGTCCCCGTCCCCAGAATCTAGACTGTAAATATGGACCAGGTTGTTGGGTGTCACGTTGAGGTAGTGATTTCTGAGTGACGGAGAGAAAACTCCGATCTGGAGTTAGGAAGGGAGTCAGTGTCTGGAGGGAGCACTGCTGGACCACCTTCAGGAGCCAGCTTTCCTTGGCTTCCTGTCCTCTGCATCATACACACACACACACACACACACACACACAACACACACACACACACACACACACACACACACACACACACACACACACACACACACACACACACTCCTGCCTTAGCCTTGGTGCCACAACAGAACCACTCACCACCCCCAAATACAACTCTCTATCCCCATTTACCCTTGATGAGTGGAGCAGCTCACTGGCCAGAGGCTTGCTCTCAGCTCCAGCAAACCAGGGCCTCGCTTCTCCTTGGTTGGCAGTGGAGGGAAGGCAGCCAGCCATGTAAGGACCCCCTGGGGCTCCTCCCCACAGCAGGTCCCTTCTGGAGCTCCCCTACCTGCTTCAGCAAGAGCACTGAGCCAGGCTTCAGCTCATTCTGGTGTGTCTCCAGAAGTACCCTATGCACTGTCCCAAGCATCTCTCCTGCAAAAACCACATGGCCTCCGTCTCAAGGTCTGAGTCCTGGCTGGGAAGTGGCTGTTCATCTCTCATCTCTTGACCTCAATAGAGTTCATTCATAAGAAACTTGGACCCACTCCTTACCTGTGGGGTCCTTAAAAACTACACTGGCATCCATTGTGCTCCGAGTCAGGGACTTGATCATCACTGCCATGTTGGGGACCTTGTTCCTGGGAAGCTGCTTGAGGGCTGCCTGCTTACAAGGAGACACATTTACTGAGCTAACCATGCCCACATGTAACTCCCCACGGCAACCAGGGGATGGTTAACAGCCTTCCTTTGTGGCAGGCCAAGGCAGGTGGAAGGGCACACTTCTGCCTGCCCCCACAGAGACTGAAGCTGGCAGGTTCTTCTTTCTCTCTTAGGTGTCTTTCCATTTGTATGAATTTTTGTGGCTCACTCCATCATGGCAGGCCACACATACCAACATGCATCTATACATGAGAGACCACTAGGAGTTCTCAGGGTTGCAATATGCTTAATCTCTCTCTCTCAATCTGGTACCCAAAAGTGCAGAGGTATGCCCAACATGTACTCAGAACTGTGGGTAACAGTGCAAACTTACAACCAAAGGGACTTCAGGCTGCCCTCCAGGGACAGGACTGGAGTAAGAGGTGGCAGGCAGCCTCTTCCTAAGGCGGAGCAGGCAGCAGAGTCTCTGGTCTCTAGAACCTTACCTTGCGCAGCACCATGACAATACTGTAGGTATACAGGAAGCAGGCAGGGTCTCCATCATCCAGGCCCAGAGAAGATTTCATGGTGAGCCAGGGCCCACGCCCAAAATCTTCTTCCACTGATCCCTGGGAACTAGTAACAATCTGGAACCACAGAGCAGAGAGGCCCCTGCATTAGTGAGGGGACCTTTCTTGGGAAAGACACTTGACTGAGGCAGGGCAGGCAGGTGGGAAAGAAACAGTGAGTTCCTGGGTGGGGGTGGGGGCCGAGGTGGAGAGGGACGCCTGCCTCTCAATTACCATAATGAACAGAAAGTGGCATGTGACCTGGCTGCACCCTGCATCTGCATCTTTTTTTTTTTTTTTTTTTTCCTTTTTGTTTTTCAAAACAGGGTTTCTCTATGTAGCTGTCCTGGAACTCAGTCTGTAGACCAGGCTGGCCTTGAACTTGGAGACCCACTGCCTCTGCTGCCCTAGCACCACCACTACTGACTTTGTTTCTGGTTGATGCCCCTGTTTTTGTTTTGTTTTGGTTTCTTGAGACAAGGTTTCTCTGTATAACAACTAACAACCCTGGCTGTCCTGGAACTCACTCTAGACGAGGCTGGCCTCGAACTCACAGAGATCCACCTGCCTCTGCCAGTGCTGGGATTTAAGGCGTGGGCCACCATTCCAGGTGATGCCCCTGGTTTTAACCATTAGTTGCTTTGTATCAACAACTGCTTTGAATTCAGATGATTACTACCAGGTTTGGATTTGAAGTGGACAGGCAGCCCTAGGGAGCAACACTGAGAGAATTAAAAGGAAAGGTGGGTCTGAAGATAGAATAAGTCAATTAGCCCCAGGAGGGAGGGAAACTGGTCCTACCCACTGAAAGAGAACCTCCTGGAGACAAGATGAAGGCAGATCCTTCCCAGCTCAGCTCCCAGAAACCTGAGAGGGTTCCTAAGATACCATCTCATAAGACTTATTACACTCTCCTCTAGGGAAAGATGCAGCTAGCTGGGCCTGTAGTTCTCAGATGGAAGAGAAGGTTGAGCCATGTCAGCAGGCCAGGCCTCATTCTATGTCTATAAAACTGCTGCCTCCCCCAACTTTTTCCACCTGCCCGTTGGTATAGGCCTAGCAGCATCAACTGAGGCATGCAAGGACGCCCCTCACTTTTTTTTTTTTGAGACAGTTTATATATATGTATGTATGTATGTATGTATGTATATATATATATTTACATTATATATAAATTATTCTTATTTATGTACATGTTTAGCCTGCATGTATGCCTGTGTGAGGCTGTCAGATCTTAGAGTTACAGACAGTTGTGAGCTGCCATGTGGATGTTGGGAATTGAACCCACAACCTCTGGAAGAGCAGTCAGTGCTCTTAACCTCTGAGCCATCTCTCCAATCCCACCCCTCACTTTTACACATTGCCCAAGAAGTAAAGATTTACACAGAAGAAGTTACCTCAGTCTGGAGTTTAGCCAGAGCACCATGAGTTGGAGTCTGGGGTGTGGAAACCATGATCTCCTCCAAATTCTTCCCGCTGTGCTAAGAGGGGAAGAGAAGGTGAGAGCAAGCTCAGCAGCTGTTATTTACAAGTACAGCACCTTGTCTGGGGTTACATAATGAGTTCAGGAAACTATCAGGGACAATTAGCACATAGTACATTGCTCCTAATGCAGTCTCAAGAGCCTCATTGGTAGCTAAAAATGACACTTTGGGGATCAGTTTGGGAATATAAGGAAACTGGAGAAGCAAGGCTCAGTTCTGCCTGAAGGGGGCAGTGACCCAAATAGAGGGGTCTGTGAGGAGTTACAGAGCAGCTCTTCTAGTGGCCCTTCTTGGGGAAAGTGCAGACCACCCCACTCGGTTTCTCCTGAAGGGCCTAGAAGAGCAAGTGACAACAGAGACTGTGTCAATCCCTGCACCAGGAAGATACCTATTGTAACCAGAGCAAAGCTTCAGTGTCCAGTTACCTGGATTCTAACTCAAAACTAGCTTGAAGGACCTTCTCCCTTCACCACTGGGGCTGCTTCACTTCCGACCCCAGCTTCCCCACACCAGCCACCGTGAAGTGCTCTGTGATCCTTAAGAACCCCTGCTCTTCAGACAGGGGAAGAACCCGTCTTCCCACTGCTGGGCCAACCCCAAGCACAGTCCCCCTCCTCCCTTTTATCCTCCTAGTCATCTACCCAAAGCCACTGAGCAAGGCCAAGGCAGAGCCAGTGTGACCCCCACTCTCACTGCACCTTTGTGCGTGACCGTTCATCCCCACCTACTTCTTCCGCCACACTGCAATTATTCCCAGTGCCAGACAGACTGCCCGATACCTACCCTTAGCTAATGTCAGTGAGAAAATATTCCTGTCTACGGCTAGCAAACAACAGACACCCAAGCACACAAAAACTAGGAAACTGTCTCTCAAGCACTATTTCACAGGTGAATTTTCAAGTGTTCTTCCTGTCCATTTTTTTATATTTGTTTGTTTTTTGTTTTTTTGTTTTTGTTTTTTTTTTACAGAAAGGTTTACTTTGGCTTACAGGGGACACTGACCATGGCAGGGAACTTAAAGTGGCAAGAGCCTGAGGCAGCTTGTCACACTACATTCACTGTCAGGGAGCAGGGGGTGATGAATGCTAACGCTCATACTACTTTTTGTATTCAGTCCAGGACCCCAGCCCATAGAATGGAGCATCCCACAATTAAGGTGGCCCTTCCCACCTCCATTAACCCAATTGAGGAAGGCCCTTGCAGGCAAGCCATTCCCCACCCCATCAGTGCTGGGGTTGGAGCTCAGGGCCTTGCCTCTGTTGGGTGTGTGCTCTACCTCTAAGCCACTCCCTTCTTCCCTTCCCACTTCTGACTTTTGCAGCTTTGAAAATCCTATTTTTTTACATGGCATGTGTGCATAAGTGTGCACATGCACACACGTGGAGGCCGGATGACAACCTCAGATGGACTCCTTGGGAGACCTGAGGCACTATTTACCTTGTTTTTTACTTTTTAGAATTATTTATTATTTTATTGTACAGCTCTTTTGTGGGCATATACATATGTGCCTAGTGCTCACACATGTCAGAAAAGGGTGTCAGCTCCCTGGGACTGGAGTTATAGACAGCTGTGAATCACCATGTGCAGGCTAGAAATCGAACTCAGGCCCTCTGAAGAGCAAGTACTCTTAACCTCTGAGCCACCACTCCAGCCCCTACTTTGTTTTGGTTTTGGTTTTTGATTTTTTTTGAGACAGGGTTTCTCTGTAGCTTTGGAGGCTGACCTGGCACTCACTCTGTAGGCCAGGCTGGCCTAGAACTCACAGAAATCCACATGCCTCTGCTTCCCATGTGGAGTACTGGGATTAAAGGCGTGCACCTCCCATGTTCAGTTCTGTCTTGCGTTTCATGTGGGTTCTGCAGATCGTGCTTGCATGGTGAGCACTGTGCCAACTGAGCCATCTCTCCAGCCCTTGCAGTTTTCTCCTTTCTCCCCACTCCTTTTGTCTGTCATGAAGATAGTCTAAGACTGGACCACTGTTTTTCCCTGGATCCTAACGTCCTAGAAAACTGGTCACTCACCTGGTGGGGCAAAAGTCCTGCTGGGCCAGGGAATCGGCGGGTTTTAGCTCGAATGGAGGGGCGGGAGGGCTGCTGGGGTGTCCGGTTGGTAGCAGTGACAAGCTGAACCAGGTGGTTGGTGACTATAGGTGTCTGCAGAGCTGGCTGAGGAACTGGGGTGGAAGCAACTCTGGGAGTGCTAACCGGAGACTCAACAGAAGACACTGGGGCTCGGGATGGCAAAGGTCCCCGAGGAAATGCTGCAGAGCTACAGTGGGGATGTCGAGGTCCAGGAAAACGGGGTGTGCGACTTGACCAAGCTCTGGGAGACTGACATGGCTGACCAGGCAAATGATTCTGTGGGATATTCTGAATGGGCCTCCCGGCTACTTGGAGAGGCTGAGGTGCAGGAACAGGGGAGCCTCTTTCATGGGAAACTGCTGAGGCAGACGGGAGAGGAAGGCTGCCTGCAGCTCGGGGTCTCGAGGAAGGCCCTGGATTCCTACAGCGGACAATGGGCCCCTTCTGAAAAGATTCCCTCAGGTCAGCCACTCTGGCCCTTTTCGCCAATATTGGATCCTCACAGTGCTGAACAGGCAGGATTTGGGTGGCTCCAGGGTCAACTCTAAGTTCTAGTTCCAAGCCAGCTCCCTCCAGCTCCATGCTTGCCAGGGCCTTGTCAAACTCATCTTGATTGGGTGCCTCAAAGCCACCAATGCCCTGCTGATGGCTCCCAAAGACAAGCCCAGAGTGTGCGGCTGAGGCCTGGGGTCCCGATGACTCCTGGAGCACTCTTGTCCATGCTGTTCTTTGTTGACTGCTAATGCTGCTGCTAGAGATCGAGGCTGGTCTTAGGGACACTGCTCCTGAACAGAGTGGATCCCTGATGGTCTGGGGTTTGCTGAGAGTAGGGAGACAGAGTCCTTGGACGGGCCGGCTCGAAGAAGTGGGGTATGATGTCAATGGTCTTGAGAATCGTGCCTGCAGAGTGTCCTGTGGTCTGGAAGAAACAGGTGTCAGGTGGCCAGCATTCCCAGGTATTGTACCAGAGAAGCGGTTCTCTGCATTCTCCACGGCAGATAAGAAGTCCTACAAAGAAACAGAGAAAGCGGGCCTTGCACCAGCATTTTGCTTGTTTGCTTTTAAGACAGTATCTCACATAGCTCAGACTGGCCTTGTTGAACTTGCTATGTAGCTGAGGACGACCTTGAACTCCCACTCTGTCTCCACCTCCCGAGTGAAGGTATTACAGGCCAGTGCTACCACACTTGGCAGGGTCTTTGCATCTGGGAATTTAAAACTGCTTCCAATAAATAAATAAATATCCATAGCTACACAGAGAAACCCTGTCTCGAAAAACCAAATAAATAAATAAATAAATAAATAAATAAATAAATAAATGTTCTACCTTTTCTCTTTAAGCATATAGTATGTATATGTGCAGATATACGCATACAAGCAAGAAACCAAGACATGAAAGGCAATGATGGCATTTCTCACTACTTGTGATCCCCCTATGAGCCAGTGGGCCCCCAGGTTTATGGCAGAAGCATTCTAAGGTTAGATTTTCAGGGAGTTACTCTTCAGTCTCCAGGAGGAGGCTTACTGGGAAAGCAACAGGAAAAGTATTCCAGGGTACCAGGAAGCCTAAGGCATCCCACAAGGTCACATACTCATCTGAAGGAGACTGGCTAGTGCTCAGTCAGGACAGTGGGGAGCTACCCTGTTGGCCATTGCATTACCTCCACACACACACACACACACACACACACACACACACACACACACACACACACACACACACACACACAGAGTCTTCAGTAACACAGAAAGCCCCTGGATCCAGCCAAAGACAGCAGTTAAATATAGCTTCTCAGGCAAGTTAAATTAAGTATGGATTGCATTTGGGAAGCAAGGTGAGATTGACACCTACAAGAGCAACAGACCTGTTCTGAGGGTGTTTTGAGTCAGAACTGCTGATTAAGTGACAGGAAGGTGCTATCCACCCCCAGCCCCTGCTGCTGCTCTGGAGTGTCTGGGCTAGAGAGAGGTTTTTCCTACTTTAGATGTTCATCCAGAGTGCCACACTCCAGTCACACAAAGAGAGGGATGGCAGAATCCTGATCACCCTGAGGACTGATGGTCCCCTTTCCTCCCACAGAGCTGACACTTAGCCATAACATCACTTGCCTTGGGAATTGAGAAAGGGACTGGTCTGCCATTTTCAAGGAACAAAAATGTGAACAGTCTGAATCATTCCTCCTAATTCCATTATCACCCTGGGAGTTCTTCTGTCACCTGCTAGGACCCAAGAGGATCACTTTCACAGTTCCTTTTCAGCCTCTAATGACATATCTCCAAAACTGAGAGTTAAAGACAGGGACACATCTTGATAAAGGTGGCAGTGCTGAGCAAAACCCCACAAAGAAGGTGAGTATGATGGTACACGCTTATAATCCCAGCAATGAAGACAGGAGGAAGGAAGGCGAGGAGTTCAATGTCATCCTTAGATAGACACACAGCAATCTGGGGTCAGTCCAAACTAACTGAGACTGTCTCATTAAAAACAAAACAAGAGCCGGGCGTTGGTGGCACACCAAGTGCTTTAATCCCAGCACTTGGGAGGCAGAGACAGGTGGATCACTGTGAGTTCGAGACTACCCTGTTCTACAAGAGCTAGTTCCAGGGCAGCCTCCAAAGCACCAGTACATAGGCGAGGCTAGCGTGTCCTTGGGCTAGAGAGAGGGATGTCCGTCTCGGGGTCACAGCGGCTGTGGTGCTGATCACCTGGGAGCGAATTAAAAATGGGCGATGCTGAGAAAGGCAAGAAGAGTTTTGTTGAGAAGTGTGCCCAGTGCCACACTGTGGAAAAGGGAGGCAAGCATAAGACTGGACCACATCTCCATGGTCTGTTCGGGAGGAAGACAGGTCAGGCTGTTGGATTCTCGTAAACAGATGCCAACAAGAACAAAGGCATCACCTGGGGAGAGGATACCCTGATGGAATATTTGGAGAATCCCAAAAAGTACAAAAATGATCTTCGCTGGAATTAAGAAGGGAGAGAGGGCAGACCTAATAGCTTATCTTAAAAAGGCTACTAATGAGTAATTCTGATGCCTTATTTATTACAAAACAAATGTCTCATGACCTTTAATGTGTACTATAATTTAATTCACACACCAAAATTCAGATCATGAATGGCTAACAATGTTTTTGTTGGACAGTCCTGATTTAAGTAAAACTGACTTGTAGTAAAGTGGATACGGTCTTTTTTAAAATAACAATTCCAGTTGCATAAATACTATCACTTCTCTCCCTTTCTCAAGATATGATTGGACTTAATTATTAAAGTTCTACTTTCCACAAAGATGGGGGTGTCACCTAAACCTATTGAATGGTTTTATACTTAAATTTATATAACTGGGCATATGAGTATGTATAAACACTAGGAAAACTCTGTTACTGTCTCAGAAATAAGAAGACTCACCTGTGTTTCAGTTTGTATTCACTGGTCTGCTACAGGCAATGGCTAAACATTAGGAAGTAACTTGACGATGTCATTTTAATTAGAATTCCCTAAGTCAAAGGTTGCTGCCTTTTACCACTGAAAGGCACTTACTGTGGTCTATGTGCAATATCAAATAAAGAGTATTTAGCACTTAAAAAATAAAAAATAAAAATAAAAAATAAAACAAAACAGAAGCCAGGCGGTGGTGGCACACACCTTTAATCCCAGTAAGCAGATCTCTGAGTTCATGGCCAGCCTGGTCTACAGAGTGAGTTCTAAGACAGCCAGGGCTATACAGTGAAACCCCATTGAAAGAAGAGAAGGGAGGGAGTGAGGGAGGGAGAGAGGGAGGGAGCAAGAAAAAGTAACCAAATAACTTGCGAACATAAAGCTCAATTTACCACAACACAAACAACAAACACTTGTAACTTCATTGGGTGTCAGGTACCACACAGGTATCTTACTAGAATCCTTAGTGAATTCTCCCAATGGCCTATGGATAGGTATTGATATTATCCTTTGGATAATCCTCGTCTTATGTATGCAGAAATGGAGACTTGTTGAGCCTGGAGAGATGCTCAGTGGTTAAGAGCACTTACTACTCTTCCAGAGGACCAGAGTTCAGATCCCAGCACTCAGGTCCAGTGACTCACAACTATCTGTTACTCCAGCTCCAGGGGATCCAAAGCCCTCTTCTGGCTTCCATGGGCATCTACATGAACATGTAGCGTGCACACACACAGGCACACACCAATACATACATACATACATACATACATACATACATACATACATACAATTAAAAGAAAGAAGAAAAATAAGAACCCAAGACTTGGCCTGGTCAAGAGCTTTGGCTAGAACCCTATGATTTAGGAGAGGATTTGAGAAGCACAAATTGGCTCTTGCTGCATGCAACACTGTGAGCTTTTAACTGCAGGATGCACTCAGGAAGCAGAGGCAGGTAAATCAAGGTAGAAATGTCCATGCCTTAGTCCAAGTGAAACTATATCCACTGGTTCTGAGCATGAAGACAGTTATAGAGACTAGTCTGGTAGTCTCTGATTGTGCTTTACCTCTGTAGTCAGGCATAGTGGCACATGTCTGTAATCCCAGCATTCCAGAGGTTGAGGCAGGATGGTTTCAAATCCAAGGTGAGCCTTTACTACACAAAGGGACCCTGTCTCCAAACAACAAACTCAGCAATGCCTCTTCAGGAAGGGCTAGGAATGTGGCTAATTTGATCATTTGATCACAAGCACTATGAATGAAAAGGCAAGACTCCTGTTGAAAATGGCCCTGGAAGGTCAGAGAACAATAGGATTTTCCCAGGTTCACATGGCCAGTAAGGGACTTATTGAAATTCCCTGGCCAGAACTCTCATTTAATTGGCATGGGGTAAAGCTTACACAAGGAGTCCAATATGCTGACTTTGTATCTCATTTAATTTCTTATCTTTTGAGAAGGAAATGTGAGGCACAGCAATGTCCTTCATCGTAGAGAAGAGACAGGAGGAGGCTAGAAAACAATCTGCCATGGTCCACATGCTAGTTGGTGCCCTCAGGTCTCAAGTCATCCAGTTAACTTGTGTTGTCTCCTCCCTGAGTCTGGCTCTCCATGAACTGTTCCCACTTCAGGGATGCTATTATTATAAAAGTGGATGAAATCACCCTCGAGACAGCTCCCAGAAAGGTCCTTATAATTAAAGACATGGCAGTTACACTCAGGGAGCTAATTTGTTTTCTGTTTACTTTTTTTTTTTGAGACAGGATCTCATGTGGCCCAGAATAGCTTTGAATTCTCTATGCAGTAGAGGTGACCTTGAACTTCTGATCCTTTTGCCTCCGCCTCTCAAATGCTGGAATTGTGAGTGCACTGGTTTTATTCAGAGCTTGGAGACTGAGGTCAGGACTTCAAGATGAGCAGGTACCTGTACCCACTTGCCCACACTTCCAGCCTTTTGTTTTGTTTTGCTTGTTTGTTTGTTTGAGGCAGGGTCTTTTTACAGGGCCCCCTGCCTGTCCTGGAACTCACTCTGTAGACCAGGCTGGCCTTGAACCCACAGAGATCCTCCTGCTTCTGCCTCCCGAGTGCTGGGATTACAATATGCATTACCACACCTATCTTAACCTAAGACAGTTACATTTTAGCTGGGCGATGCTGGCTCACACCTTTAATTCCAGCACTCAGGAGGCAGAGGCAGGAGGATCTCTGAGTTCAAGACCAGCCTGGTCTACAAGAGCTAGTTCCAGGACAGCCTCCAAAGCTAGAGAAACCCTGTCTCGAAAAAACAACAAAAAACCCAACAACAGCAAAAAGACAGTTAAATTTAGCGGGGGGGGGGGGGTGGGGGGGTGGGGGTGGGGGGTGGGGGGGGGGGGTGGGGGTAGGGAGTGGGGGTGGGGTGTGGGGGGGTGGGGGGTGTATGGGGTGGGGTGGTGGTGTCACACATCTTTAATCCTAGGGGGGCGTGTAGAGGCAAGTGATCTCTGTGAGTTGAGGCCAGCCTGGTCTACAGAGTGAGTTCCAGGACAGCTAGAGCTATACAGAGAAATCCTGTCTCAAGAAAAACAAAACAAAACAAGTTAAATATGCTGTTGTTGTTTAGATAGTCTATTTATGTAGCTCAGGCTGGCCTTGGGTTCATTATCTTCCTGCATGAGCCTCCTGAGCACTGAAGCTACAAGCACATAGCGCCAATTTGGTGGTTGCTCATAGTTATTTACATCCCCAGGCTCTCGTAGGTTAAAAAAAAAAAAAAAGGTAAGAGACATATATACTGATGGGACAGCTCCAAATGTTCTGAACCTGGGTGTTTCCATCCAGGCCGGGCCTCTTTGCAATCTGATCACCACCATTTCCCTACCTCATCTTCAAACTCCTCTTCCACAGCAAACAGCTTCTGAAAACTACACGTCTGAAAAGGAAAACAAAGCAATTGAGGCTGGAGGAGAAACACTGCAAGAACATTCTGTATTCATTATCTTTTCCCCCAGGCTCTAACAACACTATCAACTGTACTGTTTTTCTGTTTTTTTGTTTGGCTAGTACTGGAGGAGGAAAGAGAGAAGAAATTCAATTTAGGTAAAGACTTAACGCTTTTGTGTACAAAAAAAAAAAATCATTTATCTGAATTACTGCTACAAAGAGGTGGGGGATGGGAAAAGAGAGAAATGCCAAGGGAGCAAAGGCAGATCTTCAGGGTCAGCACTGTGCACAAGCAGTTGAGAGTTTTTTGTTGTTGAGACAGAAGTCCTCAAGTCCTCAAGTAGCCCAAGCTGGCCTTAAACCCATTATGTTGATGAAGGTAATTTTCAACTCTTGTAAAAAAATATTTATTTAGTAGGGTGGGGCATCACTGTGTGGGTGAGGGAGTCAGTTCCTCCCTCCCTGTGGATCTAGGGATGGAACTCCGGCCATCAGAGGTGATCACCTTTACCTGCCTAGCGGTCTCTTCAGGCCCTGACCTTGACCTCGAGCCTCTTTTCCCAAGGGATGGGATTACATGCCCGTACCACTTCTGGAAGTCAGGACTGAGGATTTTGCTACACCATCCCAAAGGTTTGTGCAACATAAGAAACTACCATAAATCCTAGCATGGGGCCCTTGTTTCTGGGAAACAAGCTAGTGGTTTCTTTCTATAGAAGTCCAAAGCCCAAAAGCTAAGTTCCCAAGAGGGTGGGATGCCCCGGTCTACTTTCTGGACAATAGGTTCAGAGGAGTGTCAATCCCACAGCCAGGGGAGGGGTGAGGGGAGATGTCCAAGGGTCACGAGCGTCGGGGAGGGGGGGTGGTTCCAAAAGGCGGTGACATCTGGGGACACAGGGATTGATGACTATTTCTCCAAAGAGAGAAGGAAGTAAATCGAGGGAAAGGAAAGAGGTGCGTGAGTGTGTCTGTCTGTCTGTCGGTCGGGGAAGGGTCCTTTTACAAGGTTTGCTGCGCGCGAGCGTGCCCTTCCTGACTACACCCAGGCCCCATCCTAGCAGATTCACCGAGCCCGAACCCGGAGTCTGGCTTCCCCGCAGCTGTGATCCCCGTCGCCCACTCCCACCCGAGGCGGCGTGGGCGCGGCATTACCATAACGACGGCTCGGCTCCGCTCGGCTCGGGCGGGTGGGCTGGCCCGGCCGTACCAGACTCAAGGGGTTCACCTCCAACTCGACCCAGAGGTGAGTGGGGCACTGTGGCCTTCCGTACACCCGAAGCAGGGTCTGAGAGAAGCGTCTTTAAGACCACAGCGGAAGCTGAGAGAAGGTCGCCGAGAGACTAAGAGTGTGCGTCCAGGGCGGCATTCGAAGCCGCCGCCATAGCAGTGGCTCCGCCCTCTTAAAGGGGAGGCCTCATATTTTATCCTGCCGACACAAAGGCCTTCTCCCGCTGGCCTTCCGCCTCAGCCTTAAAGGGAAAGCTATGAGCTCTCGGTCGCCCCCAAGCGGTCTCTCGAGCCCACTCCGCTGCGGCGTTGAAGTGAGTACGAGGTGGACGCAAACCTTGGACAACAAATTTTATTTCCCATTTCTTTTATGCTGAAACACACTAGTGACTCACCAGAACCCAGACGACCGTGTAGCCCAGGAGCTCAAACTCACTTTGTAGCTAAAAATAACCATAACTCCGGATTGTCCTTCCTCTACCTCCCATAGTTGGTGATTACAGGCACTGCTGGTTTTTCGTGGCGCTGGGAATGGAACCCAGGGCCTCACACATGCTGTGCCACAGCCCCAGCATTGATGGAGAGCTAGGAAGCTGCAGTGAGGAGGCTGTGTGTGATTCTAGAGTTGGCAGGGATCCTTCCTGTCTCCCCTCCAAAGTACCGCCATATCCAATGTGTCATTTTCCTAACATTGCCATCTCAACTATCAGAAAAAACCAAGGTCTTCATAGTAAGCAGGCCTACGTTGTCGTCGTCCTTTTTTTTTTTTTTTTTTTTTTTTTTTTTTTTTTTTTTTTTTTTTTAGAAAAAGGCATTAGTTGGCCATGGGGGTGTATGTGTGTAATCCCAGCACTTGGGAGATTGAGTGAGAAGTGAGTGTTCTAGGCTAGCCTTAGCTGTTAGACCTTATCAAAGAAGGACGTGAAGGAGGAAGGGAAGAGAGAGAAAAGCAAGAAGTATGCTAAACTCTTTTTTGTTGTCTTTTGTTTTGTTTCTCAGGACAGGGTTTCTCTGTGTAGTCTTGGATATCCTAGAACTGTCTCTGTAGACAGGCTGACCTCAAACTCACAGAGATCTGCCTGTCTCTGCCTCTTGAGTGCTGGGATCAAAGGTGTGCAGCAGCACCATGCCCAATGCATGTTAAACTATGTCTCAGAATAGTGGAAACTCAGACCAAAACTCAGACCAAAAACGAATTAGTAAGTTTGTAAATGGAAACACTGGGTGCTGGACCTTCCTCTGGGAAACCCAAACCAGAGACCCTAGATGGAGTGGGATGAAAAGTCAAGTGTAGGGGGAAGGGTCTTGGCACTGTTGTAATTTTAAAAAAGGAGTGCACGAGAGAGAAAGACAACATTCGATAGAGCTTGGGTGGGGGAATTTTTTTATTGGGGGAAAGTGAATGGAAAGGGGGAGAGAGGAGACCAGCCTCTGGGGACAGAAGCAGAGAGAGGCAGAGACAGAGGCAGAGAAGGAGAGAGGGAGAAAGGAAAAAAGGAGGGAGACAGAGAGACAGAGACAGAGAGAGAAATGGGAGGTGGGCGGGGCCCTTTTAAAAGGAAAGGTAGTGAAGGTGCACAGGTGGTGCTCTCAGTGGCTGCAGCTGAAGGGGTATCCTGTCAGAACCCCAAGGGCAGGCCAGTACAGATGCCTGAGTAGTGACAAGCACTCTGATTTAACCTGTACTGATATAAGCCAAAATTCCTGGAGGACTATGTATGTTCCGGGTACAGTTATAGGGTCAAGTGGCCAAGCTCACATAGCTAAGAGGAGGTGGAGTTGAGAGACCATAATCCAGGTAGTCATACTTCAGCATCTACAACTTAACTGCTATGTCATTTTGCTTCTTAGAGTTCCAGGGAACTGAGTTTTTTTTAACCCGAGGCTCCAGGGAAGACAATGCCCTATAATTATGTACAAAATATCATGTGCTTGCGCACATGTGCCTTGTTCCGAGGAAGGACCCATCTCTTTAGTCAGGTTTCTGTGGGTCAGGAGGCTATTGTGCTCTGAGGAACAGGACACACTCTCTCTCCCCTGACCTCTTCCTTTGGTCTTCTCTAGATGCCTTATGTGCTTAAGCCGAGCCTTACCTTACAGTTCCTGAAAGGCTTACTGCAGTAACTCCAGAGCAGTCCCCCTAGTTTCCAAGGGTTTTTCTTTTTTTTTTTTTTTTTTGTCTATATATTTTTGTTTATTTGCAGTGTATGAATGGATGGAACCCAGGCTCTTGCTCATACAAGTACGGTGTCCTACCTGCATACTTGCAGCGCTTGCAGCGCTCAGGCCTATCTTTAACATACAAAGGACACCCAGATTTTTCTGCTGTAGAAATTCTTTAGGGCTGGGCATATAGTGTTGAGCATTTGCTTAGCAGGTACAAGGCCCAAACTTGTTACTCCCTCCCCATTCACCAGAGGGTGGCACATAAGGTTCTTAAAGTCTCAATGCTCTGGAACCTGCTTCCTATCTTTTCCTTGTCTACCAATCAGCACCCGCCCTGCTAGATCACACTCATTCTTCAATGAGCTCATTGCTGCCTCCTCCAAGAAGCCTCCTCTCCCCCCCCTCATGAGACAGGGTTTCTCTGTGTAGCCCCAGCTGTCTTGGAACTTGCTCTGTAGACTACGCTGGCCTCAAACTCACAGAGATCAGCCTGCCTCTGCATCCCAGGTGCTGGGACTAAGCACCACCTCCCAGTTTCAAATAAGCCATTTTTTTTTTTTTTTTTTTTGTCTTCAAGACAAGGTTTGTCTGTATTAACAGCCTTAGCTTTCCTGGAACACACTTTATAGATCAGGCTGGCCTCGAACTCACAAAGATTTGCCTGCCTCTGCCTCCCAAGTGCTGGGATTAAAGGCACAGGAGCCACTTTTAACTGCCTGGAGAGACCCATGTTTTCTTGTCCTCAGTTCTCTGCATTTAAGACCTACTTCCTACTTTGTGTCCACTCTTCTCTGTGGGGTCGCCTCCACTCCTTGATGGACTGCATGCTTCTTTTGGTCAGGTCTTGTTGCTTTTTTTGGGGGGGGGGTTGAAACAGGGTGCCAAAATCTGGCCGAGGCTGGCCTTGCAGCAATCCACCTTCCCCAGCCTCTCTGAGTGCTGGGATTGTGTGTAAGTGTGCCACCATGCCTGGCTTTTGCAGCTTGTTCACCTTTTGTGAATGAGTCCTCAGCATGTGGAAGACACTGTACAAGCATTTGCTGAATGATGTAATGCCTTTGCCAGAAAAAAGAGTGGATGAGTTGGGCAAGTCCAGGCCCACATCTGTGAATAGCTGCCATTGGTTGTGAAGGAGTTTTACTTAAGTACAAAGGAAACACACACACACACACACACACACAGACACACGGTAGGGAGTGGGGGGTTAAAGACAGCTTGCTGCATTTGCTATGGAGTTAGAAGAATATGTCTGAGCTTCCTGCTAATTGGCATGTTACTTTACCTCTCAGAACCTTTGTTGCTTCATCCATGAAAACAGAATTCTGCAGGGTTTCTGTGAGATTAAATGGATTGCATTGAAGTGGCTAACTTCATGCCTGGCCTGCAGGCGAGGCCTGGGCAAATATGGAATCCCTTCCCCCCTGCTTGAGTTTGCGAAGTCGTGTGGGGAATTGTTATGGGAACCACATGCTTTGGGTCTGTATCTATTTCAGCATGTTTGAAATGCATTTCACCCTAATTCATGGCTAATCATATGAACAGTCATATGTGGACCGGTTTGATGCATGCGTTGATGTGCCTTGTTATGGACAGTGGCAGACTGGAGAGTCAGTGTGTGCGTCCATGCAGAGTTTCCTGTTGTGTTGGTGGGTGGGTGTGGCATGTTAAGTGTGTGTGGAATTTGATGTGTGTTGTGGGCCACTTATGGGAGTTGGGGGAGGGGCTGCTCTGCTTGTGTGGCTGTGTGAGAAGATGGTAGATTCAGTTAGTGTGCTCTCCATATATGTAAACCAGCTGTGCAATACAGCTTCTGATGCCAATGGAAATGTACTCTTTAGAAGCGCACTGTCCATTGGCGTTGCCGCTGGCCCCTCCCGGCTATTGAGCGCATGAAACGTGGCTAGTTTGACTAAGAAACTAACGATGTAATGGAAATAGCCACAGAGATATTAATAGGCAGAAATCCCAAACTTGTTCCCTAATGCACCAGGTGATGCAGATCGTCTTCCTATCATCACGACGGAGGAGTCCTGACCCTAGCGTGTAAGAAGCCCTGCTGGGGTCCCACCTGCGTGTGAGTGCGTGTGAGTGCGCGTGAGTGCGCGAGAGTGCGCGTGTGTAAGACGTACAGAGAGGGCTGCAGCCCCCCTCTACAAGTCCCCAGGAGCAGTGAATCAGCCTGACGATGCGGTGAGTCATTCATGAACCGCTTGCAGCCGGCCCAGCAGGCGGGAAGCGAACGTCAGCCAGCCTTACAGCGCTACCCCCACCCTGGGATGGGATCACTCAGCCCCACGCACTGCAGATGTTGGGAAGAAATTGACGCGGGCCAATCGAGGCTCTGGAGCGCCTCTCCTCTACCCCTCCCTTTGACTTGCAATCCATTCATCCCCTAGCCCCTCTCTCCCTCTCTCCCTTCGGGTGGCATGTGAGTCATCACAAGATCTCTTTTCGAGGACAGACGCATCTAGCTCAATCCTCTGAGCCCCATCCACCTACCTCCGCAATCCGAATTCAGTGGGTCCTCTAAGGCGGGGGGCAGGAAGGGAAACTGGATGCAAGGCCTTTGGCCTTGAAGCCAACCCAGTCAGGGGTGTGCAGGTAAAACGAGGCTTGGGGTGGATTGCAGCTGGCTGGTCCCAGAGACTTGCATCTAGCTTGCTTCGGAGGAGCATCAAGACTAAGACTGCCAGAAGGAAGGAGGTGCTCTGAGGGAGGATGCTTGCCTGTAGCATCTGTGGCTGGTGGGGAGTAGGGCATAGGGACAGAACTAGCTACGCTCCTCTATTTCCCTGAGAAGTCCCACATAACGTCTTGCCATTGCCTGACTGTCTCAGGACCTAGTGGCCTCTCTCCTTTGTGTATCCCCTTCCCTCCATCTTTCGGTCTTTCCCTCTTGGACTGGACATGCCTGCCTGAGGTCTCTGGGACTACTGGGTCCTATGACTCTTATTGAGTCAGCCTTGAAAGAGCAGTTCAATGATAGCATGCTTGTCTGAATATCTGAGGCACAGGAATACATCCCCATCATTAAACCAAAACACACTGGAACTGAGCAGGGGTTAAAAAAAAAGAAGAAGAAAAGAAAAGAAAAAGGAAAGGAGGGAGATGGGGCTGCAGAAACAGCTTGGTGGTTAACAGCATCTGTTGCTCTTGGAGAGGACTGGGGTTCGGTTCTCAGCTCCCATGTGGTGGCTCACAACTATCTGAAATTCCAGTTCTACGGGATCCTCTTTTGACCTTCATGGGCACCAGGCTTTCATGTGGTGTCCATACAAGCAAACATGCAGACAAAACACACAGATAAAAATAAATAAAAAAAAAACAGAACAAATAATATTTGCAGTGCAATACAATTTTATTTTTAAAAAATGAGTAGAGAACAAGATTAGAAAAGTATCTATTAACAATTATTCTTTTGAATTATGGGTTTAGGTGTAACTATTTCCCTTTGTACCTTCTTTTTTTTTTTCTCTTCCCTTTTTTGGGGTGGGTGGGTGGGTTTGAGGACAGGGTTTCTCTGGCTGTCCTGGAACTAGCTCTGTAGACCAGGCTGGCCTTGAACTCACAGAGATCCACCTGCCTCTGCCTCCTGAGTGCTGGGATTAAAGGTATGCACCACCCCTGCTGAGCTCATTTGTACCTTCTTGGCTCCCCTTCCCCAGGAGTTTTTTTTTTTTTTTTTTTTTTTACAGTAAGAGTTCATGACTTTTTATAGACAAAAAATCAACTTATTAAGCATTTGAAAAGTCATCTGTGGGGGCGGTAATGAGAATTAACTGTAAAGGGACATTTTCTGTGGTGATGAAAATGTTCTAAAACTGGATTGTGGTAATGGTTGTGCAATTCGGAGAACTTACTAAAAACTATTAAACTGTATACTTGAAATGGTAAATTTCATGTTGTGCACATTACACATAAAGTTTAACTTTGTATTTAATTTTTTCACAAACATCTGGGTGAGGTTTTTTTTTTTATGTGCATGTATATGTGTCTGTGTGAGGGTGTGTACACAGGTTTCCTTGGCTCCCTTGGAGCCAGAGTTTCAGGCAGTTGTGAGCCACCAAACACGAGTGCTGGGAACTGGCAGCAACTGGGTGGAAAGCAAAACTTTCCTTTGAAAGGTTCTGCAACTGCCGGGCGCATGCCTTTAATCCCAGCACTCGGGAGGCAGAGGCAGGTGGATCTCTGTGAGTTCGAGACCAGCTTGGTCTACAAGAGCCAGTTGCCAGGACAGCCTCCAAAGCCACAGAGAAAACCCTGTCTCGAAAAACCAAAGGAAAAAAAAAAGAAAAGAAAGAAAAAAAAGAAAGGTTCTGCAACAAATATGACTGCTCATGGCAACCCTATATGACTTCTCATGGCAACCCTATATGACTTCTCATGGTAACCCTATATGACTTCTCATGGTAACCCTATATGACTTCTCATGGCAACCCTATATGACTTCTCATGGCAACCCTATATGACTTCTCATGGTAACTCTATATGACTTCTCATGGTAACCCTATATGACTTCTCATGGCAACCCTAGAAGGTAGATAGCATGTACTGCATCTTACAGATATGGAGATGGAGCCTCAGAAAAGTTTAGTGATCAGCGACAATTCAAAGCGGAGCCAGGAACCACAAAAGTCTTCCCTTCAAGAGCCGAGGTCACCATATCTGTTTCTTCCAGCAATTCACAAGGACCTAGGATTCCCCAAAACAAAGTCCTCCTTTCATAGAATCCAGAACATGCTCCTTTGTCCCCAAGCACCAGGGCCCTAGCACATCCATAAACATCCATTGCCCCCCACCCCCGCAACAGAGAGAAAGAGCAACAGCTAACATACACTTTACATGCACCCTTGTTTTTCATCTTTCCAACAGCTCCTCAGGGTGGGCAAAGATTATTATTATTATTATTATTGTTATTATTATTATTATTATTATTGACAGGGTTTCTCTGTGTAGCAGCCCTGGCTGTCCTAGAACTCACTCTGGAGACCAGGCTGAATTTGAACTCAGAGATCCACCTGCCTCTGCCTCCCAAGTACTGGGATCAAAGGCGTGCACCACCATACCTGGCTTGGCCATAGTTACTGTTATTACCATTTTTATCTTTGTTTTTTTGAGACAGGATCTCAGGCAAGTCAGGCTAGCCTCAACTTGTCAATTTTCCTTCCTCTCCCAGTACTGGGATTAAATCGTGTGCTATCGTGCCTAAAGTTTCCCACTTTAAAACCATTTAACATTTTAATTTTAATTTTACGGGTTTTGCCTGCTTGTATGTATGTGCACTGTATGCATGCAGTGCTGATAGAGGCCAGAAGAGGGCACCAATACCCTAGAACTAGAGTTACAGTTGTGCGCTGCTACGTTTGTGAAGGGAATAAGTCAAGTTCCCCTGGAAGAACAGCAAGTGCTCTTAACTGCTGAGCCACCTCTCCAGCCCCTCCCCACCCTTTGTTTTGTTTTGTTTTCGAGACAGTTTCTCTGTGTAGCTCTGGCTATCCTGGAACTCACTTTGTAGATCAGACTGGCCTTGAACGCATAGACATCTGCCTGCCTCTGCCTCCCTAGTGCTGGGTATTAAAGCTGTGTGCCACTCCTGCCCAGCTCCTCCTCTCCGTTTTAAATGATCAAGCCCAGGGTCAAGGCTCTACCACTGAGCTGCACCTTCAGGCTCATCCTTACCTCTAGAATGGATTCAAAGCTATGGAGATTTCAGGAACTTTACTCCCAGACCTAGGGAGTAAAGATATAAGGGTCTGAGTCCCAGTTATTGGAGTTGAAAAATGCAGCTCAAGCACTTATTTAAGTGGTGGACTCCATTCCCTTTGTGGAAAACATCTGAACAAGAAGATAGTGGTCTCAGCACTGGGCATTCCTGTAATTCCTGCACTTGGAAGGTGGAGGCAGGAGAATTAGACATTGGAGGCCAGCCTCTGATACATAGTGAGTGATTTTGAGGTCAGACTGGGTTACACCTCACTCTGAGGTCTCGCACTTTGCAGGTATATTAGACTTTTACAATGTGTCTTTTCTCTCCAGTGAAAGTAGACCAGGATGTGCTCCTTATTGGCTTAAAGTGCCTGTGTAGAAGGCTGGCTTTGGAAAAGGCCAAAGGTGAACCACAGCCTTTTTCCCAGGCTGCTTCTCCAGTTTTAGCCACATTCACTCACAGACCGGGCATTTACCTGCCACCCTGAAATGATCTTTGCCTCCTCGATGTTTGCAGCACTGGGTTCCCCATCCACTCCTTGTGCTCTGTAGAACCAACCTGGGAGAGGTTCGGTTTCGAGGGGGGCAGATACCCATCCTTAAGTCTGTTTCCTGTTCCAAGAACCCTGCAGGGGTAAGGATCCTGGACTGACTGGGTTTACTGAAATTAGCAAGTGAAATTTTGTTTTTGTTTTTGTTTTTGTTTTTTTTTGAGACAGGGTTTCTCTGTGTAGCTTTGGAGTCTATCCTGGCACTTGCTCTGTAGACCAGGCTAGCCTCAAACTCACAGAGATCTGCCTGCCTCTGCCTCCTGAGTGCTGGGATTAAAGGCATGTGCCGACAATGCCCCACATTTTTTTTTTTTTTTTGAGACCTTATCTCTAGACCTTAGAGTTGTTTCAGGATCCTAGCAGCACATCAGGTTGGAAGACTTATCTCAATAGCAGACAGCCTGGCAAATGATTTTTGTTGTTGTTGGAGCTTTTGTTTTCATTTTTAAGACTGGATCCCACTATGTAACCTAGGCTGGCCTTGAACTTGCAATTCTCTCTGCAATGCTTGGATTGTAAATATGTACCCACATGAAAGTTGACAAATCACCTTTTATTTTTATTTATTTATTTATTTGTTTGTTTTCCTCCCTGTAGCACTGGCTGTCCTGGAACTCGCTCACTCTATAGACTAGGCTGGGCTTGAACTAAGAGATTCACCTGCCTCTGCCTCTCCAGTGCTGGGATTAAAGGCTTGAGCCACCACCACCAGGCTAATGTTTATTTTATTTTTTTGTAATTTAAATCATTCCTTTGTGTGTGAGTACATGCTTGTACCAGAGTGCACATGTAGAGGTCAGAGGTCAAACTGCAGAGTTAGTGCTCTTCTTTCATCATGTGTGTCCTGAGGTCAGTAGACTTGGTGGGGAGTGCCTTTACCCAATAAGCCATCACGCTGGAACTGTCTAAAAACAAGACAGGGTTTCTCTGTGTAACAACTCTGGCTGAATTCAAGGCCAGCCTGGTCTACAGAGCTAGTTCCAGGACAGCCAGAGGTGTGATTTTGGGCCATTTTTGTGTGTCAAAAGTCCTCAATGCTCCATAGGCCCAGCATGGTGGGACACACTTTTAATCACTCAGGAGACAGAGGCAGGAGGATCTCTGTGAGTTTGAAGCCAGCCTGGTCTACATATAGAACTCTAGGACAGCCAAGATTACATATGGAGACCATTTCTCACCCACCCCCCACCCTGACACACACAAACTAGTCCATACATCTCCTATAGGATGTTCAGTCCCCTGGGTCTAATTACCCATTGTTTTATGATGTCAAGATTCCAAAATCTCAGGGTCTAACCCTATAATCATCAAAGAAAAACTGAGGGAAAAAAAGAGAGGGAAAATGATTTGCTTGAACTTCTGTAGTCAGAGGTGACCTTTGTCATTGCCACTTTGTTTCCATAGGATGTCAAGTTCCTCAAGAGAAGGTGCTTTTACACCCTCTGCCCTCCCCCGGCATTCTTAGAGCATGCTATGCACAGAGAAGATACTACAGATGACATGTGTAAGAAACTACAGATGACATGGGGGGCACATTTGACAATTGCTGATACTTGTGTTGTTGAACTCATTGGCTTGGACTCCTAAGCAGTTAGGAGGGACCCTAGACACTCCAGGAATTTCTTGGTCCCAGTTCCAGGTACCAGCAGGGGGATGGAGGAAAACAGGCTTTCTTCCCAGCCAGCTGGACTTCTGCTCTTCTTACTGCTGGAGGGATAAGAAGGTTCCCTGTGGGCCACTCCAGGTCCCTGGAGAGCACTGGATGCTGAAACCTTATCCCAGGGTCCAGCCCCTACTGCAGGCTTCTGAGGCCCTGTTATTCTTTAGCCCCTATGCAGCAGCTGGCAGCTGAGAAAGGGTCTCCATCAATGTGAAGCCTGCAGACCAGGGGACTGTCAGCCCTTCTCTGCCCTCTTTCTGGACAAACATTAAACGTCGTGATGTTTTTGAGATGCTATGACAAATGGGTGGCAGCTATGCCTGGAGTAGTCTTTATTTTTAAACAAATTCCCAGCTTCTTGTAGGAGTCTCGGTACTGGTTTTCCCTAGGCGTTGTCATTACTGAGTGTAGCAACAGTGACCTGCCCCCAGTCTCCAGATCAGTAAGGTAAGAGGCAGGAGGCCTGGGGAAGTACACAGGTGTCAAGAGCTAGGTAATGCTGTCAGCAAGGAGTGACTCAGGCACACACCACTAGTCAGTCCTTCCTATGTTTGTTTTCAATTACAACTCCAGACTAGAGCTAGCAGGAAGAGCCAGAAACATCCTCAGACACCAACATCATCTATGAAACCATCAAGGCCCTCCTTACTGCTTTATTTCTGAGTCTCACTCTTTAGTCCAGGCTGGCCTCAAACATAATATCCTCCTGCCTCAGCTGGGACTATGCCCTTTTATAGACAAAGAGACCGAGAACCAGCGTAGTGGTGATTTACCCAAGGCCATCTGGTCTGTTACTATTCTCCCAACATTGCAGAGTCAAGTGTGACTGTGTGTTGGGTGCTAGGCTTCTCTCTGCCTAATACTCAGAGGTAAAGGCCTTAGGGATGAGGAGGAAAGGGAAAGAAAGGCCTTGAGTTTCATCTTAGTACCATATAAACTGGGCAAAGTTATGCATTTCTGTAATTCCAGCATTCAGCCATTGGGGGCCAAAAGATCAGAAGTTCAAGGTCATTCCTGGGATATATGAGATCTATCTCTAGCAAATGGGAGGAGCAGTCAGGAGAGTCATCCTGAAGCTCATGGGCTAACTAGCCTGGAATACAGGGCAAAGAGTCAGAAACTCAGAAAAAACAGGGCAAAGAGCAAAAACCAGTTTCCAGAAATTGTCTTCTGATCATTAAACACACACTGTGGCTAATGGATACCCGCACTTACCAATACATCCTAGGCACTCCCCCCTACACTCTAGTCTAATTTTTTCATCAAAGAGATGGATGGATGGATAGATAAACAGAGGGTCCCATTCATATCCCATTGGGGGGTGCACACTTTTAATCCCAGCACTAGGGAAGCAGAGGCAGGCAGATCTTGAGTTCCAGGACAGCCAAGGCTACAACAGAGAGACCCTGTCTCAGAAAAAAAAAAAAAAAGTGTGAGATAAAAAGGGAGAAAGGAAACTTCCTCACTCTTGTATGATAGAACCCAGAACTTTTCCTGGGAAGATGCAACCCACTATTCATCCCAGACAGGGAACCTACAACAGATGAAAGTACAGATATCACCCAAGTCCAACTTGGTGAGTCAATGAGTTTTATTCGGGTGACTTACAGGAATGAGGGTGAGGGGTTACATACAAGAGCAGAAATGGCTCATAGACAACCGAATCACCAAAGCCCACCCCAGCATGGGTGACAGCTCCCAAAGCTGGGAAATGGGAGCTCACTGTATAGCTTGTAGGTGGCTTAATGGGTTGGCAAATGTCCTTCCCAGGTGCCTCGGTTGCTCTAACCCTTTTCCAGGCTGCTCTTCTTTGCAGCTGGGCTCTGCTTACTCTGCTAGGGAGGGGCCTGCCGAATCTGGTCAGTTTCAGAGAATTCTTGAAGCTCCTGTGCAGGAGAGAATGTTTTGATCTCTGAGAAAAGAAACTGTTACACAACACTCACCTCCCAAAAAAAAAAAAAAAAAAAAAAAAAAAAAAAAAAAACCTAGAGGGAGGGATGGAGAGAGGGATCAGGGATCTTAAAGGATTTGTGTAGGGCCACACAGTGAGACCTATGCCAAACCTAGGCTTCCTATTATACTCTGCAGTTCTTAGCCATGAATAACAACACCACATTTATCCTTTCCTTCTTAAATAGAGACTCATATGGACCAGGCTCCCAAACTCAATATGTAGGCAAGAGAATGACCTTGAATTTCTGCTGCTCCTGCTTCCACCTCCCATGCTGAAGATCAGACTCAGGGTTTGTGCTTGTTAGGCAAACACGTCACCAACTGAGCCACATCCTGGCCCCTGACATAAACTTTCTTCCAGCTCCAGAGCTTATTGTAAATAGTCCTGGGGCAAGACTGGCCTTAAGCAACCTGAGATGAAGGTATGCCATAAATTTCAAAGCCTATGACTGTGCTGGATATTGTCATATCTGCCAACATATCTAATTTTGTACTTACTGAGTATCCAGACTAAGAGAGACCTCAGAGAACAGAAGCCTGAAATCCTGTTTTCCAGATAAGGAAACCAAGACCCTGAGGGGAAGTTACATCTAACATCTTATCTTGATGTGATTCAAAGGCCCTAGGTTCCCTTACCTCCTGGCCTGGCCTGACAGGAGGTCTTCTCTACAGTCCCTATAGTATTTTGCATCATGATGGCATTGGGACTTTTCAGTATTCTCAATGAAGTCTTGCTGAATGGAATATGTGCAAGACTCCTTTGTGTGCAAGATGCATTTGACAGTTGGTGAAAACTTTGGGTTGTCTTTGATAAATCTCTAATAAGTGACCATTGCTTGCATTAATCAGCTCAGTTCTTCCCCATTCTCTGTTATTTTCTGCCAGAGGCTGTATTCAGCAGGACAATGCTGTTTCTACTGCAGTCACTCAGGATACAGTTACTCTTTGGAGGCACAGGAGACAACTTAAATATAGCCCCACCAAGGACCAGAACTATGGGCTGGAACTTTCTGCCCTCTGGAATTCTGAGTGTGGATCTAGAGATTTTTTTTTAACCCAAGAAAAATTCTGAGTGAGGGTTTAAAGATGAAGGCACATTGAAGCTGGGTACTGCTTCCAGGTGTTACCAACCCTACAGGATGCAGCGCAGACCCAGGGCATCTGAGGGGAACGGAGAATCCACGTGGATGCTGCTAGCCTTCAATCACAGAGGAAGATGGCTTTACCCCCCTGCCCCAAGTCATGGCCAGAACATTTTCTTGATTGCCAAATAGGAGAGGAACAACTGTAGGGCCCCCAGCAGTGACAGTTAACTGCTCCCCATCCTTCTCTCAGCCCCTGTCCAAAGTCCAGTTGTGCTACCACTTGTCATCTGTAGCACTCTACAGTAAGTGTGTGGCTCTCCACTGGGACAGATTTTTTTCTACCAAGAAGCCAAATCCACCACTGGTTCCCATGATCGGGAAGTTCCCCAGTCAGCTGCTGGGTTCCATTTGCAGGCTCACTCTACCTGGGGAAACTGAGTGAATGGTTAAAGAGATTTCTCACTCTATTCCAGTTCCTATGGTAAACAGTCCTGGCAAGAGTCCCTGCTTATCCTAGGGGACTTATAACAGTAGACAGATCCGTTTTCTGTCAGAGCCAGAAAAAACGCAGTTCTGTCTCCCCAGAAAGGGGCATGTGTAGAAGGGATGCTGGGTTATCAGCATTGACTTACCTGAGAAGGGGAGATCTGAAGATTTATCTTCAGTATGGTAAGTTCTTTTAAAAAACAAAAAACCCTTACTAATGTTATTATGTTTTAGATCGACTTGCACTATATAGACCAGGCTAGCCTCTAAGTCACAAAACTCTACCTGCCTCTGTCCCCTAAGTGCTGGGATTGAAGGTGTGTGCAGTCACACCCATCTTAAATTCTTCTAAGACAGTTTCATGTAGAACAAGCATTCTTGAGCCTGCTATGGGTGAGCCTGACTTTGAACTTGCGATCCTCCTGCCACCACTTCTCAAGTGCTAGGATTACAGGCACACACCATTATGATTGATATATATATATATATACATATATATATATATATATATATATATATATATATATATACTCCCTGGATATTGAAGATTGAACCCAGAGCCTTACATAAAATAACTACGTTCTGCCACTGAGCTTACCCCTTGACCTCCCACTTGGCAAGTTCTTGTGACTTCTGGAGCATTTGGCTGCTGGGAGTCAGAGATGATGATCTCAGAGACCTCCTAAGAGAGGCCTGGAGTTGCAGGCTTGAGGGCCCTGCCTTCCACCAATCCTGGCTCCCTGTGTGTAGAGAATAGAGATCTGGGTTTGAATCCCAGAATTACTTCTATGAAGTTTTTGGCAGCTATTTAACCTGTTTTAGTCGTGGTTCTTTCTTTTTTAATTTTTGTTTTTTATTTTATATGCATTGGTGTTCTTGCCATGGGTATCAGGTCCCCTGGAACTGGAGTTACAGACAGTTGAGAGCCACCATGTTGTTGCTGGGAATTGAACTCAGGTCCTCTGGGAGAGCAGTCAGTGCTCTTAACCGCTGAGCCATCTCTCCAGCTCCTCTTGGTTCTTTCATGTATGGAATGAGATGTGGCCGGCTAAGCTGTTCCTTGAGGTAGTTATTGGCCACCGTCTGTCATACAGTGTCCTTGACCTGTACTTTGTACCTAGGATTGTGTGAGATGAGAGGTTAGATGCTAGAAAGATGTAGGGTCTCATCATCTCCCTTTTCCCAAACAGCCTATAACCAATGTAAAACATAAGCAACTGAGGAATCCCAAGCCACTTCCATGAGACAGCTTAGGGGCTGGGAGGCGGATGGCTCAGTGGCTAGTGCTTTAGAACACTGACTGCTTGACTGCTTTTTTTGTTTGTTTGTTTTGTTTTTCGAGACAGGGTTTCTTTGTGTAGCTTTGGAGTTTTGGGTTTGGAGGCTGTCCTGGAACTAGCTCTTGTAGACCAGGCTGGTCTCGAACGCAGAGATCTGCCTGGCTCTTCGTCCTGAGTGCTGGGACTAAAGGTGCTTGGTTTGTTCTTTTAACATTCATTCACCTTGGTCAACAGAGTTCATCAAGTCTCTCTAACGCCATTCCAGTAGATGTGCAGATTCATAGTTTTCTTAGATTCTCCTGGTTTTCTTAGCGCTTGGAGCTCAGTAGCAAAACTTGTGCTTCGTATGCATAAGGGCCTGGTTTCATACCTAACTTTCTCCTCACAAAGAACTTACATTAGAGAAGGAAACAGGTACTGAACCAATAGTGCTACAAAGAGATACATGTTTACCGATTATTATCAGAGTCAGTGAAAGCATATATAACGAAGGGATCTAGTTTAATTAAAAGACTAAGAACGGCCCTTTCAGGAAGTAATATTTAATTGAACTCTGGCAGATGCATTTAGGGAAAGAGAAGGGAGGAGGGGCATTCCAGAAATCAAAAATGGAAAGAAGCTTGTGCAAAGCCTGGAAGAGCAAGGGACACATTTTTCAAGAACTGGAGAGAGAAAGATACAGGGCCGGACTTCAGAAAGCTAAACTTAGGTGGGGAGTCTGGGGAGGCTGGGGGTGCTGGGGGGACTGCGGGAGGCTGGGGAGGCTGGGGAGGCTGGGAGGGCTGGGGAGGCTGGGAGGCTGGGGAGGCTGGGGAGGCTGGGGAGGTAGGGATCATGTCATGCTCAAGCTTTGGGCTGGTATTTTTTCCAGATCCAGGAGAGGACCAGCTGCAGCTAAATCTCCTGGGTTGTATTTAAAATGAAGATTTCTGGGCCTCTTTCCCACTCTGAACAACAAGCTTTGAGGGTGTTGGGGTGGGCAGGGTCCAAGAATGAACATCTCTGAACAAGTTTCTCTGGCGAGTTGTTATACACATTCCTGGACCAGTTTTAGTGAGAAAATCAGAATTGTTTTCAAAACTGTTCTTTGATAGATTTGAATTCTAAATTGTCACTCTGACTTTTGGAGAAGATGGAAAAGGATTCAAGGAGGGTATTAGCTGCCCAGAGGCAGCTACAGTATTTCAGGGAAGGTGCCATTTGACTAAGAACAAGGTGTGAAGATGGAGATGGATGGCTGTGGCCCGTTCATGAGGTACTTTATAAGAAAAAACTTTACTGTTCATTTTATATGCATGTAGCTTCAGATACAGGAACTTAGTGTGCTTTTGCATATACTATTGCTACAAACCAATATCCTCGTTGGGTCTTGCTTTGCTTTTTTCTACTCTCATATACTTTTAAATATTTGTTTATTTGGTTTTTATTTTATTGTTGTTGTTGGTGGTGTTTTTGCTTTTCAAGACAGGGTTTCTCTGTGTAGCTTTGGAGCCTATCCTGGCACTGGCTCTGGAGACCAGGCTGGCCTCGAACTCACAAAGATCCACCTGCCTCTGCTTCTGGGATTAAAGGTGTGTGCCACCACTGCCTGGCTTCCTTTTTTATTTTTGAGATAGGATCTCATATAGCTCAGGCTGATACTAGACTCAAATTCACTGCAGTGAATTTGAACACTGAAGAATGTTCTTGATCTCTCTGTCTCTGTCTCTCTGTTTCTCTCTCTCTGAGATAAATTTTCTCTATGTAGCTATGTAGTCCTGAATGTCCTGGAGTTTGCTAAGAAGACCAGGCTGGCCTTGAACTTGCAGAGATCCTCATGCCTCTACTTCCCAAGTGCAGAGACTAGAGGCATTAGAGGCATTCACCAGCACCCTCTGCTTTAAAGTGTGTGTGTGTGTGTGTGTGTGTGTGTGTGTGTGTGTGTGTGTGTAAAATGAGCATGTCAGTATAACCATGTTGTTTTTGATGCTGTGTATTGAACCCAGGCCTCAGATGCTAAGCACATGTTCTATTTCTAAGCTATGCTCCAAGCTGTAGACCTATATAATTTTTTTGCATTATTATAGTCCTTTTTTAGGGATCTTAAAGACAGTCTCTTGTCCTGAAGGCTCATTATTTGACAACACTATTGCCAGCTCTTTCTAGATTTTTGCAGAAACATATTCAGATAAGCAGATTAATTGGCTGGCTTTCTATATAATTTTTAGTGTCTGGATGATAACTCACTGATTGGATGTCCCCTAGCTAATTTGCAGATCCCTACCTGATATTTAGGTTGTTTCCAACATTTCACATTATTATAAACAATCTCCTTCTACGCTCATTTTGAAGCACAATATTTCCTTAGAATACATTTTTGCTAGGGGAATTGCTAGGTCATTGACAAAACTATGTAGGTTTTTTTTTTCTTCCAAAACTATGTAGGTTTAATAACACAGTCATGTTGTGTTCCACTGTGGATGACACCAAAGTTGGAGACCAGTAGTCTTTTATGTTCTTGGTTTGCTCCTTTGAAGGCCGGGGACAGTGACAGCCTATGCTGGCTTTCTCCAAGGAGTTTCTTTATCAAGTTGCAACGTTGTGCGGGGTTAGCCACGGTGGGTTAGAGTCCTGTCCAAGCTAAGCTTCCAGCCTCACTGCCCCTGTAGGGTCTTCCACTTCCCAGACAGCCCCTAGGATTCCATCCCCGGATACCCTCCCTCTAGCACGGGAAGGGCGTGTTAGGGAACAGCTCAGGCGGGCAAAGATTGCACCATACACTGTTTGAAAAGGAAGTCGAAAAAAGCGCAGAGAACAAAATCGTAGATCCTACACATCCAGGCCCTGCAGCAGCCGGGATCCGGGTCGTGCTCATTTAATTACTTGGCGCAGAGATCGGATCCCTTCTCAACCACCTCCGCCCCAGCCGAACCTTGGGCCCTTTAAGAAGCTGTCACGGTGGTGCTATTGGCCCCGCCCATCTGGGGGGAGGGCCAGTCGAGAGGGGCGGGGTTCTCGGCTGAAGCCCGAAGGGGGGGGTCTGTGTCTATTTTTAGCTCGGGGTCGGGTCACGTGACGGGAGTGACGTCTCCGAATGTTGTTGTTGGTGGCGGCGGCGAGCGGAGCCGGAGGAGCCGCCGCAAAGATGGAGGAGCCGTCGAGGAGGCGCTGCCGCCGCTGCTGCCGCCGCTGTTGCCGCCGTCGCCCGCGAAGCCGGAGCTCGAGTCGCAGCGGGTGAGCGCGTCGCACCCGCCAGGACGCTACCTCCTGCGACCCCGGGACACCCGGCAGCGCCCGGTCCTCCCGCCGTCGCTGCCCGCGGGCTCCCTGCGCCCCTGTCCTTCCTCCGGCCGCGCGCGCCGAGCCAGCCGGCACCCCCAAGGAGCGTCGCGGGGCCGGGGAGTGTCGCCTCTGGCTCGCCGCTCGCGCCCCTCCCCACCCCTCCCTTGCAGGGCTCCTTCTCTGCAGGTAAGGGAGGGGCCGATCTTCCCGCACCCCGCGCCCCCAAATGGCCCGCAGACCAGCCGGGGATGTCTGGTTTGTCTCCTCCCTGGCGGCTCATAATCCGTTGCAACAGCTATTTGAGCCTTGCACCTGGGTTCTGTCTGGGCAGACCCTCTTTTCACTGGACACCCCTTTTCCTACTACTCTGAGGAGAGGGGCACAGCCCACCCACAGTGGCTTCTCCAAGTGGTGAAGAACATACCCTTGATTTTATGTCCTTGACGTGCAAGCAGGTGGAAGGGGACTGCGGGGCCCATCTTACTTCTCTGTGCCATTATTTTCACCCGCTCGCCTCACAGGCGTTACCGCGTTTATTACCACCCTCTTCTGTCTGACACCCTGGAGCTCGAGAAGAAACTGGGAGATGAATTGGTGATCTTCCTTGGCTAGGGTAGATTCCCGCCCCCACCCCGCGCCCAGTTTTCATCTTGGGTCTGTTTCTCATGGGGCAGGGGTTCTATCAGTGCCTTGTTAACTTGGGGGAGTCGGCTTCCCCACCCCACCCATCCCTGAGGCCCTCAGGAAGATGAGACCTGGCTGGGTGATAAGTAATTAATCTAGGAGCTGGGGGCGGGGAGTAGGGTGTGCTTCATTTAGGGGAGAAGGTGACCACTCGATGTCCCTGCCTTTGGCCTTCTAAGATGAGCTTTGTCCCTGAAGAGGAAGGGTAGCAGCCTCAGTTGCTTTTGGGGTGTGTGGAAGGGACTCAGCAATCTGACAGCGACTGTCATCCTCCTGGGACCTGGAATTTGGATCTTGGGGATGGGAACGGGAGAGGGATTTAGGGTTCAAAGGGAGGGGAAGAAAGAGCCAGATCCTAGGAACAAAAGGAGGCAGGGGATGGGAGATTGAGGACTTTGGGCCAGAAGACTGGCTGACCCTGTCATTGGGTTCTGTGGCTCTCCACTTAGCTTCTAAGGGTGTAGGCAGGGAGGATCCTCTGTCTCTGAAGCCCTGTCTGTACACACACTGGGAGTCAGGAGCCCATGCAGGCTGTTGAGATGGGTTTATGGATGAGCCATGTTGGGGGCTGCCTGCTTTTACATTCCAACCCTCCCTTTTCTTTTCCTCCTTAAACAACAGAGCTTGGGGAGAACTTGGTTTGCTTCCTCCTTCTTTCTTAAGTCTTCCCTTTCTCTCTTTCCACTTAGACTTGGATTTGGACTAGGTCTTGTCAAAGATGAGAGCCTGACTTAAAAGAGTAGGCTCCTAGCATCTCGTGACGCACCAGGGGCCAGAAAGGTCCCAGATGCCCGTTCCATGGGGTCAGGCATGTAGGAAATATTTGCTCTGGACCAGTCCCTCCTCTTCCTCAGTGTATCTTCCAAGGAGCATGTAATCTGGAGTGGGGGTAATGGTGTCACATGCACCACCCACCCCAAGTAGCTGCAGAGATAAGAGCTTTGCTTTCCGTTTCTTAGGAGTGATATCTTAGCTGTGTGTTTAGATACGGAACTTGGGGATGGGGGTCATTGTTGTTTCTGTATGGCTGAAGAGCGGGACCAGCCTTAGGAGCTGGGGGCAATGCAGTTGGTGCTGAAGTACCAGCACCTTTAATAATTAATTCTTCCTCCTCACATCCCTTTGAGGAGGGATGTCTGGAAGACAGCATCAGGCTCAGCCAGCCTGCTAGAGGACTCACTCCTGTTGGGGGGTGGTGTGAGAAAGAGACAGTGAGGGGGGGCGGCAATTCTTGGCACTTTGGAGCACTGTCGCTTGCTCATGAATGAAAACCTGATGCAGTCAGTGAGGGGGCCTATTGTAGCTGACTTTGGCTAATTAAACTTTCTCTCCCTTTCTTCTCCCCCTGCCCACCTCACCCCAGCTGCAGCCCCAGCCCTTTCTTGAATGGGAGCCCTGTCTGGTAGTGCTGGGGAGGGGGTATTATCATTTTGTCTGAGGTTTTAGGGCAAACAGACCCTGTCTAATGCCCTCTGTCTCCACCTCCTCCCTTCCCCCTCTTTTTTTTTTTTTTTTTCTAGAAATAGCAGCCTCCTCCATCTGGCTTGTGCAGATGCCTGGAGCTGCGTCTGAGCACACAAACAGAAATGGGCCGATTGCAAAAATGAATTTGTCAGCCTGGTGCCTTTTTTTCCCTCCCCTGTTGCCTTCCCCCTTTCCCTAGTTTGGGGCCTGCATGGCTTCCATCCTCCTGGACTTCTGTTGGCTCAGCTTGGGGTGGGGGGGGGGGGCGGCACGAGGCAGTGGAAGCTCTGGGAGGAGACTGGGAACGGTTGTCTGCCGTGGCCGTGGCCGTGGCCGGGAGGAGCTGAGCTGAGAAACCGCCAGGGCCTTTGGGTGGGATCTGTCTGGGCTCTGAGCTCTGCCAGGCAGTGAGTGTTGGGACAAGTGAAGCCCATCTCAGATGCAGAGGATGTGGTTCAAATTGCTAGGCCCGTTCTCTATGACTGACGTAGGGTGTGGCCCCTGACCTGTGAGTGGCCCTGGACTGGGAGCTCAAGACTTGGACCTGCCTCTCTCACACTCAGAGTTGGCATGTTGGGAGTGGGAGGCATGGTGATTCTGGAGGGAAATTTGGAAGGAGCTGTGTGAGGGACAGGATCTCCGTAGGAAGGCATAGTGAACTTGCGGCCCTCAGGACATTGCATGGCTTGGGTCACCTTTTCCTGTGTGCTCTTCCTCCCACCCTCTGCTATAGTTTTTATTGCTGGTGAACGGAGTAGGGCTGGCTCTCTGCTCCCATTTTCCGCCTTCTTCACCTTAGCAGAGCTTGCAGGTAGAGGTTCTGCCCTTCCTTGCACACTTCCTTGCCCCGATACCCAGATGGAGGTAGAAGGTAGGTTCAGACCCTGGAGTAGTCTGGAAGGACAGAGTTGACTACCAGGGTGAGGGGAGTAGGGCTTTGGGGGTCCTGGAATTATACACTGAGTTGTGGTCCATGTGGTGGGTTAGTTCATCAGTTACACAGCTCCTGGCCCCCAGCTACCTATGAAGACCTTCATGTAACAGTAGCAGGCCACATCTCTGCTGAAGAGGTTCACAGAGCACAGGCTGCCTGCTCTTCCCTTGCCCTGTCCTACACAAGAAGCTAAGCCTGTCCCAACCAGGCTGTGAAGGCTTCTTTGTTTCCCAGAAAGCCCTGCTGTGGTTCTTGTTCATTTGGAAGACCCTTGAACTGGGTAGATGCCCTTCGCAGGTGGATAGGACCCCTAGGTCCCACACTGTGGGAAGCAATAGTGCATAACTACATCCTGAATCCTCTGTGAGTTCAAGGAGCTGTTTCATTCCAGAGAGGTGCTAGGTGAGGGTAAGGGGGTTAAGGGCTGAGCGTCACCAATTTTGGGCCCCTTGGGATTATTCCTCTTAAGTGTCCTGCTTTGGAGGTTTTCCTCACTAAATAGATAGGCTGGGCTACTTAGGCTGCTGGTAGTCGTGGGAATTTCTGAACCTGTGTTCCTCAACCCACGGGAAAGGGTGTGAGCGCGACTGGGCGCCAGCCCTTGTGTGGGCTTGGGCTGAGCTGGCCTGCCTACACGGGCCCTGCCAGGACACCAACAGCCCCACCTGCTGCATTCCTGAACTTGGTCCCAGACCTGTGCAGGTTCTTTTCTCTCAGTCTCCATCTTTCAGTCCTGAACCCTGACTGAATATTCCTTTCTGTAGCCACAAAGTCCAAAGCAGTGGGGACTAGCAGGCCGAGGAACTCCGAGTCTTTGCATGTGTTCCTGTGGCCATGCCAAGGAAGGCTTGGGGGCTTCTAGGCTCCAACTGGACTTCACCCCTGGGAATCTTTGATGAGAAGGGAGGGTTTTCAGAGATTTAATACCACCAGGAGATGTGGCTGTCTGGGAGATAGAGCTGTTTGCCTGCTTGGGGCTGGGGAGCACAGTTAGGGCTTCAATGTTGGCAGCTCTGATTGCTTCCTGACACTAGCTCTCATAGGGCATTGGAGAGGCTGGCTTCTTTTGGAAGCAAATGAATGAGATCATGTCTGGGTGGATCTAGGGCTGTTTAGGGATTGGCCCAGGTGGGTGCTGCCTAGTGTCTAAGGCTTGAAGACTATGGGGCCAGGGTGTGGACTCTGGCAAACCCATGGTCCTTTACTGCATTCTCCATTATTCCGTTGACTTTGGTTACTGTTGGCCCTTTTGGTGCCTTTGTATAAACTGGGAAAAGATGTCCCTTGTTCTGGGAGATTCAGTGTGTGTCAGGCCTCTGCTTGACAGGCAGTGTACAGGATGGACTTCATAGTTGCTTCCACAGAGCACAACCTGAGCACCACACAAAGCCCTGGGTTGGGGCCCAGAAACTTCAGCACACTCACAGGGAGTGCTGGATCTGTTTGACTTTCCTAATTCATGAAACACACTCTTGTGCCCTGACTCATTATGATGTTGGGAAGACAAGAAAACATGTTTCAATTTCCAGAGACTTAGGACACAGGGAGAAGATGCCTGGCCTGAGAGTTCCAGGACTGCTGGGCTGGGTGTCAGTTCCTCCCTGAACTTAAAAAAAAATTTCTTTTGTTTGTTTTGTTCTTCGAGACAGGGTTCTTTGTGTAGCCTTGGTTGTCCTGGAACTTGCTCTGTAGACCAAGCTGGTCTCAAACTCACAGAGATCTGCTTGCCTCTGTCTCCTGAATGCTGGGATTAAAAGTATACACCACTACCAACCAGCTGAGTTTTAAACATTATTTATTTATTTATTTATTTACTTATTTATTTTGAGACAGGGTTCTTTGTGAACTAGCTCTAGAGCAGGCTGGTCTCTAACTCAGAGTTCTGCCTGCCTCTTCCTCCCTAGTGCTGGGATTAAAGGCATGTGCCACTACCACTCAGCTGAATTTTAAAACATCATCATCATCACCATCATCGTTATTTATTATTTGGTTTTTTTTGTGTTTTTTTTTTTTTTTTGAGACAAGATTCTCTGTGTAACAGTCCTGGTTGTCCTGGAGCTTGCTTTTGTAGACCAGGCTGGCCTTGAACTCACTGAGATCCACTTGCTTCTGCCTCCCAAATGCTGGGATTAAAGGTGTGTACCACCACCACCAGGCTTATTATTATTTTTTTAGTTACATTTATTTGTGTGTTTTTATGTGTGTGTGTGGTTGTATATATGGCACAGTGGATACATGGAGGTCAGAGGATGACATTTATGGGTTGATTCTTTTTTTCTACCATGTGGTTAGGATTGAACTCTGGTCATCAGATTTGGCTGCAAACACTTTTACCTGCTGAACTGGCCCTGGTGTTTATTTTGGAGGCAGGATCTCCTGTAGCCCTGGCTAACATTAAATTTATGTAGTCAAGTTTGACCTTGAACTTCTGATCCTCCTAAGTTCTGGAACCAAAGGCATATGCTAAGGTACCCAGTAGCTCTCTCCCTGAACCTCTGCCAGGGATCCAGATCAGCCCAGCCTTTCCCATAGCCACAAATTGTGGCCAGAAACTTCCTGTACATCATTGGTGACAACTAGTCCCACATTAGGTCCCTTTCAGAGTCTGTAAGGGCTCCACAACTGGCACTGGACACTGATGTCTGCAGAGGCTGATGTAGCCAATTCCTGTCCTATGGACATCAATTAGGAAGGGGAGAAATAAGAGTCTGGTCCAGTTCTGTTTGTTTCCTATGTGCCCCGGGCAGATGGCCCTCCCTCTCTTCCCAGGTACAAGCTGACCACTCCAAGGTCTCCCTTGGCTCTCAGAGTTCTGAGTTAGGGACCTCTAACCCTGCTCCGTCTCTCCCCAGGGATGCCGTTCTGAGTGCCTGACTGCCTCACCCCGAAGGATGGCCTTGGATGGGCATTAGAGGCATTGCGGCCCCGGGCTCCTGTCCCATCCGTCTGTCTGTTATCGTCTGTCTCTCTTGACATCACCGCAGCTCCACCCCCTCCCGTCCCAGCCCCCAGCGCCAGCTTCCTGCAGGCCCAGAGCCGGCATGAACTCTCCCAACGAGTCGGGTAAGAGCTAGGAGGTTGGAGAGGAGCCTCCTGGGGCAGTTTTGGATACAATGGGCTGTGTGGGTTTCCTGCCCAGGCCAGCTGACTGCCAGTGTCTGAACTGTCAGGGAATGAAGGGGTCAAGAGTGGAGAACATCACACACACATACAAAAGACAGAGACCAACTATGAGGCAGACCTGGTATGAGGCCCACCTGGGAACCTTCTGGGCAGGCTTGGGTCTCCCTCTGCCCCCATGCCTGCCTTCAACACGAGAGCTTTGGGTACCTGAGATGGTGGTGTGAATCTCTCTGGGTAGCCTGGGACAGCACTGGGAGCATTTTCCTGGATACAACTGAATGTTCATGCTTCTTGTGGTGGTGGCGGCTTCCCTGGCTGGAGTGTCTCTCGTTCCTTCCTTTTTCCTGGTGGAGGGTTACAGGGCCCTGTGCCTTAGGCTTGGATATAGGATAGGATAGGAGTGGAGATTTGTGTTTGCAGAAGAGTCGTGGCCCTCTGCTGAGTGCAAATGGATCACCCTCTTCCTCTTGGTGGGCTCAAGTTCCCATTGCTCTCTTCGAGGACCTACTCAGTGCTGCCAGGAATAGTGTGGGGGTGGGACTCTAGGTAGCTTTCTGTTTGGGTGTGTCCAGTTACCTTGAGCTGGACCCTCAAGAGTTTCCCAGGAAGTCACAGGTTAGTGTGGTCAGAGTAGTAACTGCCTTTTGTCCTCAGCTATCTCCTTCTGCAGTCTGAAAAGTTCAGCGTCTATCCTGTCCAACCTTAACGCTTCCCAGCACATCCTGTCCCTGTATCATTTTCTGTAAGCATGGATGGATGAATATTTTCCCTTTAGAGAAAGGTTAGTTGAGGGAATTGGATAAAAATTGAACTGCAAGAAGAAGGGAGGAATCCAGCCCCCGACTTCATTCTGGGTTTGTGGTTCTTCCTGGGGTTGTCTTATCCTTGCCTTCATTCAATCCTTAAGGGTTGTTCCAGGTAGGCTCTAGAGCTCTGGCTTCCTGCCTCCTCCATCCTCTTTGGCTGGGTCCTGCGAGGGATGGAAGAGGCCTGATGACTATTCGTCAGTCCCTTAGTTCTGCTCTTTGTGTGACTGGCAATAATGCTGCTTGCTTCCTTTCTGAGACATCTTCATTCTCTATTTCACGTGGGGATTGGAAGCTGACCTTTGACCAGGGCCACAGAGGCTGCCCAGGACCAACTGTTGGTGGCTTGGGATGGACATTTCCTAGCTGTAGGGTTTCATTCTATTGCAAGGAAAGGTTATTATAATCCACCTAGGGAGAGTGAGTTACTAGGCTGTGTTCTAGACACTGATGGTCCAAGTTCTCACAACCATCCTGCCATTGCTGGCAGGAGCGTGCTATAGCTGGAGGTGTGCACCAGTCTGGCAGCTTCTGAGCTCTGGCAGGATAGGTATCTTTGGTGACCTGCCTCCTGGCTGGCTTTCCAGCTGCCCCCAGCAGGGGGAGATGCTGTCTTTTCCATGTATGGGAGGGAGGGAGAGAAAGAGGGGGACACAGGATATAGAACTATATTTTAGGACTATTAAGAGGCTTCCAAACAGGGGTCTTTGCTTATGGCAAGAGGGGAACTGCCCTGGCCCTTTCCAGCACTTCCGGGGCTGGCTACACTAGCTGCCCTCTGCCATGGAGACAGACAGTCTGCACACAGCTTTTACTCTTTGAGGGGCTCAGCATCTGTTCTCTTGAGTTCAGCTGGCATCTGGGTTGGGGCTGCTGATGCCCAGAGCCTGGCATAAGCTGGGAACTACATCCATTGGGGTTCCACAGAAATAAAGTGAAACCACAATTTGTAACTAGAGCACATAGGTGCCCACTTACGTCCCTGTGGATACCTGGTAGAAGGCCCCCCAAGAAAGAAAATTTAGAGCATTGGGACTGGAGCATAGACAGGAGGGAGTGATGACTGTGACTGGTCGCTCTCCACATCCTGGCCCATTTCCTCCTTTCTCCCTAGGGCATACAGCCCAGGGCAGGTACATCAGGGTGCTTTCTCCCTGTCCCCTGGCTCCTCTCACCATACGTTTTGGTTTAACAAGTCCTTGCTTGGCATCACCAACGAGGCTGGCCTGTGGTGGAGCAAAAAGACAGGAAATGGTCCATCCCTGCTGTCCCAGCCCGAAAGTCAGCATGCAAGTTCCTGCCAAGTGGTGGCAGATGGAGATTAAGTGATTGCTTCTGGGCCCACCACTCCGGGCAGTGGACACGCAATTTGTGTACCTCTGGACTGGGCTGCATGCCAGCACTTGACCTCATCTGCCTCTCTGGACATCTGAGTTGTCCTGCTTCCCTGAAGAGGCCAGTCTGCTCCCCTCTACTTTTCTCTTTAGGCAGAGGAGGGTGCAAAGGGTGAGTGAAGTATTCGTTTTTGTTTGTTTGTTTCTTTTTGTTTTTTGAGACAGCATTTCTCTGTGTAGTCCTGGCTATCCTGGAACTCACTTTGTAGACCAGGCTGTCCTCAAACTCACAGAGATCTGCCTGCCTCTGCTTCTCGAGTGCTGGGATTAAAGGCGTGTGCCACCACTACCCAGCTTTCTTTTCTTTTTTTGTTTTTTCAGCACAGTGTTTCTCTGTAGTTTTGGAGCCTGTCCTGGAACTCTCTCTATAGACCACGCTGGCCTAGAACTCACAGAGATCTGCTTGCCTCTGCTTCTTGAGCAATGAGATTAAAGGTGTGGGCCACCACTGCTATCTTCTCCTTCCTTTCTTTCTTTCTTTCTTTCTTTCTTTCTTTCTTTCTTTCTTTCTTTCCCTCCTCCTCTTTCTCCTCCTCCTTCTTTTTTGGTGGTGAGGCATTTTTTATTTTTCTGGAACTGTCCTGCCTGTACCTTCTTTCTCCTCCATGGGGTTAAAGACTGATAGATTCTGTAGCAGCAGCTTTGGCTTGGCACCACCCCCTTGGAGAAGCCTCCCTGGGACCTAGGACCTCGACTGCCCTGGTCATACCCTGTTCTCAGTGCCATTGCTTAGAGAGGGACAAGGATGTGGCCTGCCATGCGATCCTGTCTGGAGGAGGCATCCAGGTTCCGCATCCCCAGCATGGGAGGGAGATGAGCTTCATGGTAACACCTGTCTGCCCAGCACCTCCCAGCACCCTCTACACTTTCTCTCCTTCTCTTTCCTAGGAGGGAGGGTGGCTTCCCCCTCCCTTTGGGGTGACCAGAGAAACTGGGGCATGGGTGTGGGGTGGAGCCAGGAACCTTGGCGTCCTGTCTCCCTGCCTCAGGCTCTGCTTCTGAGCCCCTGGGAGGGCAGGCAGCCAGCCAGAAGAGAAAGTGGGTCACTGCTGGCATGGGCAGGGGTCTGAGGAAAAGACCCTCCAGCCTCCCTTCTCTCCTGAGGTGCCCTGACAGATTGGAATCTGTTCTCTCCTTCTCTCCCTTGCTTCATCATCCCAGAGATATTGAAGGCTTAGGACTGGATAGTGAGAGGAGGCAGGGTCCACCAGAGGGGTGTTGGAAGATGCCAGAATAGGTGTTCACATTTTTCCTGCAGTTGGTTTTAAGTGAAAAGATTCAGCCAGTACCTAACCGTGGACCTGGCTCATGGTAGTCCTGGGTGATACTGACATGCCCCAGCATGACAGGGTTCAAAGGGACGAACTAGAGGGTAGTAGGCAGGGTTGATGTTTCCAGGGCACCTCACAGTCCAGGGTCTCAGGGCCGGCCTTGGGCTTTTTGACTACATGAAGCAGCATTTCTCTCCCAGTTCAGTCAGGGCCCTCTACCAGCCTTTGGGCTGAGGAAATGAGAGCTGGAAGAGATCAGGAGGCAGCATTGGGCTCTCCTTCTACCCCAGCTTTAGAGGATTTGAAGGCCCAGAGTGTAGAGGGAGGGGCACAGGTACTGCTGCTGTGGAAGATAGAGCTGGTTCTAGAGCCCAAGCTGGGCTTGAACTTGCTGGTGCTGGGTGTGCATGTGTTTCATGGAGCACATTTTTAGTGAGTACTTGGTGAGATCTGTGGGATAGGGCTTGGGAGCTGGAGATAGTGAGGAATGGAAATGTAAGCAGAGAGAGGGGCGCTGTAACAGGGAAGGTTGGGATTAAATGTCAGGAAGACCTTGTTTCGTCATCTTCATCTTCCTCCCCCTAGACCTGTCCCCACACATTTCCTTGGAGGATTTTTGGGGATTGCCTTGAAGATAGACATTTCTCTTCCTAATGCATAGAAGTCGTGGTGGTGCTGGCTGTTGTCCCTGATCCCACACTTGGTAAAGACTCCACTTTACCAAGTTTGATGGTTTAAACCCGTAGTCCCAGCAGAGTTTAAGGCTGAGTCAGGAGGATCATTGTGAGTTTGAGGCTAGCCTTCGTTGGTTACAGACCCTATCTCAAAAAAAAAAAAAAAAAAGGAAAGAAAGAAAAGAAAGGGAGTCCTCTTTGATCTTTTGACATCAGGCTAATCTAAGGTCTGAAGAGCCTTGCTAACCTCCCCTGAGCAGGACTCCCTTACCTCTCTCCTGTGCCTGGGGCAGGCAGAGTGAGCCAGGACAGGGCTAGCCAGCCCTTCTGGTTGTTCCCAGCGTGGGTGGGTGGAGTCCCGGCTGGGAGGGGCTGCTGCCCCCGGCTTTCTGTGCTCCCTTGTTTCTGCTGCCTGTGACTCTCATTGGTGGAGCCCCTGGTCTTCCCTCGTTGGGCAGGATGCAGTTGGGGGAAGGGTGGCACGCAGGTGATGTTTTCCATCACCAAGCTCCTGGGTTGCACAGTTCCGCTGCCTTTTCTGCGAGAATCCCACATGGCTGTAGCTTCAGACCCCTCCCAGTTTGGTTCTCGTCTACCACTGGGAAACAAATCCCAGCAGCATCTGAATCTCACTATGCTTGGAAAAGCTTGCCTCTGCCATCCTCATGCATGTGCTTTGCTACCTCTGGGAGGAGGCCCTTGCTATCCTGGCAGAAGCTTGGGCTGCTGTGAGCCATAGCCACCATGTCCTTGGTTAAACAGCTTCTCCCAGGCTCCTGACAGGAGGGTGAGGTCATCCAGTCCAGAGAGAGGACAGGTGTCCCTGGCTCTGTGCCTGGAGTGGGGGGCAAGGAGGGGCCAGGAGGGGTCCAAAATAGCAACTGTGACGTCAGGAAAGGGGAGGAGGATATAGACCCAGGAATAACCAGTCTATTAAAAGGCTCCAGTGAGGTTAGGGGGCCAAGTGGGATCTCTTTATCAGTAGGAGGCACAATCTGGGGAGAAGGGGCAGATCAACAGTGGGGAGTGCTGGCAGGTGGCACCAACTTTGATGGTACAGTGGTCCCATGGCCCATGAAGGCCCAAAGAGCTGGGGCTACTCCACCAGGCCAGGATGCCAACAGCTTTATGACTAACTGGAAGACCTCCAACCCTAAGACTTCCTATTTGGGCACTGGACAGCCTTGTCCCTGGGCAGACTTATGTAGGTATCCCTTTTCCTGTCAGGTATGGTGGTCATAACCTCAGACCTCCATCCCTGTCAAAATGAGCAGCTCTGGGACTGGAGTGACTTTCATCTTGCTGTACCTCAGTTTCCCCATCTTGGCCCCTTTCTGGAGGTCGTGGTTACCATAAAGGCAATGGTATCTGTGATGCCCTCAGGACAGCACTGGTTATACTGCCAGGCAAACATCAACTGAGCTGAGAATGGGCAGGTGCTGTCCAGCCCCCTGCCTGGGCTGGGCAAGGCCTGCCCAGAAAGTCTTTCTGCTCCCTGGAAAGAAGCCGACTGCCAGAGGTGGCACTTTAGAATGGGTGGGAGAGAGCTGCCATCCTACTGCTATTTAGGGTCTCCCTGATAGTAAGAGTGTAGGGAGGCATCTCCCAGCTCTGTGGGAAGGCAGAAGTTAAACAAACTCCACAGGCTGTTAGGAGGAGGTGTGAGGTTAGACCAGGTGGTTGGATGTCTGTCACCTCTCCCTAGTCTTTTTGATTCCTTTCCTTGCTCTGCTCAGAAAGTGGGTAGGTAGCAGATTCAGGCTGGCTTCTTGGTGTCCAGTCCATTGTTTGCCCACAGCAGTAGCCAAGCTGATCCCAGATGCTGGGTCCCCTGCCTACACTCTTCTCCAGTCCAGCCACTGGCCACCCAGGTCTGTGGCCTTGGCTCTGAGTACAGGCCTCCCCAGTCCCCCCTCCCCCTTGACTGGCGCTTCCTCCTGGGGTGAAACGCGCCCCCCCCCCCCATGGGGCCTCCGCCAGGCCTGGGCTCCTGGCAGCCAGCCGGCGGCTCCCTGAGCATGCTCCACCTATTTATAGACAGGGCCCTCCCCCAACTGCTATTTCAGTCTCCTGCCAGCTGCCGGCGGCTCATTCGGGGAGGAGGAGCAGGGAGCCAGGCCCAGAGCTGTCACCGGTGGTGCTGGGAGGGAACACAGAGAGCCTGCTTGCCCACTGAGCTCCCCTTCCTGTCCCCTGAGCACACAGCCATAGCCCAACTCCTGGAACCTTTGGACAGGCCTTGGTCCATGCTCCTGGAGTAGAGAGTAGGCCTACAGCCTCATTAGCCTCCCTGCCTCTGCTGCCTCCAGAGCGCCCAGGCCGGATGAGGCGCCTCCTTGCCTTGTGGGTCCCAGCGGCAGTGGCCTGAGGGAGTCCTTGAGCAGCCTGCTGGCCCTGCTGACCACCTTCCCCTCACCGGCTTCCGCCTCGGGCGGCTCCTCCCTGGCATGCTGCTGGTGCCCAAGGCACAGGGGCTCGTGGAGATGCTGCAAACCATCTATGAGACCGAGTCCTGTTTCTCAGCAGATGGCATGCCAGGCCGGGAGCCATCCTTGGAAATCCTGCCACGGACTCCTCTGCACAGCATCCCTGTGGCAGGTAAGTGGTTTTGTGTCCCCACCTGCACTCAGTTCTTGGGCTTCTTTCTACCTGGATTGAGCATCTATTGTGAGTCGTGCCCCACTGGGGTCTTGCTTCAGCTCTCTTGAGAGCTCTGTTGAACACCCATGGATCGGAAGAGCCAAGCTTCTAGGGCAGTCTCCCTGCCATCCTTGCCCAGAGCTGCCCTTTCAACCTGCCTCCGAGCTACCCTCTGCCGCATCCCTCTGCCCTGAGCAGATCAGCTCAGCTGTGAGGGGCTGGGGCTTCCTACAGGATTCTGGCCTAGTTGGCACCATGGTCGAAGGGGTGGAAGTGGGTCAGTGACCTGTCTCCAGGCTGCCTGCTCCCCACAACTGAGCAGAGGAAGAAAGTGTACCTGGGGTACCTACAGGAATCAGAAATGTTCTAGCTTTTGTGGCTTGGTTTGACCTGGTCAGGGTGTAGTTGACTTTGGCAAGTTTTTGGTCGGGAGACTTTTGAGAATGGACACTTAGGCTCCTTGGGATAGGGTTGCTCAGAGACTAGCAGCTGGGATGTTGAAGTATATTTTGACTGCCTTAGCTCCTAGCTATGTCTTCCACTTCCCCTTGACTGGCTACTAACACAGTAGAGGAGTGTTACTTTGACTCGGGTGGGCATCTTACTTAAGCTTGAGTGTTCCTAGCCTGCCACCTTCTCTGGGGGACTTATTTGGTTCTTGGTGGTTGGTGGAGTCTCCCCAGAGCTGGCCACTCCTCCTCTCACTCAGAAACCTGTTGGCAGCACCAGGCCCTTCTGGTACAGCCTCCCCACCAGGCTGGCACCGCAGGATGCTTCCTCCAGGGAGGGGCCAGCTGGACCCATGCCCACTTGGCCCCTCCTGGCAGTGGCCTGGCTTGGTACTTGTGTGTGAGAGAGAATATGTGTGTCTGTGTGCTAGAGCCCTTGACTCTGGATATGTGGGTGTGGACCTGAAGGTTCCAATTAGAAGGTGGGAGCTGTGTGCCTCTCTGGGTACCTGTGATTTGGCTCTCAACTGTCCAGGGGTAAGGTCCAGGGGTAGGACTGGGAGGTTTCAGAAGAATGTTTTGGGAAGGTTTGGAAACTCCTTGGGACACGATTTGCTGTTTATGTGGACATGGATTGGGATGTTCACTCGGTGTCCTCTTATAGGACATAGTCTTGTAGGAGACCAACCCTGCAGGGTGCCCACCAGGCCTCTGGGAAGGATCCAAAAGGCTGCTTCTTGCCCAGAGCTAATTGAGCTACAGCTCCTGTGTTCAACCTCCAAACCCTGCCCTGTGGGTGTTAAGGTGGGCTCCTCAGAGGTGCAGGAATGTCTGCAGAGCATCACCTAGGGTGGCTACTAGCTGTCAGCCGGTTCTGCACTGAGCCACCAGTTGGCCCCAAGTTCCCTCTTACTTACTTATCCTTTTTGAACTAGACTCCAGAAATCCTGAAAGTTTAGGACTATATTCTTCTATCCCTGGTCTCCAACCTGGCTTTCTGAGCCACGGCAAGCAGTCCCTGCTGGCAGGAGGGAGGTGTGAGTCACCCGAGCAGCTCTGGGGGAAGGGGGGGCAAAGAATGTTCCCCCTGAGCAGCTCTGATGCTGTGTCTGTGACGCTGTTGGGGACAGATATAGGCCTGGAGCTTGGCTGCCTTTTTTTTTTTTTGGACTCTGGAATGTAAATAGTCGTTTCAAATAGAAACACTTTAACCTTTGGGTTAAGAAAAAAAAATCCACCCTAGATAAACATGGCCATGAGGGCCCAGAAGCCTGGTGTTTCCCTCCTGCCCCTTTCGCTTCATGCACCCTCTCCTACCGATTTCTTGAGCAGCCTCTAGACAATATGCAAAAGCCTACAAGTGAAAAAGCCAGTTTCCAGCCAGTTTCTTGAATGGTGTTGCTGGTTTCTCCAGCCCAAAGGACTGGAGAAGAGGCTGCCTCTCTGTCCCTTGTAGCAGCAAGTCCTGGGAATTCTTATTTGGGGGCCGCTTTTGCTCCCTATGCTGTCTTCTTGGCTGCCAACACCCAGCACCTAGCACAGTGGGTGCCACTTAGATGAATGAGCGTCGCACGAGGGGGCGGAGGCCCAGCCTTTTGGCAGATTGCCTGGGTGCTATTCTGGGGCTTGACCTGGTGGCTGAGTAGAGACAGCTATGGTGGCACCTAAGGGTAAGTGACCTCAAGAGGGACAGAAACACTCTGCTCTTCCTGCTTAAGGAAGGGACAAGGGGACAATTTCTGCTTCCACTGCTGGTGACTGGCGGCCTCTCTTGACAGATGGGTGTCTCTGTCTAGCTACCATGTCACTGCCCAGTGCACAGTGGGCACCTCCACTTGGCCCTGGCTTGAGGATCCTGGGATCTTTAACACCACTGTGGGATTCCCAATGACTCCAGAACTGGACTCTGATTTCCCTGTCCATTTCTGGTTGGGCTGAGTCCTGGACATATGAGAAGGGGTGGCAGAGGAGGAGGCTTCTCTGCCCACTGAAGGAGGTATGGATCTGGTGTGTGCCAGGAAGGAATGCTCTGGATGTTGGGAAGTCCCATGGGAAACTGGGGCTTTCCCTGGCTGTTCTTATTTAGGCTCTTGAGGCCATTCCGAGCATGGCTGTGTGTCAGGAATGTGTAGGTGTGGGGATGCCAGGAAGGTAGGAAGGGCAGGACTTAAGTGGAAATAATATTGTAATACACGAGGTGGCAAGGATACCCGGGACTTTCCTCACTGGTCTCTTTTAGGAAGGATGTTAATAACCCACATTCCATAATTGAGAAGGATCAGAGAAGTCAAAGAACTTACCCAGGGCAGGGCAGTGGTACACACACCTTTAATCCCAGCACTTGGGGGGGGGGGGAGATAGGCAGAGGCAGGTGGATCTCTGTGAGTTTGAGGCCAGCCTGGTCTACAGAGTGAGTTCCAGGACAGCCAGGGCTACACCGCGAAACCCTGTTTGAAAAGCCAACAACAAAACAAAAACAAAAACAAAACAAAACCCCAAAACCTTACCCAGGATCACAGAATAACAGAATAAGTAAGAGCTAAGATTTGAACTCAGGTCTGCCTGTGTGGGGACCATTGTAACTCTACACAAAAACTCTTACATTTCTCTAAACAATGGTCCTTTGGGTGGGTGTGTCCTTGTACCTGGTGCCTATGGTTTGGCAACCAGAGCGTGGACTAGATTTAACTCCAGTTCGTTCGTTCAGTTGGTGCCCATCTGCAGTATACATACAACCTGTACAACCTTATGTGGTAGGCCTGTCTGTGTGCCTCCAGAGTTTGTGCTCCTAGAGAGTAGGGCCCATTCTGGCCCCGATCCTGGGGTGTCTAAAAGTAGTTCCCCCCCTCAATAAATACTTGGAACCACTTAGCCAATTATCTCTGTCTCTCCAGGCACTTTAGCTCAAAGGAAGGTGAGGGAGGGCTCAGGAACAGAGTAAAACACCCACCCAGACAGAGCCTTTGCTGCCCCCATGCCCTCCTAGCTCATCTTGTTTTTGAGACCCTCAGCTGTCCCTTTCCCTCTGCACAGCTGCCAGACAGGAAATCAGATTAACCGTGTCCACACACAACTGTAACAGCTGCCAGATTGTCAACAGAGGAGAGAGTGCAGGCTGCCCAGAAAAGTTGTGAGACAGTGGGTCTCTGGCTTTGAATTGCAACAGAATTGCCAGCGGGATGTATTCAGATGCAGGTTCTGAGTCTGTAGCAGCTCAGGAGGCAACATTTAAACTCCTCCTCTGGCGGTTCTGACATAAGGCAAGTTAGATTCTAAGCTGTCTGTCTCTCATGTTTCGTGGAAGGCCCCTGGTGCGAGACCCGCCTATGCAGAGGGCGGATGGCTGTTACCCTAGACAGTCAAATACAGTTCCCAGCAGCCTGGCAGTCTGGAGAGAGGATGTTTTGAGATGCCAGCAGCAGGTGTCTAAACTTGAGCAGAGTTGGGGGATTATGGCAAGCAGCCAGGTGGACCGGGTGCCTTGCTGGACACTCAAGCCTGGGTTGTGCGTGGAGAATGGAAGCAGGCCTGCGCTGTTGCTCCTGTTACCACCACTCCCTGCAGGTAGGAGCCAACAGTCCCAGCAACAGCTGCAGGTTTTGCATGGTTACTGTGCCTTTTAATTGCCTGCAGCTTCTGTGCCCAGATATTTTTTGGTATGGTGGGGAGATGGGGACCCTCCTTTCTAGATAGCCTCCTAAGATCACGCTGACTCCAGGGATACCTTGTGTACTTCACCTGGATTCCACATCCCTGTAAGGTCTTTCAGAGTCTCAGCCTGCCTCCAGTTTCCCTCATTTGTCCTCCTCTCCCTTCTACCTTTGGGCTCTGGTAACCTTCATCTAGGTTGCTGGATCCTTAGGGCTCCTTGTTGCATCTCTCACTAAATTTGGCACCAGCCTCCAGGCTTTCCCCGTTTTGCTTTGTAGGGAGCGGGGCAGAGAGAGCCAGGAGAGTCTAGATTAAGCACTGGCTCCTCTGCCTCCTTTTCAGGTGACCTTGGACAAGCCTGTTCCCTCTGTGGCCTCACTTTCCTCCTCCTGCAGCTGGGGGCGTTGAGTTGCCGAGCTCCTGGGCCTTTTCCTTACTGACATTCTGAGGGTCTCTGAGGTCAGTTTCACATTGCTTCTGCCTTGCTGGAGGAAGGGCTAAGGGTCTCCCAGGACCTTGCCCCAGGAGGATAGAGAATAGCCTTGGGGAGAAGTGTCACCTCTAGTGGGGTACAGTGAGGTCAAGGATGGGAGGATTTCAGACTGCTTAGGGTGGTGGTGGGGCTTGAAAACAGGGTCTACAGCTTGCACTCATTGCTCCAGGTGATGTTTTGGGGGGGTGGGGGGTGGGGGGATTTCACTGCTGAGATTTGAGCTGCAAAAAGCAGGCACTGAAGCCAGGCAAATGGCCTTGAAGCGCTAGAGTTGATAGGATGAAGCTCCCAGAACCTCATCTCTTTCGATGGCACCTAACTGCTGGTCATGCTGCAGTTCATAGGAAGGGCTGTGCTGGGAAAGGACCACAGAGTGACCTTCAGACAACCTGGATGAGGGCTACAGCTTTACTGTGGCTTGAGACTGAGCCTAGCATTCGTAGAGCCTAAGTAGTTTGTGAAGTTGGCCTCACATTTTTCTTTTTTTTTTTTTGGTTTCTCTGTGGAGCTTTGGAGCCTGTCCTAGCACTCACTCTGTAGACCAGGCTGGCCTCAAACTCACAGAGATCCTCCTTCCTTTGCCCCCCAAGTGCTGGGATTAAAGGCATGAGCCAGCAACACCCAGCTTGGCCTTACATCATTCTAAGCATTTTATTTTGTGTGCTTTTTACCTTTAGTTTAAAAAATCAAAACAAAACACCAAACACATTTTTTAAATGTATTTATTTTTATTTATGTGTATATTGTTTTGCCTGTTTCGTATGTCTGTGTACCATGTGCATGCCTGGTGCCTGAGGAGGCCAGAAGAGAGCATTGGATCTCCCAGGACTGCAATTACAGATTATTGTGAACCGATATGTGAGTGCTGGGAATTGAACCTGGGTCCTCTAGAAAAGCAGCCAGTGATCCTAACCAATGAGCAATCTCTCCAGTCCTCTGTGTGAGGAAGAGGCAGGGAGAAAGTCAGAGAGAGAGAGAGAGAGAGAGAGAGAGAGAGAGAGAGAGAGAGAGGCTGAGATAGGGAGAGAGACAGGGAGAATGTCTGTGTAGCCCAAGCTGACCTTGAACTTACCTTGTTCAGGAATTCTCCTACCTCAACCTTCTGAGTTGGTATATGCCGTCATATTTTTGTTGTTGTTGTTTTTTTATTAATCACTTTATTTCTTAGACAGGGTCTGACTATGTACTTCTGTTTTGATCTAGAACTCAGAGAGATGTTTTTGATCTTTTGAGACAGGGTCTGGCAATGTAGCTCAGGTTGGCCCCACAGCATTTGGGTTAGGCATATACCACCACACCTGGATATTTTGTGAGCTTTAGAAACTTATTTATTATTTTATTATTATGATCATTATTATTGTGGTGCTGGTGTTCATACACAGAGCTTCATGTATTAGGCAAGCACTTTATGACTGTGATACATTCTGAGCCCATAGAAACATTTTGAGTAGTAGTCTATAGACTTTGTTAGATTGCCAAAGCCAGGATGGACACACACACACACACACACACACACACACACACACACACCAGGAGCCATTAATAATAATAGCCCTGACTAGTTCTTCTGAGATCTTTCATGGCCCTGTGCCAAGCTCCCCAGCATTCTTTTGGGCTTGGCAACCTGGGAGGTAGGTGCTCTGCCGCCATTTTGCAGATGCTTGCATGAAGCATGGGGAGGCACCTAGAGCCTTGACTAACAAGTGGCACAGCCTTGAGCCTGCACCGCCTTTTCCAAAGCCCTCTCTCTTAACCATTACATGTTTGTGTATTCGCTTGCATTGCTCCACGAGTTGTGCAAATTGCTAGGTGAGAGTCATACCGGGCCTGCACATGTGGAAATGCTGTCTGAATTGTGGTAGGACCTGTTGAGCCTCAATTGGCCTCTCTAGTCACGTAAGAGCACAGAAATAGATCATGGGAAACTGTCCTTGGTGGGGAGGGGTCATCGGCGTCATGGGCAGAGGAGTGTGAGGTGTGTTCCCGGCCTCCTTTCAAATTCTCTCAAGGCCAAGATGGGGACAAGAGCCTTTTTTCCATTCTCTAAGGGATAGGCAAGGGAATTAGACATTTAGAGAAGCTGCCTATTGTTGGCAGAGGAGGCTACTTGGATACTGGTGGGGTGCGCCTTCTTCTTGGGTGCTGCCTGGAATGACACCCCTCACTAGAGCCAGGCTAAGCACACTTGTGCTTAGGAACTTCCTGCCCATGCTGGGAGCCAGGCCACCTGGATTTGGACCCCTGCTCTGCTTGCTGCTTAGTCTGTGGGGACTTCTGCACTGCCATCTCTCTGTGAAGCTTGACTTCCAAAGCCTGTCACCGAGGGCTGAAAACAGATGGTCTCAAAGGACCCTTTCAGCCTGTCCCCTCCAGGCAAAGCAACTCCACAGCATCAGGGATTGTCTGCTTAGGTCTTGCTTCAATCCTGAGTGTCACATCGCCTAATTCTCCCTTGTGTTAGATTCCCTCCTTCCTCAGTGGCTCCTGGAGAAGGGTCTTTCAGAGATAGACACTGAGCTGCTTGGGTCTTCAAGGTGGGTCTGAACCCTGGGCTGCCCCAGGGTCCCCCAGTGGAGTAGAAAGCACCCATTCCCTGCTGGTCAGGGTTTGTCTGACTCTCCAAATGAGTGTGGAGTGTAGCTTGCAGAGTGTTCCTAGCAGGAGCCATCCTTGTCCCTTGTCCTAGATCTGTTTACTTTGAGCCCTAGTTCCCAAAGGTACTGTCAAAACCTGTTCCTTGTGGCCCAAAGCCCCTTATCCACCTAGAGACCATATCCCCTTGCCTGGGACTTGCTGTTTTAACTTTAAATTTCAAAGTTTGGTTGTTGTTAGTTGAGATAGGGTTTACTCTGTAGCCCAGCCTGGCCTAGAACTCACTTTAGTCTTCCTGCCTTAGCCTTCTGAATGCAGCAACCATGGCTGGCTGTGGTTATTATTTTGTTTTTGAGGCAATATCTCACTGAGCTACTCAGTCTGGCTTTCACCTCACAATCCGTTGGCCTCAGCTTCTTGTGTATCTAGGATTACAGTGTGCAACCTCCAGTTCACCCCTTATTCTCAGTCTAAGGCAATGCTGGCAGTGGGCACAGAGTTGCCCCATTTGTCTCTCCTTCTGAGGGCCTGGGCATATCTTGTGCTGTAGAACCTCCTGGTCTGATGGGGTTCATGGGCAGAAGAGGGCCACTGCATGAAAAGAAACTATCAGTTGGTATCAACTCTGCCCAGTTACACCCATGAACTCGGCAGGTCTGTGCTTTCTGAGCCGTAGCTTGGTATGGGCAGGGCCACACTGATGGGTGGACACAGATGGCGCTGCCCACCCCACTTCTTGGGCTGAGGGCTTCTTCATGGAGGCAGCACGGATTAGTTTGCTCCTAAGGCTGCTACTCCCTGGAGGAAGCAAGGGTTTGAGATCTTAGGGTAGGTAGCCAGTGCCTGTCCCTGGAGCCCTGGCACTTCTCTCTACAGGAAGTTCCTGGCATTGACTCTGTTCTGTTCTGTGCAGGTCAGCGTGAGTCCTGGGGTGGGATGGGGTGGGTGAAATAAGGACCCGGGGTCTTGCTGTCCCCTGTGATGTTGGCCTTCCAGGGAGCTCTTGGCTAGCTGGCCTGAGTTCTCACAAGTCATCTTCTTGGGTGGAACACGCCCCTCAGCCCACCCTTTCCTCTTCCCCAAGGTTCTCCAACCTTCCTAGGTCCACCAGGAGGCAACCACGAGCCCTTCCTGTCCTGACACACCCACTTCCCCTTCCAAGTGCTTAGCTTGAATGGCAGCTGCTGTCACCTGCTCTGTTCTTGCCAAGCTGACAGAGGGCACAGATCCTTAAGGGGATGCCAGGACAGTTAGGGCCTAGGTTCTGTGCCAGGCAGAATACATTTTGGAGACCCCATTCTCTTTCTTCCCTTTGTCCCATCCTGAAAGGAGCCTCATTGCCACCTGGTAGAACCTAGTATGTCCAATGTTGCCACAAATTAACATTCTTCTCCTGATTCCTGCTTGCATGGGAGCTGTGTGGTAGAACCCTCTGGCTCGCCTGCCACCTGCATACGAACGGGGCTAGCAGTGGGAGGGTCCCCCTTATGTGAACCCCTTAGCTTTCTGCCTGGCTCCTGCAAGAAAAGGTAGCCCTGCCCACTACTATTCCAACCTGGGTTATCTGCTTGGAGCCGGGATCTTTAGTCTTACCCTTTCCTGGGCTGATGGTCTAGCATCTACCGCTGACAGCCCTAGCCCTGCAAAGAACCGTAGGCGAAGACAGTTCACTTCTTGGTGGAGTGATCAGTGTCAGAACCAAGCCAGCTTTGGGTCCAGACTGATAGTCCTCCAGCCAGCTTAGGGCTTTGCTGCAGAGGGAGGAGGGGTTAGAAGGGGACTGGGGAGACTAGAGGCAGGCCACCAGCTCCTTTGATGCTACCCTGCTTTTCACCCTGATGTAGAGCTGGTCCTCTCCAGAAAGGCCCCAAGAGATTTCAGGCATCTTTCATCTGGGTGCTGGGGCAGAGCATGGAATGAGGGAAAGTGAGAGTGCGTGTGTGTGAGGTGTGTGTGTGGGGGCATTGTGTGTGTGTGTGTGTGTGTGTGTGTGTGTGTGTGAGAGAGAGAGAGAGAGAGAGAGAGAGAGAGAGAGAGAGAGAGAGAGACTCCACCCTTATGGCCTCATCTGGCCACTCCTGCAGATGTGGCTCTGGCCTGGTGGCCACAGAGTCGTCAGTGTGGCTGACAGAAACCACAGAGGAATGTGCTCAGCTTATGTTGAGGGAAGAGGGGGTACTGAGAGACATCCTGCTGAGGCTCTCCCTCCCCACCCCACCTCCCACCTCTAGTGGGTCTCCCAGGCATATTAGGCTTAAGAATGGCACGGCTTGCCCCAGGCCCAGAGATGGCCTTCAGTGCTGTGTTCCCTGAGGACATTTGCAGGGGCTCTTTTTAGTCCCTGCCACACCACACACCCTTCCCACTCTTGAAGTGGATCAGGTGTGGGGGTGGGGTGGGGGTGGGAAGAGGCCTGAACACTGGCAACCACCAGGACATCAGGGTTGTATCTTCTCTCTACCTGGGATGCAGTGAGCCACTTGGCCGGTGGAACATCTTCTTAGCCCTGTGTGGCCTCCCTGGTCTCGAGTGCGGGGCGTAGGACTTTTCTTTAGAGAAGTGGAGAGAAAAGGGGGATGAGTTGGTGTTGCCTTTCTCGCTTCCTTCTTCCCAGGCAGCGGTATCCTGCCTTCCCCTTCCTGTTAGCTTCAGGCGGCTTAGTGGGGTGTGGGTTGGGCTTGGGGCTCCCCACTGGTGTGGTGTTTGCCTGGTCACCCTGGCAACCACTGGGCAGCGATGTGGAATGACATTCAGTGACCAGAGGACAGTGCACAGGGATCAAGAGGTCAAGACCCAATCTTCCCATAAGCCAGTTGGAACCTTTCCCATTCTGTGGCCCATTGTCCGTGTGGACCTCAGAACCACCCTGTGGATCCCTCCACCGCTGTGCCCTGCCCAGGGATCCTCCCCTGGCTGGAGACTGAGGGCCTTGCCACAGCTCCAGCCCTCCCTCTGCCATCACTTCTTCCTGTCTGATTCCCTTTCCTTTCCTGTCTCCTCCTCCCACCTCCTCCCTGCACTCCCATTCTCTCATCCCCCTCCCCCCAACACAGCTGCTGTTTGGCTCACTCTATATATAGCGGCATTTTCAGGGTAATTACAATAAAACTGTTGAAAGGAGATAATCCAGCAGAGGAAGCCGGGCTGACTCCCAGCCCTCTCTTGTCCCTGGCTTGGTGCAGCCCTGCACCCCCTTTTCCCTGAGGCCTCCTGTTCCCACCCTGCCCCCCCCCCATGCCTCATCCCCCCTCATCTGCCCCAACTGGGACTTGACTGAAAGACCCACAGAGAGCAAGCTATCAGGAAGATCTTCACAGGCCCAATCCCTGCCTCGGTTTCTCTTCACGTGTAGTCTTAGGTGGGAAAAGACAAGGGACAGTGAGTGAGAGTGTAGGACTTAGATTCATGTGGCTCTTTAGTCACCTGGCTATGTCTGGTCAAGTTACTCAGAACTCTCTCTGCCTTGGTTTCCTTATCTATGAAAGGGGTAATAATAGTAGAATCAAACTTGTATATCACTGTGCAATTTAAACGAGCCATGTGTATAAAATGCCTAGTATTAACTGTCAGTGACGCCATCGCCATCATGTATTGAATACTGTCACTCTCTGACTGCTACTTTTCACACTCATGTTTTTCCCTCAAACCCAAGGCCCTGTGCATGCCAGGCCGTCCCTTCCTGCAGCCCTGTTGCATAGTTTCTTATTGAAGTTCATGGCTTCAGCTCCATTTAAAGAAAGTGGAAGGCAGCACCCATGGGTGGAGAGATTTGTGTCATTCAGGGTCTAGTGGACCTGTCTGGTGGTCTCTTGGGCCCTGAGAGCAATCTGGGGCTGGATCCACTGACCACTTGTGTGTCTCTTGCCCACAGTGGAGGTGAAGCCGGTGCTGCCAGGAGCCATGCCCAGCTCCATGGGGGGTGGAGGTGGAGGTAGCCCCAGCCCTGTGGAGCTCCGGGGAGCTCTGGCAGGCCCCATGGACCCTGCGCTACGGGAGCAGCAACTGCAGCAAGAGCTCCTGGTGCTCAAGCAGCAGCAGCAGCTTCAGAAGCAGCTCTTGTTCGCCGAGTTTCAGAAGCAGCACGACCACCTGACGAGGCAGCATGAAGTCCAGCTGCAGAAGCACCTGAAGGTGAGCAGGGGTGCTCGGGGCCCAGCAGAGGTGCAGCCCTGCCTCGGCCTGGCTCACCACTGCCTCTGCCCTCCTGCACCCATCACAGCAGCAGCAGGAGATGCTGGCGGCTAAGAGGCAGCAAGAGCTGGAGCAGCAGCGGCAGCGGGAGCAGCAGCGGCAAGAGGAGCTGGAGAAGCAGCGGCTGGAGCAGCAGCTGCTTATCCTGCGGAACAAGGAGAAGAGCAAAGAGAGTAAGGCCAGAGCGCAGTTCCTGGGCCCCACCGCACAGCAGCCCCGGCTCCAGGCACCCCGCTCAGCTGTGCCCTGTCCCGTAGGTGCCATCGCCAGCACCGAGGTAAAGCTGAGGCTCCAGGAATTCCTCTTGTCGAAGTCAAAGGAGCCCACGCCAGGCAGCCTCAACCATTCCCTCCCACAGCACCCCAAATGCTGGTAATGGCTCTGGGGGGCAAGGGTTGGCAGAGGGGCCCTGCTCAGGGGCTGCCTGGTTACAGGATGGCTTAGGGCTCCCTGCCTTGCAAACCGTTTTTGAGTTCGGCAGTCTGTCTTACTAGGAGAGCTCTCTCCGTCCTATTTCTCTCTTCCCCTTCCCAGGATCCATTTTTCCCCCCTCTGTAATGTACACTCCTGGCTCCATGAGGGGTAGGGGTGGAGGTAGCCACCCCCAGGAGACCTTTCCATGGCTCTTCTTTGCTGTGCTGCGTGTGGTGGCCTCTGCCTATAGTAGCACTCAGGAGGTAGAGGCAGAAAGAATAGGGGTCCAAGTTCATCCTCGACTGCATAGCAAGTCTGAGACCAGCCTGGGCTATATGAGACCCTCTTTCAAAACATATATATATAAAAACAAACAAAACAAAGTCTTCCAAGTCAAACAACTAGCCTAGCGGGGCAGGTCCAGTGGGTAGGTGGTAACTAGATCTGCTTCCACCCCACCCCCAGGGGAGCCCACCATGCTTCTTTGGACCAGAGTTCCCCTCCCCAGAGCGGCCCTCCTGGGACGCCTCCCTCCTACAAACTGCCTTTGCTTGGGCCCTATGACAGCCGTGATGACTTCCCCCTCCGCAAAACAGGTGCGTGAGTCCTGGCTTCCGGGAATATGGCTCTTAGGGTAGAGGTGAGCATGTGCCAAGGGCAGTCAGTGCTCCTGCTCTGAGTTGCCCCGACTGGTGGGCGGGGCTTCAGGTTGGTATATAGATCAGTCTGACTCCAGCCACTGTCTCTCCAGCTTCTGAGCCCAACTTAAAAGTCCGTTCGAGGCTAAAACAGAAGGTGGCGGAGAGGAGAAGCAGTCCCCTCCTACGTCGAAAGGATGGTACTGTTATTAGTACCTTTAAGAAGAGAGCCGTTGAAATCACAGGCACAGGGCCTGGGGGTAAGGCCTCCTCTCCTGTCCTAACTGTGAAGGTCTGGGAGGAGGGTGGCTCAAAGCAGGCCCAGGTGACAGCCACTTCTCCTGTAGTGTCGTCCGTGTGTAACAGTGCGCCCGGCTCTGGCCCCAGCTCTCCCAACAGTTCCCACAGCGCCATCGCTGAGAACGGCTTCACTGGCTCAGTCCCCAACATCCCCACCGAGGTACAGGACTGGCTGAGGCTGGGGACGGGGTCGGGGGCACAGAGGTGCTCTTTCTTTTGGAAGGTGGAGTTTGGCTCTTTCTGGTCTAGCTGAGTGCTCAGCCAAGATGCCTCTGTGTACATTTGGAGGTTTCTTGCCTGGATATGTTGCCTTGAGAAGAGATTTATTTGTCCCGCAGGCCCCTGAAGGGCTCTGATGTCTCTGTCACCCCCACTTGGGGTTCAGGGTTTGGGGGAGTGAGAGACCATTCAGAGCCCTTGGCCTTGGTCCAGGTTGCCCCTCTTGGCTGTCTCTCCTTTGCCTGCTTTCATGTCTGTCTCTCTCAACTACTCCCCAGATGCTCCCCCAGCACCGGGCCCTCCCTCTGGACAGCTCCCCAAACCAGTTCAGCCTCTACACGTCTCCTTCTCTGCCCAACATCTCCCTAGGGCTGCAGGCCACAGTCACTGTCACCAACTCACACCTCACCGTAAGTACAGGGCTCATACCCTAGCCAGGACTTTCACCTTCCCCATGGCCCTAAGGGAGCTGAGAAGGCATGGCCTGATCCGGTGGGTGGGCAGAGAGCTCAGGAGGGATGCTGGTCTGAGTTGGCAAGACAGGGGCAGCATCAGTCTGTGCCTTATCTACCATCACCCTCTAACTTCACCAGGCCTCCCCGAAGCTGTCAACACAGCAGGAGGCTGAGAGGCAGGCCCTTCAGTCCCTGCGGCAGGGTGGCACACTGACTGGCAAGTTCATGAGCACATCATCCATCCCTGGCTGCCTGCTGGGTGTGACATTGGAGGGCGACACGAGCCCCCATGGGCATGCTTCCCTGCTGCAGCATGTTTTGCTGCTAGAACAGGCCCGGCAACAGAGCACGCTTATAGCTGGTGAGTAGATGAACGGTGTGCCTGAGAAGGGGTGCTTGTCTCTCATGGGATCTCAAGTCAAGGCTATCCCTTAGGGAAAAATAGCCAGGGATACTCTTTAGTCCTTCCACAGCCGTTAGTAACATCATTGGTTTCTTCCATATTCTGAAAGCATCGGGTACCAAGGTTTGGTATGCCAGACCCTCGGCAGAACCTGCCCTTGTCACCAGGTTCAGATTCCATAGCAGAGCTGGCCAGCAGGAATATGCAGGTCACACTTAGTTTATTTAGTTAGGTGTTTGGGGGGGGGGGAGGCGGGGCTCACTCTGTCACACTAGCCCAGGTTGGCCTCAGACTTATGGCACTCCTCTTTTCTCAGCCTCCAGAATGCTAGGATTTCAGACATGACATACCACACTAAGCTGCAAACCATACACTTGACTTAAAACTTTCGCCATGTTTGAAAATCTTAGGGCTGAGAATGTGGCTCACTGGGTCAGGTGCCAGCCGTGCCAGCCTGAGGACTTGCGTTCAGATCCCCAGTTCCCATGAAAGCCAGACCCAGTAGCATAAGTTTGTATTCCTAGCCCTAACACTCCTACATGAGATGGAGGCGGAGGGGGAGGAACCCTCGGAAGCTCACAGGCCAGCTGTATACATAGCATACATAGCAGTAAGCAGTGAGAGGGATGTGTTAGATAAGGTGGAGGGCGGGGATTGACACGTAGGCTGTCCTCTGACTTCCACGTGCATGCCATGTTGCACTCACACACACCAACTGTATACACATACACATCGTGCAAACACTTTATTTTTTTTTGAGACAAGAGTCTCACTATGTAGCTCTGGCTGGCCTCAAACTCACTGTGTAGATCAGACTAGCCTCTAACTCAGTGATCTATCAGCACTTTGCTGAGATTAAAGGTGGGTGCCACCAAGCCCAGCAATATTTTTGTCTTTTTCTAGTCAGGGTTTCTCTCTTTTTTTTCTTTTTCTTTTTCTTTTTTTTAAAATTCATTTATTATGTATATAGTGTTCTGTCTGCATGTAAACCAGTGCAGGCCAGAAGAGGGCACCAGATCTCATTATGGATGGTTGTGAGTCACCATGTATGTGGTTGCTGGGAATTGAACTCAGAACCTCTGGAAGAGCAGCCAGTGCACTTAACCTCTGAGCCATCTCTTTAGCCCCTCTCTGTGTAGTTTTGGCTGTCCTAAAACTCTATGTAGATCATGCTGGCCTCGAACTCATAGAGATCCACCTGCCTCAACCTCCTGAGTACTGGGATTAAAGGTGTGTGCCACCACTGCCCAGCTATTTTTCAGATTATTTTTTTTCTTAACCTAATTCTCTCTCCTCTCTCTTTCTTCCTGTGTGTCTTTCTTTCTTTCCTTCTTCCTTTCCTTTTTTTGAGACAGGGTTTCTCTGTGTAGCCTTGGCTGTCCTGGAGTTCATTCTGTAGACCAGGTTGTCCTCGAAGTCATAGAGACTTCTGCCTCCCAAGTGCTGGGATTAAAGGCATGTGCTACTGTTGCCCGGCTTATATATTTAGCTTCTATCTAGAATATTATTATCATTTCAGTTTTTGTTTCGTGTGAGCCTTGGAATCCAATGTATGTTTCATACTGGTAGCTAATGTCAATTTAGGCCATGTTTCAAGGGCTCACTCATTGCCCACAGCAATGACATTGGACAGTATTAGACAGTCAGCCCTTAGAACCTGCCAACATTCTTAGGGGATCTGCTAGAAATACACGTGGCCTTGGCCCAGAACTTCTCAGCCTGGCAGGGAGATCTTGTTGCAGTTGGAGAGAGCTAGTCATTGTTCCTATGTGTAGTGGGCCCGGGACTACTTGTGTATACTCAGGCAAATCAAAGGGATAGAAAAGAGACCCTAGGAAGGCTTGCTGGTGCCAGTGGCACCGAGCTCACTGTTGAAGTATAGGGATGAGAAAGAATGGGGCTCAGCCTCGGGGACAGGGTGCCCCCTCCCAATAGTACTTATTCCCCTTCTCCACCTTCATAGTGCCACTCCACGGGCAGTCCCCATTGGTGACGGGTGAACGTGTGGCCACCAGCATGAGGACAGTGGGCAAGCTCCCGAGGCACCGACCTCTGAGCCGCACTCAGTCCTCTCCACTGCCGCAGAGTCCCCAGGCCCTGCAGCAGCTGGTCATGCAGCAGCAGCACCAGCAGTTCCTAGAGAAGCAGAAGCAGCAGCAGATGCAGCTGGGCAAGGTACATTCAGACAGGCAATGTCCTGGGCTACCCAGGAGTGACCCAGGCTGGCAAGACACAGGGGGGCTGAACCCGGTGAGCAGAGTGCTTGGAGGAGCCACCTTTGCGTTTTCCAATTCACATAGAATCCGTTGTGTGGACCGGTGCCTGCCTGGCTGGGAGAGGGCGAGAAGGGCAGTAGACCGGCTTGGGCTGCACCCACCCCCAGACAATATGCTTCCTTCTCCTAGATCCTCACCAAGACTGGGGAACTGCCAAGGCAGCCCACCACCCACCCCGAGGAGACAGAGGAGGAGCTGACAGAGCAGCAGGAGGCTTTGCTGGGGGAGGGGGCCCTGACCATGCCACGGGAAGGCTCCACAGAGAGCGAGAGCACCCAGGAAGACCTAGAAGAAGAGGAGGATGAAGAGGAGGAAGACGAAGACTGCATTCAGGTCAAGGATGAGGAAGGCGAGAGTGGTCCCGACGAGGGCCCTGACTTAGAGGAGTCCAGTGCTGGTTATAAAAAGGTACCTCCCATGCACTTGGTCTCTACCGACTGTCCTTCAGTCTCCAGTGGTGCAGTTGCCAGGCCTTGAGCAGCTTTCTAAAGAATAGGAAGGGGAGGAGAGACCAGGAGGGAGTGGGAGGGGGCTCCTGTATGGTCCCTGAGCTGTACCTGCCTGCCAGTCTCCCTTTGTGGCTGCCCTTGTCTCTTAACTGCAGTGTGCTTGTGCGTGTGTGCATACACATGGCTCTGCGTTCGTGCCTGTGTCGGCTGGTTGTGCGTTGGTCTCTGCGTGCATGCGAGCTTGTGTACACACACGCCCCCACTGTTACTACAGTGTGCCTTGAGCCTAGCGCGCTCCATTCATTGCGGACACAGCCCCAAGCCCTTAGGCCTGACTCATCCCGCCCCCACCCACCCCCGTCCCTCTCAGCCTCTTACCTCAATGCTACTATTTGGAGTGACTCATCACATCCCCCATCTTCTCCATCTTGCAGGAGATGGCAAGGCTGCAGTGTCTCCTGTCCCTGGAGGGAGCAAGTGGGAGGAGGTGGGGGAAGGAGGAGACTTGGGGGCCCTCTGCAGGCTGAAAGGACCCTGTACCCAGTCCCATCCAGGCTGTGCCTTACACAGGCTTCTTTCTACTCCTTTCCAGTTGTTCACAGATGCCCAGCAGCTACAGCCCCTGCAGGTGTACCAGGCACCCCTCAGCCTGGCCACTGTGCCTCATCAGGCCCTGGGCCGCACCCAGTCCTCACCTGCTGCTCCTGGGAGCATGAAGAGCCCCCCAGACCAGCCCACTAAGCACCTCTTCACCACAGGTAAGCCCCACCACTTCCCGTTCCATCCTTTCACCATGCACCAGGGGCTTGGATGTATAGCATCCATGGACCTGCGTACACACTGCATGGAGGGGAAAGGAGTCCTCATATCTCCGTGTGCATCACAGCTATTCATGGGAGCAGCAGCAGCTTCTCTCCAAGCAAGAGGGTAGGCAGCTTTGCTCCTACTCCCGGGGGCAGCGTTGTCTTCTCTGTGCCCCCACCCTCCACCTAGGGCACCTGCTTTTGCACCATCATCCCACAAGTCCTAGAGCCTTGGGTGGAGAGTCCACTGCTTCTTTTAGTTCTTGCCCTTCTAGCCTCCTGGTCTCCTTCCTCCCTGTGGGGTTGGCAGTGAGGCCTCAGTAGAACCCAGAAGGCCTTTGCCCATAAGGCTGCCACATGCTCGGTTCTGACATGGCACAGACTTACTGACTGTCTCACCAGTGGGGAACAGAGCATGGGCAGACATGATGGGGAAAAGGAGGAAGGTCCCATGGGGACGGTATAGGGGATGCAGAGGACAGAGATTGGGACCAGCAGCAGCCAGGCTGGGTTTGAAGAGGAGAGAGGGTATGTAGGTGAGTGTTGGTGGATAGTCAGAGATAGTTACTAGGACAGGATGTGCAGTAGGGTTCAGAACAGTTGTGGCTGACACAAGGGTCTGTGGCCCAGGTGTGGTCTATGACACGTTCATGCTGAAGCACCAGTGCATGTGCGGGAACACACATGTACACCCAGAGCACGCCGGCCGCATCCAGAGCATCTGGTCCCGGCTGCAGGAAACTGGCCTGCTCAGCAAGTGTGAGGTGAGGGAGCCCCTACCTTCAGCTGGGAATTCCATCTGAGTGGTGCCTTCACTGCCCTTCCAGCAAAGCCTCTCCCATGCCCCAGCCCTCCAGTCAGTCCTGAGACTTTCCCAGTTCCATCCCTTGTGGTCTGCTTCCCTCAGGGTCCCCAGATAACCTGGGAAAGAGTCCTGGAGTGGGGTCTCTCAAGGGCCAAGGCATAGTTACTCCACATCCTTTGGCTCTCCTGGAGGTTGGCTCTGTGAGCATTGGGCTGTAGTTGTCAAGCAAGTCGAGCCTTGTCAACGCTCTCTGGCCTCTCTTGACCTCCCCTGGCAGCGGATCCGGGGTCGTAAAGCCACACTGGATGAAATCCAGACAGTGCACTCTGAGTACCACACCTTGCTCTATGGGACCAGCCCCCTCAACCGGCAGAAGCTGGACAGCAAGAAGCTGCTTGGTGAGCTGCAGGGCATGTTCCCATGTGTGTCCTCAGTCTGAGTGTGATGGGGCTGTCATGAAGACCACCAAGCCAGAGTAGACAGCAGTCCTAGTGGGGTCACACCCCAAGAGGGTGTCTTTTGCCTAGACGCAGATTGAATATACTGGGCATCAGGCATAAAGGTGGACTTGGTGGTAGTGGTCTGTGTTTCTTCCCAACCTGTCATGTCCCTACTGTTTGCCTCCAGAGATAGGTCATCTCCCCAGAACAGAGGATAGAGGCTCTCAGCTGGCATGGACTGCATAGCCCATGCCAACTGGCAACTGGGACACCTTTTAGAGCATCTCTGTCCCTCTTTCCTTCAGGGCCCATCAGCCAGAAGATGTATGCCATGCTGCCTTGTGGGGGCATTGGGGTGAGTTGAATATGTGTGATTGGAGTGGGCAAGTGGCTCCCCCGGCTTGGCTCCTTCCTCCCTGCCCCCATGGCTGCTGGCCTGCTCTCTGGTGCCCACTCCCGTTCCTCCCCTCCCCCTGCAGAGGGCACACTGAAGCCCGATCTCCTGCCCCCGCAGGTGGACAGTGATACTGTATGGAATGAGATGCACTCCTCCAGTGCTGTGCGAATGGCAGTGGGCTGCCTGGTAGAGCTGGCCTTCAAGGTGGCTGCAGGGGAGCTCAAGGTAAGGATATACTTGTGGCCTCCATGCCCCTTGCCTGGGTCCTGTGTCTTCAGGAGCAGGTGCTCAGGGGAAGCACTGACTTCCCTTCATCAAGACATTGTCCTTTGCAACTTTAAAGTCTTAGTGCTAGGATGGGGAGAAGCTTGAGGGACAGCCATGGTTTGAGGGCCATGGGGAACCAAGTAGGCACTAAAGCCTGAGAGACAACTGTTTCCTGGGGGCCTGTAGTTGACAGTCATAAAAGTGCATTTCTGTGTTCCCATCCCTGCCTGGCTTGTGCTTCTCTCCTGTATCTACCCTGCCCCTGGCTGCATGACTTTCCTGACAGTTGCCCTTCTGCTTGTACTTCAGAATGGATTTGCCATCATCCGGCCCCCAGGACATCATGCTGAGGAGTCCACAGCCATGTGAGTACCACTCTGCCCTGACCCTGGCCCTCTGCCATCAGCTTTTCCTCTCTTTCACTGGAAGCAAACCTCACATCATTCAAGCTGACCTCCTTGCCCTCTCTTCCTCCCCACACCCCTCAGGGGATTCTGCTTCTTCAACTCCGTAGCCATCACAGCTAAGCTCCTGCAGCAGAAGTTGAACGTGGGCAAGGTCCTCATCGTGGACTGGGTAGGCAGCAGGCTGGGTGCCTGGGCAGGGATGGGCAGGGCGGTGCCAGGGAAGGCCTTCAGAAGCGCCTCCAGGCGGCTCACTCCACCTCTGGGCGGCAGGCACTTAGGGCTCACTGGTTGGCTTCACATGTTGACAAGTTTGTATCCTTCTTGCTTCATCATCAGGCCAGTGCTCTCATTCCAGTAGGGTGGGTCCTCCCTGGGGGACCCCAGTATGTTCTTAGCCTCATTTACCTTATCTTCCCCTAGCAGCATCCAACATCCCGATGATGACCTACTCTGAGCAGCAAGGACAGGGGTGGTGCTACTACACTGTCAGACCCCTTTCCCCCTTTGCCCTTACCCTAGGGGCTGCTGAATGCCAGAAAGCTGACCCTGTGCTGCTCATAGCCACCTCTGGCAGTGCAAAGTAGCCCTCCACTTCTTTAAGTGAGGAGGACACTGTTGGGTTACTTAGCAAGGATGCCACACCTCTGTTCCTGAGGCTGTGGGCGTTCCTCAGCCTCCTGCTGTCATGGTGGGGAAAGGGCACAAACGGCTCACTGTGCTTGAGGAATCACTGGGCAGTTGATCAGCAAGGATAGAATTTTTGAAATCCAATTTTGATCTAAAATCATGTATTCAGGTATGGTGCACAACTATAATCCCAGCACTTAGGAGACTGAGGCAGGAGGATTGAGAGTTCAAGACTAGCCTGGACTACCTAGTGAGACTACCTGCCTCAAAAGAAAACAAATTCATGGAAATGTTGATCCTTCTGAAGAAGGATCCTGGGATCCTTCTTCAGAATCTATTTGCCTGTGTTAAATTCCTTGCCAGCCTGACTTTCCCTTGCACGTCAGTGAAATGGGTTCTGCAGGGAGATAAACCATATTCATCCCATGGCTCTAGAGCCTGGACTCAGGGTCGCAGTCCTGGAGCCACTGGTGGGCTCATCTTGAGAGCTAATGGGAGGGTGGGTGGGGAACAGGTGGCATGTGAGCCTTTGGATTAGAGCTTAGACTGGTGCCCAAAGCACCCTGCACTTACCCCCATTAGGACATTCACCATGGCAATGGCACCCAGCAAGCATTCTACGATGACCCCTCTGTGCTCTACATCTCCCTGCATCGCTATGACAATGGGAACTTCTTTCCAGGCTCTGGGGCCCCTGAAGAGGTACAACCCCTGGGCCTTCATGTGAGCCCTTTTGGGAGGTAGCATGCTAGGATCTGGCAGGAAGCCACAGAAGTCCATTCATAGTGATGGCCCCTGTGGCATTCTTGGGCTCCTAGTGGGAGGACCACACAGATCTGACTGCTAGTCAGGGAAAACAGAGGTGGGGTGTGGGGGGGGGTGGGGTAGGGAGCAGTGTTTGGGATCCAGGGCAGTGATAGTGACCTCTCCTACCTTATGCCAGGTTGGCGGAGGGCCAGGCATGGGGTACAATGTTAATGTGGCATGGACAGGAGGTGTGGATCCCCCCATCGGAGACGTGGAATACCTAACAGCCTTCAGGTGGGGACTGAGAAGAGCCAAAGGAGGTGTGGGACCCTGAGCTGGCAAGGGCAGCAGGCACTCAGTTGGGGTGGCGGAGGGGTATGGCCTCAATGGAGAACAGAGCATGGCAAGGCTCAGCCTGGCCTCTGCTGGCATTAGCTTGGGCCATCCCTTTACAGGACAGTGGTGATGCCCATTGCCCACGAGTTCTCACCTGACGTCGTCCTAGTCTCCGCTGGGTTTGATGCTGTCGAAGGACATCTGTCTCCACTGGGTGGCTATTCTGTCACCGCCAGATGTGAGCCTACTAGGGGTCTGGGAGGGTGTGGAACACTGAGGCACATGGGACAGGGAATAAGTTGACACTGCAGGGAGTAAGTCTAAGACTTTAGTAGCTCTACCCACTCATCTGCCAACCCCGCCATGGGCCCAGCAGGTAGAAGTGGAGTAGCAAACAAAGTATCTTCCACTGGAGCTCACTGGCCTTGACCTACCAGAAACACAACTCATCTTAGCCTGTCTCCGTTAAGTTCACTGACATTTCATCTCATTGTAGATGCACTGGGGCTGAAGTCTGCTGTCCTACCTTTTTTCTCCTTCTTCTCTTTGATCCGATTTATCACTTATCCTTTGCTCTTTACTCCCATACAAAGGTTTTGGCCACTTGACCAGGCAGCTCATGACACTGGCAGGGGGCCGGGTGGTGCTGGCCCTGGAGGGAGGCCATGACTTGACCGCCATCTGTGATGCCTCTGAGGCCTGTGTCTCGGCTCTGCTCAGTGTAGAGGTGAGTGGGCCACACAGACGTGGAACAACAGGTGGGATATCCACCTCACGGGCTCCTTGAGGTTTGCCTAGGTCTGAGAAATAGTTGGCCAAGGAAGGCTGATTAGGGTTCCTCCCAAAAGCCTGTGCTTGCCAGTACAGGACTGTCTGGGCTGAATGGGGATAGTTGGAGAGCTAGGCAATTGCCCCTAACCCCACTCTAAGCCTGCTCTTCTTTTCTCTGCAGCTACAGCCCTTGGATGAAGCAGTTTTGCAGCAAAAACCCAGCATCAATGCAGTTGCCACACTAGAGAAAGTCATCGAGATCCAGAGTGCGTGGGGACAGGCAGAGGGGCTCATACCTCAACCTGCCAGGCAGGCGGGGCACATGGGGAGTGGGGTACCAGGGCTAGCAGGTATGTCTAGACCAGTCTGTTCTCCCTGAACCTGTCTGTCCCTTTTGCACAGGCAAACACTGGAGCTGTGTGCAGAGGTTTGCCACTGGTCTGGGCTGCTCTCTGCAGGAGGCTCAGGCAGGTGAGACTGAGGAGGCCGAGACTGTGAGCGCCATGGCCCTGCTCTCTGTGGGCGCTGAGCAGGCCCAGGCTGTTGCCACTCAAGAGCACAGCCCCAGGTAAGCATCTCACCTCCCATCTCCCTGCCCTGGGTAAGGTAGTGAATGCTCTCTACTGAGTCCCCTCCCTGTGCTTGTCCCCACAGGCCAGCAGAGGAGCCCATGGAGCAGGAGCCTACCCTGTGACACCCTGGCCCCCATTCCTCTGGGCTTCATCATTGCGATTTTGTTTATTTTTTCTATTAAAAACAAAAAGTCACACATTCAACACCGTGTGCTGTGTGGGTCTCTCAGACTTGCTCTTCCAAGCTGCTTCAGCCCTCCTACCACCAACACATGGTCCATGCCCCAGCTTTAGGAGTCCATTCCTGCTGTGAGGGTTGGGTGTAGCATTCACTTCTCTGAGATAGCGTTGTTATCTCATGCCCAAGTCTCTGTACTCTTTTCTACGTTGGACAGTACTCTGGGCAGAACCTCCAATTCTGGAGCTACTTGTGATGGGAACAGTAAGTTGGTGCCTTGGCTTGGGCTGGCTTTTGGGAAATGCCTTAATAACTTCACCTCCACACCCCCCCCCCCAACACCCACCTCCTCAGGAAGATTCACTACTACTTAAGACGAAGAGTGGAGGAGGTTAGGCTTCTACCCTTAACTCCCCCTTCCTCTCTGTCCTCAGCATTCTGCAAACCCCCTCCTCTCTGGATTCATGCAGCACTGCAGACTTGTGCCCAAGATGTGGGCCTTAGATTTGTGGCCAGATTTCTTGTTTCACACTCCCAGGACCCCGGAGGGTTACAGGGTGACCCGCAGCTGGGTTGGGGCGGGCAGGAGGACCTGCATACACGAGCAGGTTCTCTACTTTATTCTGTTGACCTTCCTGCCTTGTGCTGGCCCAGCATAGGGAGAGGAGAAGCTAGACTACGTGGGGTCTTCAAGTTCTTGCAAGCAAGCCCCTTTGATGTTCTGGACCAGATTTCCTTCAGCCATCAGCCTGCTGCAAGTGAAAGGATCAAGACTCAGTTTCCTTCTGGATTGTTTTTGCTTTGAAGCCTGGGTATGGTCAAAGAGGTGGCTCTAGAATAGACAAGGCCAGAATCCTCTGCCCAGAAGCCCAGGGCAGGGCTCTCAGCATGAGGGGGTTAGGGGCTGTACATCTTCTTTTCCAGTAACCTGTGTTCAGAGGTTGCAGCCCACAGGCTTCCAGTGAGCGTGGTCTACCCTGTAGGAAACCAAAGATGGGACGTGGCACCTAGGGGGCCAACTCCTATACCACATTCTCTCCTTCCATCCCAAGAGCCCAGCAATTTGTTTACATACTATCCTGATGGGGGCCTGAGCAGGGTTGAGGGAGCTACGGAGTTATTAGTTATTAGTGTGTCTGTGTGCTGATCATCCTTGCACTGAGCCCAGGGCTCCAGGCCTCACTTTCACCATGGGCTGGTCTTATTCTCATGTAAACCCACTCCTGCTCTGTCCCCCTGGACATGGATTTTAGTTAAGTATTTTGTATCATGCCACACTGTGTGTCCTTGTGTAAATACTGGGAATAATGTCTGTTCTCTGGGTTCCCACATGGAGTAAAAGTGCTCATTTCTTTCCTAACCAAAATGCTGCCTTTTCTTCAGCCTTGGACTAGAATTCTGTCTGAGGCAGTGTGTGTGTGTGTGTGTGTGTGTGTGTGTGTGTGGTGCGGGGGGGGGGGGCTAGGGTGGGAGATTCCTGTTCTCCTGGGGGAGTGTCCACTGGATTGTTGCCATCATATCTCAAGAGATCTCTGCTACGGCCTTGTCAGGGAGGAGGGGTGAGGACTCAGCTGACTTTTCAGCCCCTGTTTACTTTGTCTTTGTAGGGGCCGGAGGCTCCATTGGTGCACATGCAGTTCATGCAGGCAAAGTCAACGGAGATGTGAGCATAGGCAAGAAAGGAATCCACAAGTTTCAAGAGCTTTATTGAGACTTTCCTGAGCTGCTTGTCAATGTCAGGAACCCAGCACTCCATCCCCACCACACCTGCTGGTTGCTTCTGCTTTTGCTTTGTGGGGACCCTGGGGGAAGGCAGGAAACAGCCTCCTTGGGAAACAGGTCCTTTTAAAAAAGGGGCTAAAATTACAGAACATGAGATAGGAAATGAAGTTCCCTGTGAGCCGGGCCAATTTTGGAGCCCAGGAAAAGGACTGCCTTTTAGAGTGTGGTGGTCAAGGAGTGTTGTCTTTGGGCAAGAGAGCGGCAAGGGAGGCAAGAGACATCAAGAGGAGTGAATGGGTGGTGCTTCCTGGACACTGAATGTGTGCACCAGCCAGGGCACAAGGGCCAAGACCAGGCAGGGCCAGAGGGTGTATTTGAGGAAGTTGAAGATGTAGAAGAGGCTGATCTGAGGTGGGTGGCCCAGCCATTCCAAGATGACCAGCAGCCCAATGGCCAGCAAAAAGCAAGCTATCTTCTGGCCGTTTCCCAGGTATGCCCGCCGTATCTGGCCATAACAGGGAGAGTGTAAAGCAATGCCAAGACCCAGGGCAGTTCCCGAGACACGGCTCAGTGAGGCAAAGGGTCGACTGTCCAAATGCACCCACTCGGGCCGCTCACACCACTTGGAAGCCAGGCTGATGGACCTGTGAGGAAGCAGAGTCTTAACCAGGAGAGACTGGAATCCAGACAGCCACTGGCTCCTGGCTGTCTTCCCTTGGGGACCTGCTCCCATGTATTGACTCCACATCTGTCTAGGAACAGTTCATGTGCCCTTTTATAGCTACAGTGAATCAGAGACCTACCATCTAGATACAAGGTCCAGCTGCCCAGACGCCAAAGCAGGACTTACCAGGAAAGATCCAGGCCCAGTGTAAAAAGAGTCCAATACATGAGGCTGGCACCCAGCATAAGGGCCAGAGCAGTCAACCCATAGAAGCTAAGTTCCCGTTCCATGGGCACATGTGGAGCCATAAGCCAGCCAAGCACAGCACCTAGAGGGATGTAAAACTGTTACTAGATGTTTGAGGAAATGATCTACCCCTTTCATCCAGGCGGGAAAACAAACTATGACAAAGGCGGGGACCTTGAGGTTGGCTCTACAAAAGCTGGGAATGCTGGGAAGTTTCTAGACTGGTCCTCCCACTGCCAAAGACACCCTCTTGGCCCACCCTGTTACCCCAGTTGCTCACCAGTTATAAGGCCTGCCAACACCTGGTGAGGGAAATGTGCTAAGAGGAAGACCCGAGATAGGCCGACTGCCAATAAGAAGGTGCAATAAGCCAGGCTAGGAATCACCCTTACCCAGGGGCTAGAAAGAAGAGAGACAAATGGCTCAAGGGATGAACGTGGCTTTGCTTTCTTCAGCATCCAAATACTTCAGAGTCTGAACCAACACCCCCAGGTCACAACAACTCTAGTTCCCAAACTAATATGCTGTGGAGACTTTGGGGTTCAGAATACTGCTACTGGTGGACAATAAATACCATGGTCATACCTTCGGGACCGAGATGCCACCTGAGAAGAAATGGCTGTCATTATAGGCCAGAGAGCTGCTCCCGTGATCATGCAATGGCCAGAAGGGCTGCCTGCCGGGAGAGCCAGAAGTTCATGGTGAAACAATAAAACCCAGGTGCCCCTGGTACAGCTTTCCCAATACCAGCCGATCACTCCCTCTGAGACCTTTCTCTCAAGGTCACCGTTCTCAGGCTTCTGCCTTGCCATGTGCCTGGCTTTACTATCTATGAGGTGACTAGCCAGCTGAGGCTTGTCACTCAACCTGGTCTTCCCCAGGGCTTGTTTTCCAGACCAGTAACTAAGAGGCTGGCCCTGTTTGGACCACCCTAGCTGAAGTATATGGAAATTTTTATCTGAACCTTAACCACACCAGGAATGGGAGGAAGTTGGAGCTTTTCCCACCTGGGCCAGTCTCACAAGAAGAGGGGAACTGGTGAACCTGGACTGGAGTCTGGCTGGAGTACCCAGACTCATGCACCCACCAAAAGGGCCTGTCTCCAAACAGAAACCTGGAAGACACAAGATACAAGGCCATATGACACACACACACACAGTGCTGGAGGGATCGAGGGGACAGTAGGAATCTGGAGGACCTGCTGGGTGCACTCAGAAGGACACTCTGATTCTAGCTGTTTATCTTACCATGACTTTCTAATTTGGAGCATAGAGAAGCACACATTTTCCTTTTAAAGTGATATGGAGGCCAGAGGTTGTAGAGAGAGACTGTGTGTGGGGGGGTGTACATATTCTCTTGAGACACATGAGCCATTCTTATCCCTCCCACTCACTGCATGGCCAGCTCTTCTTGGGACCTGGCTTTCCTGATCTCATTTCCCATCCCTGTTCCCCCCCTCAGGCTCCTGGTTCCAGCCTGAGTTACCCACCCCTGAATTATATAGGTGAGCATCTTGAGTGTGAAATTGGGAGCTGGGAATGTACAGAGCAGTCTGAGAAAGACTAAGGAAGACACCCCCCCCCCAAAAAAAGTCCAACTCCCTTGGCTTAGCAGATGCTTGTTTGGCGTCTGGAGAGCTCGATCTAGATGAGGCTGCTGTGGCCAGAAAGAGAAAAGATGAAGGAGCAGGAAGCAAAGTGTGTGTGGGGGGGGGGTTTCAGAAGAGACTTGTCTTTTCCCACCAAAAACTGAGCCTCACATACATCAAATGTTGAACACAAAGCTATAAAATGAATACAGGGTCAGGCATACTAGTGTATGCCTGCCATCCCAGCACCGGGGAGACTGAGGCAAGAGGACCACCATTCTGGCTTAGATAGTGAGATCTTGTTTCAATGAAGGAGGAGGAGGAAGAGAAGAAGAGGAATTAGGGGCTTTGTTACTCAGACAGACTGAAGGAGGGGAAAGCACAAAGCACAGGATAGTGGCCGTTAGGCCAGAAGGAAATGATCTGACAACTGCTTTTAGGTTTACAAGTAAGCATGAAGCCCTTGTGGAAAATGGCAGGACGTAGGGGGACTCCTAGTCTGCTTTTCAGTATGTCATTCTAGCCCATTAGCTATCTCTTTATGAACCCCCTTCCTACTTCAAGGCTGGGGACTGGGCAAACAGCAGTTGAGGTAGAGCTGCAGGTCCAGCAACTCCCTTCCATATCCAAAGACAGACAAACAAACAAAAAAAACCCAAACAAGATGACACAGATGATAAACCCCAAGGGCTGCAGGAGGCCCAGTAGTATGGGAGCCTGGCTTCGTAGAGTAAGAACGCTATGCTAGCAACTGCTGGAGAAAGAGAGGTATTCCCTGCAGGCAGGGCAAGGCTTCCTTTTAGTCACTAAAGTTTGGTGCCTTTTAAACTTCACTGGGCACTCTGTAACCAGGGGGCCTTGTTAAAATGCAGATCTAGCCTGGAGCCTGAGATTCTGTATTTCTAGTAAGTCTTCATGCATTGCCTATGCTTCTGAGCTCGAACCAGGGACCACACCTTAATTTACAAAGCGACTGGTGACTAGCGTAATGCCAAGCAAACGAACCGATGAATGAAACAGCCAAGAAGACCTTCGGCTACCTACATTTGTAGCAATAATTGCTAAAATGTAGACTTCCAACTACAACTTAATTTGTAGTTTCAAAATCATTAGGTTTCAGGCGGAGACTTTCTTTGCAGTTGAACACGCCCCTTAAGTCATTTCTGTGACTGGGACAGTTCGAGGATGGGTGAAGCTTGAGGTTTGCGGCCAAGACGTAAAGAAACTCAAGGTGAAAACTGGGGCCTAAGGGATAAGGGTGGCATTGCCTTTGAGGTACCTACTCGAGGGAGATCAGGGCCTCAAAGGGGTAGGGGGACCAGGATGCCCAAAGGCATCTCGTCTCACCACTTGAAGACGAGGTTGAGCCACTCAGTAATGAAGGTGATCCAGAGCACGCAGATGCCCAGTCGGCGAGAGGCGTAGTAGGCCGCGGGGAAGAACAACATATAGAGGTTCTTGGGATCGCCTAGAAAGGTGACCCAGAGCCACATATTCTCTAGCCCGGGGAGCCGCTTCTGCAGCGCTTCAGCCATGGCGATGCCCGCGCTCAGCATGGACTCCATGGTGAGTCTGGGGCCCTCTAGGCTGGAATCTGTTGTACGGAGCAAGAGGAGGGACCCTGGCAAACAACAAGCCGCTACCTGCTTGCCCTCTAGAGCCCACCCTTTCCGGCCCCCGGCTCGGTACTACCCACCGGGGGTCTAAACCAAGCCCCGCCCCGCCCGCCCCGCCCCACCACCGTAGCCCCTGGCACGCGCCAGTTGGGCTGGTGGCAGGTACTGCTTCCTACGGCGCTCTTCCCCGGCCTTCCTCTCTACTGGACAGCGGAGGGGACAAACCTTTGCGAAGGCGTTTCCTCGGGGCCCCACGTGGCCGCTGTTGCCAGCACGTGGGCTGCCGGCGTAGCGAAGAAACCCGCTGCTGTTCCGGGTCAGGGAACAGATGACCCTGGGGACCAGCGGTGTGTCCCGCTTCCTTGTTCTGCTGCTCAGAAGGCGGATGTCTAATCTCCAGGGCCAGGATACCTTCCGAGTCTGACCTCTTCTCCAACATCACTGCCCACTTCTCTCAACTCTAGTTTATTTGGAGAGACGGGAGTCGAATTGGAGTTGCACACACCTTTATCCACTCTGTCTAGCGCAGGATTCTCCCATCCTGATTTCATCTGACTTTGAGACGTCTTCCCTCAAGAACCCAACGCTCAGTATGTGCGAGAAACTCGCCTTGCCCTCACCTCTACCACCCTCTCCTGTCATTCAAAAACCGTGCCTGGGCAGATAAACCAAGAAATAGTAATAATATTGCCGTGAGAAGAGGAAGGGCACATGCCTACAGTTTTTGAAATAATCTGGAGGAACACAGAAGAAATCACAACGTTCTAGGGCAAGTCTGCTTAGAGGTAGAGGAATGAACCTGTTGATGTAGCTCTTTGATTTCTTTTTCGTCTCTCTCTCCCCCCCTCACACTCTCCTCTCCGCCTCGGTCTCCCCGCCCCACAACTCCTTTGCAGACTAAACCAGGCTGGCCTCGAACTCATAGAGATCCTCTTGCCTCTTTCTCTCCCAGGTGCTGGGACTAAAGGTGTGTGCCGTCACGTCCTGTGGTCTGTATTTTTTAGTGCCTCAAGCAACTTCGTTCTTGAAGTTTTTTGAAGAGTGAATAAAAAACGAAGGTATAAAATTAAGGTGTTGTGGAGGGAAGCAGGATGTAAATATCAGTTCATACCCTTCAAAGTGTTTTTCGGCCAGGTGGTGGCACACACCTTTAATCCCAGCACTCGGGAGGCAGAGGCAGGCGGATCTCTGTGAGTTCGAGGCCAGCCTGGTCTCCAGAGTGAGTGCCAGGATAGGCTCCAAAGCTACACAGAGAAACCCTGTCTCGAAAAACCAAAAAAAAAAAAAAAAAAAAAAAAAAAAAAAAGCCAAAATTTCATACGGAGTTTATTTCTTTTTTGAGACAGAGCCCAGGATGTCCTGGAACTCACTATGTAGACCAGGCTGGCCTTGAGTTCATAGAGATCCACCTGCCTCTGCCCAGGGTGAAGCCAGAGTTTATTTATCTTTGAGATAAATCTGACCCAAGTTGTTCTTGAACTTCCAATTTCTTAGGAGTGCTTCAATTATAGGCATGGGCCACCACTACCCAGTTCTTTGTTGTTGTTGTTGTTGTTTTGAGGCAGGGTTTCTGTGTCTTTGGAGGTTGTCCTGGAACTAGCTCTTGTAGACCAGGCTGGTCTCCAACTCACAGAGATCCACCTGCCTCTGCCTCCGGAGTGCTGGGATTAAAGGCGTGTGCCACCACCTCCTGGCCACTACCACTTCTTTTTTTTTTTTTTTTTTTTTTTTTGGTTTTTCAAGACAGGGTTTCTCTGTGTAGATTTGGAGCCTATCCTGGCACTTGCTCTGGAGACCAGGCTGGCCTCTAACTTGTTAGACCCCCGAAAACTCAAGTATCCGGGGTCCCAGGCCACGTTCTCGGTCACCTCAATCACCAGGCTTGCTGCAAACTGCACGAGGCTTTATTGTAATTTAACGAGCTAATCCCATGTTAGCTCGGGTCTTTCATCCACCCTCCATGGCGGATGGCTAGAAAAGACGGCTCCTAGGGGCTCCCGAAAGATCTTATAGGGCAGCGTAAGGGGAGTGTCTAGGGGTACGCACAGGCTCAGGATTGGTGTGTCTCCAGGCTTGGAGGGCTTGCCCTGTGTTGATTGGTCAACTGGTTGTTATGGCCCATAGGCCCTCCCAGGGTGGTTGCTATGCTCTCTACGTCATTGCTGTGTGCTTGTCCGTAAAGCACACCCAGGGTCGTAAAGCATAGCGCCACCAGCTAACTTCTGATTGGTTCCTTGTCACGAGACAGGCATCTGACTTTCTAGTGACTAACTAACTTTCGATTGGTTCCTTGTCACGAGACAGGCATCTGACTTTCTAGTGACTAACTAACTTTCGATTGGTTCCTTGTCACGAGACAGGCATCTGACTTTCTAGTGATTAACTAACTTTCGATTGGTTCCTTGTCACGAGACAGGCATCTGACCTCTAAGTGACCAAGGCAGGTTTATGGCAAGCACGTGTTCGGCTGTTATGGCTGCCAAAAGGGAAACTGGTTCCTTCAAACTCACAGAGATCCGCCTGCCTCTGCCTCCCAAGTGCTGGGATTAAAGGCGTGCGCCACCAACGCCCAGCGACCACTACCCACTTCTTAAGAAGTCTTTGAAATTCTGCTCTGGCTCCAACCTCCACCTTCACAACTTCACCAATCTTCATTTGCACCCTGATTTACAGTTATTTATTTTGAGTTGCTAAGGATCCAAGCCAAGGCCTGGCACAGAAAAGTCAAGTCTTCAACAACTAAACTATACCCTCAAGCCATGCTTTACGGTTTTTAAAGATTTTTATTAATTTCATTATTATTGTTTGGATATGTGTGGAGGATAAAGAGTTGGTTCTTTTCTTCCACTAAGACCTTCCCACCCACCATGAGGATGCTGGGAATTGAACTTGGGTCTCTGGAAGATTTAAATTGTGGGTCCTGGAGAGATGGCTCAGCTGTTCAGAGCACTTGCTGTTCTTGCTGAGGTCCCAGGTTCATTTCCCAGCACCCTCGTGTGGTTCATAACTATCTGTGACTCCACAGGGTATCTGATACCATCATCTGACCTCCACAGGGCACACATACATATATGCAGGCAAAATACTTACTCATAAAAATAAAATAAATAGTGCAGGCTAGTGGCCCATGCCTTTAATCCCAGGCAGAGGCAGGTAGATCTCTGAGAGTTGGAGGCCATCCTGGTCTACAAAGCTAGTTCCAGGACAGCCAAGGCTTGGTTACGCAGAGAAAACTTGTCTCCAAAAACCAAAATAAGTAAATAAATAAAATAAATAAACTCAATAAACATTTTAAAAATGATTTAAATTGTGTGCAGTTCTGGGTAGTGTCATGGAATCTGGATCTATCTTTCTCCATCCAGCCTGGGATGTGTACTATCCCTTTGTCTAAAATCTGTGCTATATATGCTATTTAACCCATTAGTCAATTAGACATCTTGATAGTGAGATCAACTCTTGGAATTGCAGTACTTGTGTTCAAGTAATTCTTATTTTACTTAATGATGACCCAATGAGTGATGTGGTGATTCAGAAATGTCATAGAGAAGTTTCCTTTAAGTGAGTGGTGAAAGTCCTGAAAGATATTTGAAACAGAGAGACCACACTCATGAAACTTTTATTATGATATACTGTTAACATTATTCTATTTTAATTAGAAAATGTTAAGCTCTGGCGTTGGTGGCACACGCCTTTAATCCCAGCTCTAGGGAGGCAGAGGCAGGCGGATCTCTGTGAGTTCAAGGTCAGCCTGGTCTCCAGATCGAGTGCCTGGATAGGCTCCAAAGCTACACAGAGAAACCCTGTTACAAAAACAAACAAAAAAACAAAAAAACCAACAACAAAAAACAAACCTGGAATTCATTAGCCGGGCGTTGGTGGCACACGCCTTTAATCCCAGCACTCGGGAGGCAGAGGCAGGCGGATCTCTGTGAGTTCGAGACCAGCCTGGTCTGCAAAATCTAGTTCCAGGACAGCTTCCAAAGCCACAGAGAAATTTCCCTGCCTCAAAAAAACCAAAAAAAGAAAAAGAAAAAAAAAAAAGAAAAAGAAAAAAGAAAGAAAATGTTAAGCCCTTACTGGGCCTAACAAACTTGAACTTGTTATCGTATGAATGGAAAACAATGTTCTATGTAGATATTCCTTCTTTCAGAGTTTGAAGCGTACAGTGGAGGAAAGCAGAAGACTAATTACAATGTCATACAAAGCAGAGTCAGGACTGAGGATGTAGCTTAGTGGTGGTACAAGGCCCTGGGTTTAACCCCAACACTCCCTCCTCCTCCCCTGGAGAAGTGGAGTTTCGGATGACTTGTTATGGAGCCAGAGCAGAAAGACACAACACTCCCCTGAGAAAGGCATAAGCATGGGGGAGAACTTTTATTCCTATTATAATGATTGTACCAATGCCTCCAACACAAGGAAGTTTTTGCCTGTTGGAGCACAAGGAAACACTTGAACTTTGTTCAGGCTCACCAGTAGTGCCAAATCTGGCCCTCGGCCTCCCTCTAAAGTAGAGAAAGGTCAACCTGTTTCTCACATTTTTATATGATGGGTTGGGTGGATGAAGGATTGCAGTTGGTGGTGAGAATTTTAAAAGTGCATGTGCAGCTGGGCGTTGGTGTCACACGCCTTTAATCCCAGCAACTCTGGAGGCAGAGGCAGCCGGATCTCTCTGAGTTCAAGGCCAGCCTGGTCTACAAATCGGAGTTCCAGGACAGGCTACAGAGAAACCCTGTCTAGAAAAATACAAAACAAAACCAACAAACAAAAAAAAGAGCATGTGTATGGCCTAGTCTACAGAGTGAGTTCCAGGACAGCCAGAGCTGCTACACAAGAAACCTTGTCTTGAAAAACAAAAAAACAAAGCAAACAAAAAAGTACATCCAGGCTGTCCCTTCCATAAGGTCAGTGAAGTATTGTATATAAGATGGATATTGTTGGGGGGCAGGGGCAGGTCCTTTCAAAACGCTTTGTCATTATAACTGTTGCTTGTTCTGAACTTTCCCTCTGTCCTTTTTATTTTTCCTGGTTTTTAGTGGTGCTGACTGAGACTTGAACCCAAGACCTTGAGAATGGGTATATGCTATATGACTGAGCTACATTCCAGAGCTGCTGCTCCTTTTTTACCTGGCTTTCTGGGACAGAGGGCAAGCAGGGAGACAGGAATGCTCTGTGTTCCAAATATGACAGGTGACCATGGGGTAACTTACTTATTTAGATCCTGTATGTCATGCATATATGCATTATCTCACTTAAGCCTCCTAGCTGCCTTATGAGGCAAGTGTTGCTATCTATTATATATAGACCAGTAGTCAAGAGCATCTTTGTTAGATTCAAAACCATGGCTTTGCCAGTTGTATGACTATTACAAGTTTAAGACTTCATTTCTTCACCTGTAAAATAAGGATATTGATTTCCGCCTTGCAGGGCTGCTGGAAGCTCAATAAGTTGTATTTAGATCTTACTGAAGAAACACAGACAGGTTTGATAGTTTAGGGTCAGAATATTTCATAAATGGCCTTAGATTCTAGTTTGCCTAACTTTACAGCTGTTTTTTGCATAATTACTTTGTAATTAGTTATAATTTTGAATGAGTCTTGTCAAGTCCTCTGAGCTTCTAGTTCTTCGTATGCAAGTGAGGACAATATTTTATTGAGTTCATTCATTAAACGTTTTTGTGCAAGGTGTGGGCTTAGCAGAGACTCCAGCTGCCTCCCTTTTTTCCTTTTCGTTCCTTTCGTAGAGGTTATTTATCCTCTACGTCTATTTATCTTCTTCCTGACTTTCAAAAGAACCCTGCAAGCACCTAACCAAGCAGCCAGGCGGCCACACAAACATTTTCACGGTATTCTCAACACTGCCCTTTATTTCCTGTTCCCTCTTCCACCTAGGCTCCCGCCCCACCCAGCACCAGACCACGCCCCGGCGCGTGACGTCAGCACGCCCCGTGCGTCGCGGCGCGGCGCTTGCTGGGGGCCCGGCTTTCGCCCGCTGCTGCCGCCGCCGCCGCCGCCCGCGGCTGCTCTCCCAAGATGGCGGCTCCTCCGGGCGAGTATTTCAGCGTTGGGAGCCAGGTGTCGTGCCGGACGTGCCAGGAGCAGCGGCTGCAGGGCGAGGTGGTGGCCTTCGACTACCAGTCCAAAATGCTGGCTCTGAGTATCCTTCCCTGCGTGGACCCCCCAGGGCCGGGCCGGCGTGTAGGTGCGGTGGTGGGGGGCGGGGGACGGCGGCGGCAGCTAGGGCCCTCTCCCGGCCTAGGGGCGACCGGCTACCGCGTCGCCCCGGGCGCATGCGCACGGCCCCGAGCTCCCCTCCCCCTCCCGCGGGCCTTTCGGTCCACTTGGGGGACCCTTGTCTCCCACCGCTTGTGAGAGCCGGGCCCCAGTCGAGGGTTGGTGGGTGGAGCGGGGCTTGACACGCGGGGTGGCTCTTGGGGAGGGAACGGTGTGGGCAGGGGTCTCAGTGATTGAAGGAGGAGGGGGTCTTGGTGGGGACGGGGGCTGCCGATTGGAGCCCGGATGAAGTGGGGAGCGGTAAAATGCTACGGGGAGGGGTGTGTAGGGTCAGGGACTGCTGGTAGGGCAAGGGTCTGGACTTCAGGAGTGGGCTGTCTGCTGATGAGATTGGGTTCAAGAAAGGGCGGTGGGATGGTGACCAAATGGCCCTTGCCAGTTTGCGGGTAGGAAGTGCAGGACAGAATTTCGTATTCTGTGCTGGTGGCTGATTCTGCTAGAGTCGTGTATGCTTGGTGTCATTGTGTGTGTGTGTGTGGGGGGGGGGATGTGTGTGTGGTGATTTTGAGGTTCTCAGTCATTTGAAAATTGCTGTTTAGGGGGTGTTGGAATTGGAAGCCTGGTCCAGGGAGGACTTGCCCCGTTTTTCAGGGGTTTATGTATGTCAGTGTTCAGTTCGATACATAGCAAAATGTCCTCCTTTTTTAAAGTACCAATGTGACACTGCATGGAAGAGGTGGCCCTGCTCCCTTGGGGTGGAAATGATTTCTGAATTACTCCAGCAAACTCACTGTTGGAAAACAAAACACTTCCTGGTTGGAATAAATGTAGCACTACTTCCCCCTTTATTTGAGCTACAGGTGGGCTTACTTGAATTATTTATTTATTTATTTTTAGGCGAAGGTAGCCTCTGTCTTTAAAATGAAGTTTCTTTTGTTTATTTTTCTTTCAAGACAGGGTTTCTCTGTGTAGCTTTGGAGCCTGTCCTGGAGCTCACTGTAGACCAGGCTGGCCTTGAACTCACAGAGATCCGCCTACCTCTGCCTTGTGAGTGCTGGGATTAAAGGTGTGTGCCACCACTACTCGGTTTAAAGTGAAGTTTCTTGGGAAGTCTGCTGCCTTTTAATTAGTCATGAGTTGTCAATTGCTAGCTCAGATAGATTTTTTCATAAACTAATTACAAGAGCAGTCCCTTTATCTTGTGTTATTTTAAAAACAAGAGATCATAGTTGGCCTAAAACCTCTTTCTTTAGTGGCTTAGTTGGAAGAGTCTTAGAAAAAAGACTTAGTCTCCTTTTATCTGGCACACAGAAGGGTCTTAGTAAATGGTTGGAAAATGAATGGATGGATGAATGAACTAGGTGTCATTTTGGGTAGTTTCCTTCCCGATGGTGTAGTTTTTGCCTTTGAAAAATGGGAACATCACTAGTGGGGAAAAAGAAACTGAAAAAAGAAAGAACGTGAAATCTAAACAAGCAAGAAGCACCCTGTAGATACAGGAGACATTTGAATGTTAACCCCAAACCTGAAAGCACAGACTCCTCTCTGGCTCCTAAGTTCAACACAAACTGTGCACATGGCGTTAAAGCTGCATTTCTCTCCATTAAACCCATGGAGAGAAGTGACAGAAACCTTTTTGAGACTTTCAGTTTCTGCCTGTTTATGGCTTTGAAAAGCTTGAGATCTTCTGGTTATGTCTTTGGGCAGAAGCAAGGTAATGGGGGAAGAGAGTAAGCACTTAATGGGGCTTGCTTGTCTTTTCTATAAGCTTGTATTTCTTTCTATACTCATGAGATGTGCCTTTGTCCTATTTTCCTTAACTTTATTTTCTCACCAGAATGTCCCTCTTCCAGTGGAAAGCCCAACCACGCAGACATCTTGCTTATAAACTTACAGTATGTTTCTGAAGTGGAAATAATTAATGATCGAACAGAAACCCCTCCTCCACTAGCATCACTTAATGTTAGTAAGGTAAGGTTTCAAGGGCAGTTCTAGCTGTCTAAAACACTGACTTTTTGTGATATATACATTGCTTATTCTGTTTTTTTTTTCTTGGGGAGGGGCAGGGACTGCTTGTTCTTTTTCCCATTTGAGGAGGTACTCATATATCCCATGCTAACTTTGAACTTAATATATAGCCAAGGACGGCTTTGAACTTCAGATTTTCCTGACTGTCTCCAGGACAGTGCTGGGATTATAATAGGCATGTGCTACCACAAATGGTTTCTGTGATGTGGGGATCAAACACAGGCCCTCCTGCCTGCTAGGCAAGCACTCTGCCAGCTGAGCGCCTTCCCCGGCCTTTCTTTGGTGGCTTATATGAGACAGGGTTTCACGTAGCCTAGGCTGGCCTTGAACTTGTTCTGTATACTTTGTGATAATGACTTTAAACTCAGATCTTCCTGACTACACCTCTTAAGTGTTAAAATTGCCTGGCTTGTTATCTTTTCTAAAGTATATTTGTATAATTTGTTCCCTTTATTTCTGAATATCTTTGTTGCACCTTAAGAAATAACTTTGGGTCTCTAAGTTTGGGAGGCCAGCCTGGTTTACAGAGTGAGTTCCAGGACAGAGTCCAAAGCTACACAGAGAAGCTACCTCAAAAAACAAATAAATAAAGAAATAAAAAACAAATAAAAAAGAAAGGAAAAAGAAATACCTTTAACTTGGGTGGTGCATGCCTGCAATCTCAGTACTTGGGAGGTAGACACAGGAGGTTCAGAAGTTGAAGGTCCCCAGGTGTTGATGGCGAGCACCTTTAATTCCAGCACTCGGGAGGCAGAGGCAGGCAGAGCTCTGTGAGTTTGAGGCCAGCCTGGAATATATGAGACCTGTCACAAAGGGAAAAAAGTACACATGACTTGAAAGTTGAGCATGGTTGTAGTCCCTGCATGCAGGATGCAGAGGCAAGAGGATTGCTGTAAATTCAAGGCCAGTCTGGTCTACATAGGAAATTCTAGATTGGAACAGTATACAAATAATAATTATTTATTTATTGACTTGTTTATTATTTTGAGACACGGCTCACTATGTATGTATCCCTGGTTGGTTTGGAGCTTGCCCATATAGACCATTCTGGCCCTGTACCCATGGAGATCCACCTGCCTCTGCCTCTCTCAAGGGTTTGGATTAAAGGCCTATGCCATTATGCCCAACCTATTCTCTGTGTATGTCAATGTGTATGCTGTATGTGTTCAAGTGCCTGAAGAGGCCAGAAGAGGGCATTGTATCCATGGAGCTGGAGTGACAGGCAGCTGTGAGCCATCTGATAGGGATGCTCGGATCCTCTGGAACAGCATCAAATGCTCGTAACCACTAAAGCATCTCACCTAGCCCCTTCCTAGCTTAATCTTAATACTCAAGTAGGGTTGAGAGCTTGTGTTTGCCCTTCATAAAGAGGACTGTGAATAGAGGTTGACATGGGATTTCTTCCTGTTTCACTTTTAGTTTTATTTTTTGAGACCTGGTCTAATTGAACCTGGCACTCACTGATTCAGCCAGACTGGTTGGCCAGAGAACTCCAGAGTTCTGTTTGTCTCTCCTCCCCAAAGCAGATAGTCTAAAGCCAGCCTTTTATTTGGGTCCTAGGAATTGAACTCGTGGCCTCCTGTTTGTGTGGCAAGCACTTCAACTGATCCATCTCCCAACCCTCTTTCCCAATAACCACCCCCCCTTTTTTTCCTTCTTTTTTGGGGGGGTAGTTTCAAGACAGGGTTTCTGTATGTAATAATACAGCCTTGGCTGTCTTGGGAACTCACTCTGTAGACCAGGCTGGCCTCTGCTCAGATCCACCTGCCTCTGCCTCCTGAGTGCTGGGATTAAAAGCATGTGCCACTGCTGCCTGGCCCTCACCCCTTTTTTAAACCTAGAGTCCATGCGGTTTATAAGGGGTGTTGCCCACTGACCTGGAGTTATGTGATGTGGATAGTGCATAATGGGTGAAGATTTAGGAGTGCTTCATACTTTTAAGAGAAGAGATTCATAGGTGGGCGGTGGTGGTGCATGCCTTAATCCCAGCACTTGGGAGCCAGAGGCTGTCTGATCTCTGGTGATGTATTGTTTATTATCTAATAAAACTTTCCTGAAGGTCAGAGAAGCAAAGCTAGCCATATCCATAGAGAGGTCAGGCAGTGGTGGCACACACTTTTAATCTGAGGACTCAGGAGACAGAGGTAGATGGATCTCTGAGTTCAAGGCCACCCAGGGCTACATGAGAGTGAAGCATTTGAAAAGAGAAACAGAGCTCATGCCTTTAATTCCAGCACTAGAGAAGTATATAAGACAGGAGCAGGAGCAGGGTCTCAGAGCTGGCATTCAGTCTTGGACAATTAGTCTCCAGCCACGATGAGGACAGGATTGCCCCAGCCTTGGTAGAGGTAAGAAGAGCTCTCTGGTGATTTGGCTGTTTTGTTTATCTGATCTTCAGTTTTAAACCTAAAATCTGCCTCTGGGTTTATATTATTTTATGTTACAGATCTCTGTGAATTTGAGGCCAGCCTGATTACAGAGTGAGTTACAGGACAGGCTCCAAAGCTACAAAGAAACCCTGTCTTGGAACCCCCCCTCTCCCCCAAAAATTGAAAGCCATAACCCAGATGTGGTAGCTCACACCTTTAATTCCAGCACTTGGGAGGCAGAGGTAGGTGGATCTCTGATTTCGAGGCCAGCCTGGTCTTCAGAGCGAGTTCCAGGACACCTAGGGCTACACATAGAAACCTGGTCTCGGAAAAAAAAAAAAAACAAGAAAACCAAGCCAAGCAAAACAAAACAAAACAAAAAAAAAAAAAAAAAAAAAAAAACCCACAAAACAAAACAAAAACCCACAAACTAAAAACGACTTTGAAAGCCACTACATTGGACTTTTTGGGTCTGACACTTTAGATGTTTAGGATAGTTTAATCTTTTATGTTGATTTATGGGAACCCTAAGTCACACCTTTTGACTCTTACATTAGTCAAAAAAAGTGACCAATAGTAATACCCACTCACCCCGCCTTGCCCTTCTCCTTTACTTCCAGAATAGCTATAACTATCAGGACTCAATAAAACCACCTCTTCCAAGAAGTTTTTGATCAATTAGCCAAAAGGAATCTGTTTCTACTGTTTCTTCTTGGGATAGCTTGTCCTTCCCACCTAATAGTTTATACCACAACTGGGGCATAATTTGAGAGTAAGGGGGGTACTTTTATTTTACAATTGGAAAACAGGTACAAAGTTATGTGTCCTGGGTAAACTCTGCCCCAAAGTTATTTTATATATAGTCTTTTTTTTGTAATTATGTTACTTATTTACTTGTCAAATGTTTGTCTTGTCAACTTGTAAGAGTGCATTTCATACTTTTTAGGCTCACTTTTTTTTTTTTTTAAATGCAATACTGGTGTTGGTGTTGTTGTTTTTAAGTATGGGAACTTGTGTATGATAGGCAAGCTCTCTACCATTGAGCTACATCCTTAGGTTCACCATTGAGTGTATTGTACAGAGTAGATGCTTAATGGACAACTTGTTGGGTGTGAGTTAGGGCTCCAATTTAGTAGCAGCTGCCTGGGATTGGCTTGGTGTGGAAGTTTTTCCCTGAAGAGGAGTTTTGTAATGTATATTCTCTTGCCTCTCTAGGGAATGGGGTGTTTGCTACAGTTCAGCAAAGCAAGGAAACAAACTCCTGTAGCAGTAGAGGGAGTGAATGTAATTATATGAGATCTGGAACTCCCTTGTCAGATTCCAGGGAAATACCCTCCCCCACTTTTTTTTTTTAAGTCATGGCTAAGGACAGGTTTGGAATGGTCTTAGGTTTCATCTCAAGGATAGTTAAATTCTGGCTGTCCCAGCTTTTGAAGCTTGTAGATGTTTAAAACCCTGGTTTAGTCAGATGTCTCCTACTAGAATATTGGAACTCTTTGGGTGGTCTTCTGTTACAGCTCATGAAATTTTAAAAGATTTGAATGAAGTGATTTATTCCCAGGGTGTTAGAACTGCAGCTGTTACCTTCTGTGTTTATAAAAAGTCTCTCCCCTGGACCTTAGTGAATAGTAATGACTATCAGAAAGAGGATGATTTTTTTCTCAAAAGATACTAAAAGATAAAAGAGATACCTGTCCTTGTAACCAGTTGCCACCCGTTAGAAGGTGGGAGTGTGTGGTGTTGTTGTGTGTGAACTGAGAAACAAGACTTTGTGCACGCTCATGACACATGGGTGCCCCGTTACACAGGAGAATGAATTCCTTCGGTATTTAACTGCAAGTCACAGCAGCTCTAGCAAGATTAGTTGGTGGATTAGCTTTGCTTTTAGTGTTTGGCTTTCTGCTATTTGGTGCTGTTGGTTTTTTATTTATTTTTTTGTTTGTTTTTCAAGACAGGGTTTCTCTGTGTAGCTGTGGAGCCTATCCTGGCACTCGCTCTGGGTTTTTTATTTTTTAATTTATTTTGCTCTTTTGAGATGGGATTTCCTGGATCACAGGTTATCCTCAAATTCTAGCTCAGGATGACCTTGAACTTCTGAGCATCTACCTCTCAAGAGCTGAGATGTAGGCATTCAACACTACTAGGCTTTGTTGATTGGTCTTAATTATTTACCAGTGTTGTTGCAAACTGATTGTTTAACTTTTTTTTTCTTTTCTTCAAGACAGGTTTTCTGCCGGGCGTTGGTGTTGCACGCCTTTAACCCCAGCACTCGGGAGGCAGATCTCTGAGTTTGAGGCAAGCCTGGTCTCCAGAGCGAGTGCCAGGATAGGCTCCAAAGCTACACAGAGAAACTCTGTCTCGAAAACCAAAAGAAAAAAAAAAAAAGAGGGTTTTTTTTTTTTTTAGCTTTGGAGACTGTCCTGGCATTCATTCTGTAGACCAGGCTGGCCTTGAACTCAGAGATCAGCCTTCCTCTGCCTCCTGAGTGCTGCTGGGCTTAAAGGCTTTTGCCATTACCACCTGGCTTGTTTATCCACTTTTATAAAAGCAGCAAGAAGTGCTAGCTTGGGGATCACCAGGACTCTTTCTTAGACCTGTGCTGGGAAGAGAAGTTAGGAACTGAAATTAGGTTGAGGGGTTTGGTTGTTTCTGGACTCATTTCATTCTTCCTTTGCAAAGGTGTTTATGAATAGACAGTCTGCTGCTTTTCTTTTCTTTTTTTTTTAAGATTTTACTTATTATGTATGCAACATTCTGCTTCTGTGTATATCTGCACAACAGAAGAGGGCACCAGATCTCATAATGGCTGTGAACCACCATGTGGTTGCTGGGACCTCTGGAAGAGCAGTCAGTGCTCTTAACCTCTGAGCCATCTCTCTAGCCCCCCCCCCCCACAGTCTGCTTTTCTTTCGGACCGACCTTGCAGCATACTTTGCCATTCCTTCTTGGAGACTGACTCAGACCTGCTGGGCTGTTACTGAAAACCGTCTGAGTGGCTGTTACATGTTGCTTGAATGGCATGAAAAGTTCTTGGACTGAGTGGTAGAATGCTTGCTGAGCGTGCATGAGGCACTGCTGGTTTTTATTTTTGAGACATGGGCTCACTATATTGTCTGGCTGGCCTGGAGCTTGCTATGTAGACCAAACTTTGAATTCATAGAGCTCTTCCTACCTTTTCCTCCCAAGCTGGGCATGTGCTGTCACACTCAGCAATGCACTGATTTTGATCTCCACTAGCACCCCCTTCCCGAATTTATGCCATTTCTAAGAACACGGGCTTGGAGTTTACTAATGCTAGAGGGTTCTTTAAGCATATGGAAGGGAGCTGTATTCTCTGAGGGAAGAAAACTGATGCAGTCAGGAATTTATCATCTGGGAAGCAGAGAGCTGTTTGTACTTAACGTCTTCAGTGGGAGATGCTTGGCTCTGCTGCTCATCTTTCTGTGGTGATTTGATGGTTAAACCCCCAAGTTTGAGTAAATTCCTGGATAGTTGATAGTTATTAGATAGTAACCTGTTTGTGTGAACCTAGCCCATTAGTGGTTCCCTTTATTATATTTTCTTTCTTTCCTTTTTTTTTTTTTGTTTTTTGTTTTTTGTTTTTTGTTTTTCGAGACAGGGTTTCTCTGTGGCTTTGGAGACTGTCCTGGAACTAGTTCTTGTAGACCGTGCTGGTCTTGAACTCACAGAGATCTGCCTGCCTCTGCCTTCCGAGTGCTGGGATTAAAGGCGCATGCCACCACCAACACCCGGCATGAATGCATAATGCATATTTTTATTTCAGTGTTTGGGATCAAATCTAGGGGTCTTACACATACATTGCAAGCACACACACACCCATCTCTTTGGCGTGTTTATTTGGTACAGGTGGGAAGGTATACAAGTTTTCTGGCTCTTAGAATATTATTCAGGTTTGCAGTCCTGGATGTAGATGGGTACCTGGTTCTGGGCAGACACTATTATGGATATGTTTTGAGATACAGTGGGAAATGGACAAGAAGGGTTCTGCACTGCTGAATGGCAAGTGGCATGTCAAGTGTCAAACAGGTAGTGATTGACTGTCATTTAAGAACCACTGGTGCCAGTCACTGGTAGCTCACGTCTTTAATCCCAGCACTCAGGAGGCAGAGGCAGGTGGATCTCTGAGTTCGATGCCAGCCTGGTCTACAGAGTGAGTTTTAGGACACTGAGGGATTTTACACTGAGAAACCCTGTCTCAGAAAGCAAAACAAACAAACAAAAACCCACCTGTTTAGCTGGGTCATGGTGGCCATTTGGTATTAAAGCAGGCAGATCTCTGAGTTTGAGGACAGCCAGGGCTATTACACAGAGACACCTTGACTTGAAAGACAAAACAAAACAAAGAACCGCTGGTTCTTTTAAGGTTAGTTTTGTGTCATTCAAACTTTAGGGTTAGCCTGACAGAAGTGTGATAGACTAGAGCTTGTGACTCAGCTCGGCCTACAGTGCATGTCAGCCAGTAAACTCCATGGCCCTCCTTAGACCATTAATTACCAAGGTGCCTTCTCAGCATCATAGGGTGTGATGAAGAGCCACTGTCCAAGAAAAGACAAATTGTGAGCCAGTTTGATTGATTGATTGATTGAGTTGGGCCATAAAGTATTGTTGCAGTCACCTTTTTGACCCAGAGGTGACAGATCAAAGTATGGATTTTATGGTGGGTCCAGTGGTGAAGAGGATATTCTAATTGGCTTAGTTTTCTGGCAAAGAACAAGTGATGCAGTTCATTCTAGTAGTGGAATTCCTAGACTAGTTTAGGGAAATGCCAGAAATTGCCCTTGAGTTGGAAAATGAAAGGATCCACACACTATACCAAAAGTATGGAGTGGTAGAATGTGGAACACTTGAAGAACTGCATTCTTTTCTTTAGGTGGGGACACGAGTCTCTTATAAAGCCCAAGTTGTCCTCCAGCTGCTGTCCTGCTGTCTCAGCCTCCTAGGTGCTGAGATTGGATGTGTGTGCCTTGCCCTGGAAGAACTGCTAAGGAACTGAGTGACCAAATAACTGCTGGGACCTGGTGGCTTTATGATTGGGTCTGTACACCTTCTGTCTTGTTCTCCCTCCTTTCCAGGTGGAGAAATGTGAAGGTGATTAAGACATTTCCCTTGCCATTAGGAATCTTCACATTTGTTGGGAGTATTGAGGGATGCAGCATTTTTGAGAGGTTTTCTGGAAATTGAATCCAGGCCTTTGTGCATGCTGAGCGCACTGTTTTCTTAGGTACATTAACTTGGTGGATCCATGGATTGAGCCGGAATAACAGCAAAGGAAAGGGGGCAACAATCATTCTCCTGTAAAGGGTCAGACTCATCTAGGCTTTGTGCACCATCCCATATTAAACACTAGTCAGTGTTCCCTTTGTAGACTATGTAGTCAGATGGCTGTGATTGTGCTCCAGGAAAGTTACCTCAAGTGGGTAGTTGGCTGGTTCACCGACCCTTGGTATAGTGAGCTTCTTAGTGGAGGCTTCTCATATGTGACCTTAGCAAACAAATTGCTCAGTCTGTCTATCTTTTCTGTCCCTGAGCTAAACTCCAAGTGTTAGAGAAGAGACTGTTAAAAGCAGTGTCTATTTTCTTTGGGAGAGAGCACAAAACCATGGCTTGGAACTCATAGTTATCCTGCTTCAGCCTCTAAGAACCAGGGTTATAGGTGTGTACTACCAAGTCTGGTTTGGATATTTGGATATGTGAGCTTAGCCACAAATCATCCTTTTACTATTTATGTTTTTATAATCTATTGTATACCTCAAACATAAAATAACAAGGGGGGAACTGGGCGATGGTGGCACACCCTTTAATCCCAGTACTTGGGAGGCAGAGGCAGGCAGATTTCTGTGAGTTCGAGACCAGCAAGCCGCCTTCTCTGTGCCCACATTGTTAAAATAGCATCTACTACCTGTCTGTTGCTTTGGAGCTCACCTGGTACTGTTCTGACTTATGGCCACATTGTGAAATGGCTGTGTTGGAGCAGCTGCTCTCTGAGAGAAATTGTTGAGGTCAATTTCAGCTTGCATTCCAGTTGGGTTTCTCTCTGACAGACACAGGATAGGTTTTTGACAACAAACCATGGTTTCAGAATCTTAGGGCTTGGAAATGGTTGTCAGTACTCCGGAGCTTCAGTGGTTTCTTGTAGCTGTGAATGTCTTATGTAATTATGCATGACAAAAACTGTTAACTTTGCAGACATGGTGTTTTTGTTTTAAACTAATTAAAGATAAAATTCTGCCTGTTATATATATTGACTGACTGAAATCTGGTTGCCTATACTGTGATTACAGTCTATGGATTTTATAGTATCCTCTAGCAACTTGCATTTGTAGTGTTTTTCATTACCATGAAGCATTTAATGTATTTTAGTATTAAGTTCAGGAGGCTTCCCTGGTTGCTCGTCTTAGAGCTTCAAGAAATGGTGGTTCTGGGGGACATACCCTCCCTTTTTTTGTTGTTGCTGTTATTGTCTTTTGAGACAGCGTTTCTCAGTGTAATAGTCCTGGCTGTCCTTGAATTCACAAATCGTCCTGCCTCTGCCTCTGAGTGCTGGAATTAAAGGCGTGCGCCACCACCGCCTGGCTCCCAGTGACATATTTTTATCAGTGACCTCTTTGTATCATCTGAAATAAATGGTTTTCTGTCACAAAATCTGTGTTCTTTAAAAATGCTAAGGAGATCGTGTATTTTGTTTATTGAGTGCACTGCGGAGGGAGCAGGTGGAGCAGAGGTGGCTGTGTTGTCAGAGCCTTCCTTTGGGTTTTCAGCAAGGTCTTGTGATGTAGACCCAGCTGGCCTTGAAGTAATGGCAGTCCTCCTGGATAGCACAACAGAGGAACTTGGACGAAACTGAATCTTACAAGAACATCCTTCTCATTCCTGTTATCAAAGTCCTCAACACACACACACACACACACACACACACACACACACACACACACACAACAGACACAGAGAGAGGAGAGAGAGGAGAGAGAGAGAGAGAGAGAGAGAGAGAGAGAGAGAGAGAGAGAGAGAGAGAGAGAGAGTTTCAGGGTTTGTAGCTTTGGAGCCTATCCTGGCACTTGCTCTGTAGACCAGACTGGCCACCACAAACTCACAGAGATCTGCCTGCCTCTGCCTCTCAAGGGCTGGGGTTAAAGGCATGCACCACCAACGCCTGGCTATAGACACCTTTTTTGTTTGTTTGTTTTGAGACAGGGCAGGGTTTCTCTGTGTAACAGTCCTGGCTGTCCTGGAACTTGCTTTGTAGACCAGGCTACGCTGGTTTTGAACTCAAAGAGATCCACCTGCCTCTGCCTGTAGAGTACTGGGACTAAAGGCATGTTCCATCACCACCAGGCAGAATATTTTATTTTTGTTTGTTTGTTTTTTTGAGACAGAGCTCTGTGTATTACTGACTATCCTGGAAATCACTCTGTAGATCAGGCTGGCCTTGAACTCAGAGATCCATCTGCCTCTGCCTCCTGAGTGGTGAATTAAAGGTGTGCACCACTACTGTCCAGGACTCAGGAAGCAGAGGAAGGTGGATCTCTGTGAGTTGAAGGCCAACCTGGTCTACATACAGAGCGACTTCCAGGACAGGTTCCAAAGCTACACAGAGAAACCCTGTCTCAATGGTCGGACGGACGGACGGACGAATGAATGTGTACCTGCCTGGCTAGAATGTTTTACTTTTATTAATATTGTGTGCATGATGTTTGTGTATGTGATTGCAGGTATAGAGATCAGAGTATATCTTTTGGGATGTTTCACTCCGTCATGGATTCCAGGGATCAAGCTCAAGTCAGGCTTTCATAGCAAGCACTTTTACTATCTTAGCATCTTGCTGGTACCTAGATCTAGATGTCTTAGGTATTCAAAGTTATAACCATTTAAACAGTAATTTAGACTTAACTTTAAAAAAGCTTTTCATTTTAAGAATTAATTTTTGGGAGGAGAGGAGGGAGAGGGAACTGGGATTGACATGTAAAACAGTCTTTCTAATTTAAATTAAAAAATGGAGGAAAAATTTATTTTCCCTGGGTGGTCGTGGCACATGCCCTGCCCTCACAAGCTCTGTGATTTTGAGTGGTAATTGGTAATTTTACTTCATTGAGACTTAAATTCTGGGCAGTGGTAGCACACGCCTTTAATCCCAGCACTCAGGAGGCAGAGGCAAGAGGATCTCTGTGAGTTCGAGGCCAGACTGGTCTACAAGAGCTAGTTCCAGGACAGCCTCCAAAGCCACAAAGAAATCCTGTCTTGAAAAACAAAAACAAAAAAAAAAAGAATTTATTTTCAGGATGTGTGTGTGCACATGTGGAGGTGGAAGGGGTCAGTTTTCTGCTCCCACCATGTTGATCCTAGAGACGGAAACTCTAGCCAGTCTTGGATTTCACTCTCTTTTGTTTGCTTTTGAGACAGGATCTTACTCTGTGGCCAAGCTGGCGTGGAATGCATAACGCTCCTGCTTTAGCTTTCCAAGTGCTGGGATTGCAAGCATGGTTAGACATAACCATTTTTTTCTTTCTTTGTTTTCCTTATTTTGTTTTGTTTTGTTTTAAAATTTAGGGTAGATTTCATTTTTCTTTTTAAAGTGAGTTGTATTTATTAATTCGTATGCATGTATTTAGAGTACTCACATGCCACACAGTGCTTATGTGGAAATTGGAGGGCAGCTTAGGGAGTTTGCTGTCTTCCACACAGATCATCCTGCGTGATAACAGTGCTTCTACACACTGAACCATCTTGACTCATGAGCCCTAGAGTTAACTCTTGCTGGAGAAACTGGCAGATATAGTACAGTGGTGAAGAACACTTGATCTGGAGCCGGGAGTTTGTATCATTGGTAGAGCATTTTTACCAGCATGCATGAAGTTCTGAGTTCCATATCCAGCACTGGAAAAAATAGAATGTTCTGGAACCAGCCCTCCCAGGTTCAAAAGTAGACCCTATCACTTAGGACTTGGTAATTTAGGACAGTTTTATTGTCAGCTTTCCTTAGTTTCTTCACCTATCAAATAGAAGCAGCTTTAGTCCCTGTTTCATAGGATTATTTGGATATTAAGTGTCTCGGTGTATAGCCTGGCATAAATTCTCATTCAAAGTTAGATCTTAGAATTTTAGTGTTCGCTGCCAGACATTTTTGGCTCCACCATTCCTGTTTAGTTCAGTGTTATGTATTCTAGGACACAACTTCACTTGGGGAACTATATCTTTTAGTTTCCAGCTGTCCAGGCTTGTAAAGAGATCTTTTTTCCCTCCTTCCCTCTTGATTGCTTGCACACGTTTTAAGTAGATTGGGTCTTGCCATGTTGCCTAGCCTGATCTTGGACTCCTAGGCCCAAGGGATACCACTTCAGCCTTCCTCCCGTGAGGCTGGGGTCCACAGGTGCCTGACAGTGCACCTGGCCTAGAGTGGTACTGAAACTTTCAGCTAGGAAATAGTTGTGGAAGTACTGATATTTGGAAGGTGTCTGAGGGTTTTCCAGTGGGTTTAGTATCGCATGTCTGTATTCCCACCACTCAGAAGCAAGCAGGAGGCTTGAAAGTTCTAGGCCAGCCTGAGTTAATGTGTCCTGAAACCCTGCATCATAAGGGCTTCTGAAGGGCTGGAGAGATGGCTCAGTGGTCAACACTGGCTGTTCTTCCCAGAGGACTGAGGTTCAATTCCCAGCACCTACATGCAAGCTCATAGTTGTCTGTAACCCCAGTCTCAGAGGATCTGACACCATCTTCTGGCCTCTGAGCACTAGGCATTCTTCTTGTGTGCAAACATATACATGCAGGCAAAACACCCATACACATAAAAATCAGTTAAATTTAGCCGGGTGGTGATGATGCACACCTTCAATCCCAGCACTTGAGAGGCAGAGGCAGGTGAATTTCTGTGAGTTCTAGGGCAAGCTGGTCTATAGAGCAAGTTCCAGGACAGCTAAGGCTGCACAGAGAAACCCTGTTTTCACGCCCCCCTCCAAAAAAAAAAATCAGTTGAATTTAAAGGGGGGGGTCCTAAGAGCATGCTTAGATTTGAAAGGGCCAGGAGTAAGGTTTCTTAGGATGGTGGTTGTTTTTAGCTACTCTGGTCAGCCCCTTGTCCCCACCAGGTTTGCAGGCAGCACAGCATTTTCATTGCTCCCTAAGCCTCTGCAAGCTGCTGACAAGATCCTAATACACAGGGAAGGCCAGCTGAGAGTGGCTTGGTGAAGTCAGTAGGTCACACCAGCAGGTTTGTCCCTGGGCATGCTTCTCCCGTCCTCTCAGCTGTCTCAGTCTGTTAAATGTTTGCAGTAGGGATCCCTCTGGAGTCCCCACAGCACCTGTGCTTTCTTGGGTATATGGAAATGAGATGGCTCAGCTGGCAGCAAGATGAAGTGCATATTACTTGGGTTTTCACTGAGTGCACGAAGGGCTATGTGCTCTGGTGTTTGTTAATGTCTCAGCTAGGGGCTGTTTAATAGAAATACTAAGGTTTTTTTGTTGTTGTTGTTTTGTTTTTTGTTTGTTTGTTTGTTTCGAGACAGGGTTTCTGAGATAGGGTTTCTCTGTGTAGCTTTGGAGCCTATCCTGGCACTCGCTCTGGAGACCAGGCTGGCCTCGAACTCACAGAGATCTGCCTGCCTCTGCCTCCTGAGTGCTGGAGTTAAAGTCGTGGGACAACAACTCCCGGCTGAAATACTAAGTTTTACGTGTTTTACATGTGTGGGTGCACATGTGCATGCATGTGGGAGTCAGGACAGTTTACAGGGGCTAGTTCTCTTTCCATGTGGCTTCTGGGGATTGAACTCAGCACACTGGGATTGGCAGCAAGCACTTTTAACCACTGAACCATCTTGCCAGCCCACAGCCACTTAATGTTGATGTGCTTTGTTTGGTATCCAGTTCATGTGGTTTTTTTCCTTTGCCCACATCAAGATGCTATTTATAAGGAAGCTCTGGTTTGTAGAAGTTACTTTGTTTTCAGTGGGAGTAATACACTGGGAGGGTGGGGTGGGGTGGGGAGCAAGTGCAAGTTGTCAGGTACTTGACTCCAGTTAAGCCTCATACTATTAGTGACATGTACTTGTGAGTTTATTCTTTGGATTTGCCTGAACCTGGCATGCTCTTAAACTTGGGTGCTTTTTATTTTTTGAGGTGCTGACTGGTTAGTGCTTGTTTTGACTGGTATCAAAGCCAGCAGCTAGCATTGATAATGAGCTAAGGTACGTGATAGTCAGTGAATTTTTTTAGATGTACTAAAAACCCTATCAAGCCCGGGAGGCACTTGGCACCTTTGCCCCTGGAGATAGCTATTATTAGTTCTCTCTGGTCTTCAGTTAAGAACCTTCAGTTTGCTGATTTGGAATAACTGGAGCATATCATCAGTTTACAACAGCATAGGCATAGGTGGAATTATTTGTAAACAGTACAGGTGGGAGAGTGATGGTCATTTGCTTTACAGAAGACTGATGGTCTGTGTGCTGTGTGAGTTTAATTCCTGATCAAGAGCAAGGTGATGTCTTTCTCTGACTCACAGATTGTTTTTGTGTGAACAATCTCTTCTTTTAAATGTTTTATTTATTTTTATGTACATTGGTGTTTTGCCAGCATGTGCCTCAGTGTGAGGGTACCAGATTCCCTGGAATTACAGTTGTGAGCTGCCATGTGGATGCTGGGAATTGAATGTGGGTCTTCTGGAAGAGCAGCCATTGAGCCATCTCTCCAGCCTGGGAAACAATCTCTTTATGCCTGATTGGTTGGTGTTTTGTTTTGTTTTGAAGACAGGGTTTCTCTTTATAATAGCCCTGGCTGTCCTAGAACTTCTGTAAACCAGGCTGGCCTTGAACTCACAGATCTGTTTGCCTCTGCCTCCCCCTGCCTCCTAAGTGCTGGGATTAAAGGCATTTGCCACCATTCCTGGCTTGGGTCTTTTTGAGAGAGGATCTCACAGATCTATCCCTGGTTGCCCTGTAACTTGCTGTATAGCTGAGAGCAATCTTGATCCTACTGCCATTACAGGCCTTTGTCACTACTCCCTAGTTTCTGCAGTGCTGTGGATCAAACCCAGTGCTTTATATTTGCTGGGCAAGCACTGTACCAACTAAGCTGCAGCCTAATCCTTGTTGGGGCATCTGTGAGAAAAAGATCCCATTGTACAACTTTCTGGTGAAGGCAAATTCTTAAAATCTCTTTCAGATTGCCATGAAAACAACATGTAGACTGATGACTGGCCGTGCCTAAAGCTTAATTGCAGGTACTGTAGGGGAGTAGTTGAGTCCATTGTCCAGGAGGTGAAGCATAGCTCAGTGAAAGAGCTCTTACCCAGCCACCAGCAGCTCCCAGAGGTGCCACTGCCCTCTGGCTTATCCTTCTCTCCTTGGAGACTTCATTTTCTAAGATATTGTTTGGAAAGCAAGACTCAAGGAAACCCCTCGTGGTTGGTTACCAGGGTTTTCTTGGTTCCTGAAAAAGTGTTGCTTGTTGCTTAAAATACACACCACCAGTTCTCTTCCATAGAAACTTGGTATTTCTAAGTGCAGAGGCTTTCTCACTTAGGTTGGGATTGCCTTGCTCAGAGTACATTGATTCCTCTGTGAAGTTGTAGCCTGAGAGGGCCAGAATAGCAACCAGGCCTGCAAGCACTGTGTTTTATTTGTGTCTGTCTGAAAACCAGGTGAGCTCTGGCTTCAAATCACAGGAGAGGTTTGTCATCCTTTCTGCTTTTATCTGGAGAGGATAAAATCACAGCATGTGTGGGCTAGCCTCTCTGTGTTCACCCACCCTGGCCAGAAGGATTCTTAACATTTTAGTAGACTACCAGTAGATTTACTAGAATTTCCTTTGACCAGTTTGTCTTGATCCACCAGGGGGCAGTGGAGGAGCAGGCACGAGGTAGAATTCAGCCGATTCCTTTTTCTGCAGGGCAGAGTCTGGCAGGGCTGCCCTCAGCTTAGGTGAAGATAGATTAGGGTTACTTTAGGCTTGGCTGTTAGGTGAGCATGTGGTGCTGAACGGGCTGAGCCTTGGGTTGCCAAAAATTGTGCCTCAACCTTTTTTTAAATTCATTTTTATTTTATGTGCATTGGTGTTTTGCCTGTGTGGTATCTGTGTGAGGCTGTCAGATCCCCTGGAACTGGAGTTACAGTGGTGAGCTGTCATGTGTGCTGGGAATTGAACCCCGATCCTCTGAAAATGTGGCCAATGCTCTCAACCTCTGAACCATCTTTCTCCCGGTGCCTCGAGTCTTGGTCTTGAAAGTGCACATTTGCTTCTACACCGGAGGCTTTACACAGCAGTGAGAGAGTGTATACTTGTATACTGTGTCTTCTCTAAGCAGAAGTGTGTGCATTGTGTTTATCTCCAACCACCGTTTCCCATAGCCACCTTCTCCCCTCCAACATGTTGTGTGTCTCCATATTCCTTTTCTTTGAAGTTGTCTCCTGTTTGCAGGTTTGTGGTCTGTTTTCATGTTCCCTTCAAGCTGAATCTCTTAGATAGCACAGTACATGTCTGGCACATAGGAGACTCTCAGGAAAAATAGAAAAGGGGGTTTGCCAGTAATTGCAGATTCTGTGTTTGGGGGTTGTTGTTTCACTGATTTCTAATCAAACTGACTCCAGAGTTTTGTTTTTTTTTTTTTTTTCCTTTGAGACAGGTTCGGTGTAACAGCCCTAGTTGTCCTGGAATTAGCTCTGTAAACCAGGCTGACCTCGAATTTACAGAGATCTGCCTGCCTCTGCCTCCTGAGCACTGGGATTAAGGGTGTGATCCTCCTCCTCCTCTTCCTCCTCCTCCTCCTCCTCCACCACCACCACCACCACCACCACCACCACCACCCCCCGTCTCTGCTTCCTTACAGGTCCTGAGTTGGAAGAACGAAGGTAAATGCTTTTCTGAATCTTTTTCCTCTCCCTCACTCTAGCTTGCCAGCAAAGCACGGACGGAGAAGGAGGAGAAGTTGAGCCAGGCCTATGCAATCAGCGCTGGCGTCTCCCTGGAGGGCCAGCAGCTCTTCCAGACCATTCACAAGACGTGAGTTGCGGGAGCATAGGGGTTCCTTTTCCTAGAGCTGATACTGGCTGACTGATGAAAGGTTTCTGGGTGGTTGTCTTCCTGAAAGTATACCAGAGAAGCTGGGGTAGCATAATTGGCTCCACAATGGCGACCGGATATGTGGCACTTGGAACTCCTTTGCACAGGGGAATACTGTGATGATAACGGAGTCATTTCTGTTTCTAGTCTGTAAAAGTTTGTTTGGGACTGGATTGTCTTGTAAGGGTCCCTAGTAACAGTAACCTGTAATTTAGAGCCCATGATTTGCTTCTTGTTTGTTGTTAGTATTGCTGTCCCTTCCTCTCAAAGATTGTGGTTGTGCCTTGGGACAAACACAGGGAGTTAGGAAGAACAGAAGGCTACCCTCTTACCTCCCCGTGAAACACATATTGTCACAGCAGCAGTCAGGCTCTCTACTAGCTTGCCTAACTGCTGAAAACCTGGAACATTTGACACCCACCCCGCCACCCCCCCTGCCTTCTGTTACCCTGTTTAGCCACCCAGGGTCTGGTGCACAGATGGCAGCTGGCAGTAGAGCTGTCTGGGGCCGGGTGTATCTGAGCATTTCCAGGTATATGAAGGAACTCTTAGTATCAGCTGCCCTGGGATTCCCCATGTGTGAACTCAAATGGAGTTTCCTGGTCTGGCAGGTGTCTAGCTGTTTGGTAATTGAGTGGGGCCAGTTGGAACGCAGATTGCATGGTTGAGGGTAGGGGCTAGGTGGAGGCAAAGTACAGGACACTGTATTTCTAGAAGTGGTATTTCTCCCTAGCCAAGGGTGGGTATGTCTGCCCCTTGTATATGTGTCATGTGTTGGCAGAGTTCCGTAGCTGTTCATGATCTGACCCTGGATAGAAAGCAGTTGCCAAGCCTCTGCCCCAGGCCACTAAGTCAGGTCTAGTGGCCTAGGCTTGCTTGTTTATTTGTAATTTGGCTTGAGCTTCTGAGGTTGCTACCAAATGTTTTTGGTTCTCTAGGCCCCAGTAGTTCAGACTAAAAGTTCTTGGCTCTCCCTAGGATACTGTACATTAGTGTCATTGCTTTCCTGTTAGCGATGCCCAGGGTGAGGGGTGGGGGGCTGTTAGCTCCTCTCTCTGGCTGAGTAGTGAACTGGGGACTTGGGGTCAGCCTACTGGAAGTAGTTTTTTTTTTTTTTTTTTTTTTTAATTTTATATTTTTTAAAGACAGGGTTTTTCTGTGTAGCTCTGGCTGTCCTGGAATATGCTTTGTAGACCAGGTTGGCCTCAAACTCAGAAATCCACCTGCCTCTACCTCTTGAGTGCTGGGATTAAAGGTGTACACCACCGTGCCTGGCTCTACAGTTATTTCTTCACTAGATAGAGGTAGGGGATGTCTCCAGGATGTCAACACTCACCTATATTCTTCTTCTTCCAGCATTAAAGACTGTAAATGGCAAGAAAAAAACATCGTAGTCATGGAAGAAGTTGTTATTACACCCCCATATCAAGTGGAAAATTGTAAAGGCAAAGAGGGGAGTGCACTGAGCCATGTACGAAAAATAGTAAGTAAAGGAGCTGCGAAACGTTTGGAGAGGAGGGTTCCTTGCTTTTGTCTTCTCTTATCAGAGCAGGACATTTGTGCTCTTGTAATCATGCTGTCTCCTAGCAGTCCTGCCTGATGCAGCTGCTCTTCAGGCTCTGCGGCCGTGTCTTAAACAGTGTGGGGATAGGAGCATTGTTGATATGGGATAGAGCAGTCATCCCTGTGTCCTTCACCACACTACTTCATAATTAAACCATACAATGAGATAGGCCCTGAGCTAGCTGTTCCCCTCAGCTCCAGGCCAGGGGTTTGTTTTCATTTTTTCGAGACAAGGCGTCTCTGTGTTACCCTGACTGTCCTGGAACTCGCTCTAGACCAGACTGGCTTTGAACTCACAGAGATCGCCTGCCTCTGCCTCCCCAGTGCTGGAATTCAAGGGGTGCATCACCAGTGACTGACACTGGCGAGTTCTTAACTGTAGGTTTGCAGGGCAATGGTGGTGCACACCTTTAGTCCCAGCACTGGGGAGGCAGAGGCAGGCAGATCTGTGTGAGTTCGAGGCCAGCCTGGTCTACAGAGTGGGTTCCAGAACAGCCAGGAATACTTAATCTCTGAATGTTGAGAGGCCACCATAATGTTTCATTAGATCATCTGGAACTGGAGCTATGGCTGGCTGTGAGCCACCATGTGGTTGCTGGGAATTGAACTCAGAACCTCTGGAAGAGCAGGCAGTGCTCTTAATCACTGAGCCATCTCTCAGGCCTACACTGGTGTGATTTATAAAGTATAACAGGACTGATTTTCCTCTCCATAGCTTTTTATTCTGTATTCATGTCAGAAGAAGGGGCTGGAGAGATGGCTCAGCAGTTATGACTCTTGCTGCTCTTCTAGAAGACCTCTGTTCTCAGCATTTATGTAAGGCAGCTCACAACTGTTTGTATTCTGAACTCCAGTGGATTCAAGACCTGTGGCATCAGCACTCTACACAATGTGCACATCCCCACATGCACACACTCCTCCTACACATAATTACAAATAAAAACACAATTTGAAAAATAATACATTCTTAGAAAAGAGGTGGGTGGGGGCTGGAGAGATGGCTCAGAGGTTAAGAGCACCAGCTGTTCTTCCAGAGGTCCTGAGTTCAATTCCCAGCAACCACTTGGTAGTTTACAATCATCCGTTATGAGATCTGGTGCCCTCTTCTGGTGTGCAGATATATATAATAAAAAAATAAAAGAAAAGAAAGGAGGTGGTGGTAATATCACCCCTTATTTTATTATGTGTTAGTTTATAGCTATAATATTAAGCCAATTTTAGCTCAGCTACCATAATGTGGCTGAACTAAGAGGCTCCTGCCAGCCTTCCTTGCAGGTGTGGAGGTCAGTAGACAGCAGTAAGGCCAAAGCTGACTGCATGGTCCATGGTCCACACAGTCAGGCCTGGTTATGTGAAGCTGACTTAGACTATACAGGAGACCTTGTCCCATCTCCATTTCTGACTCGGCTGCTTGGTCTCTTGCAGGTTGAAAAACATTTTAGAGATGTGGAAAGCCAAAAGATACTGCAGCGTTCACAAGCCCAACAACCACAGAAGGAGGCTGCCCTGTCATCCTGAGTCCACAAACATGGAGGACTCTTCCAGCATCCAGCCACAGAGATGGTGGTGGTGGCTTGAGCGGAGGCAGGCCGGGGGAGGGAAGGGATCCTATATTTCTTGCTGACTCTCACTAAAGAGTCAGTGTTTCAAACAACCTAGACTTGAACAAACACCCAACAAAAAGAACAAGAGGATAATTTAAAAGTTGAATCATTACTTGACTAACAGACTGCGGCCCACCATGTCCTTTTCACAGCCCCTTCTGGAACAGTCATCTTGTTAGTTTTATTTTTGCAAATTCCTTTCCACTCTGCCCTTCACCTGTGACTTTCTTTTCCTAGTCTGTTTCTGCCATTCTGTTTTTATAAGTGGATATACTTGCCTTCTGAATGATTGAAAGAAACTTTTACATCTTTTCTTCCAAAATAAAAGTAACAAGCTGACTGTGATTCTGAAGCTGAGACCAGAGCAGAAGACAGAGGTCTCACTTTAAATTTTTCCTTTTTTTTTTTTTTTTTCTTGACTTTTTTTTTTCTTTTTTTGCACAGGGCATGGCTTGAATTAGTTTTATTTTTCTTAACTTTAAATATATATATGGAAATATATATTAAAATGTTCTCTAAGTATTTTCTGCTTCTTGCAGGTCTCTTTTTACTAGATCATGGCCACTCTTCCCACCTCATCCCTCTGAAAACAAAAATGTGTTGTCCTTTCTACCACCCAGAGCCCGACGATTAACTTGACTTAGTTCACAGCGAGGACCTCCTGCAGCCCTGCAGAGCCAGTGTGCAGACGGGATTTGGCCTTGAGGGTCCCGATGTCTTTCTGGTCTTTAACTGTATGTACCTGTCTCACATATGGTCCCAACCTCAGGACTCCCTCTGCCTTTGTCTTCATGGTACTAGATGAACTCTCACACTCTCCACTTGGGAGTCAGCTGCCCTTCCCCCTGTGCCTCTGCAGGAAGAACTGGCTTGCATGGCACATCTCAGCTCCTCTTCCTCCGGGCTGAGTTCCTCTTCTAAGAAACCTGGACTCGATCTGCCCTGACCTTTCTTAAGTCTATGTCCAGAGCCTCTAGCCCAGGAAAAGCTTGAATAACTTCTAGTTTCTCTTCTACCATCCTCCTGCTCTTCTGCCCCCTCCTACCCCCTGAAATCTTACAAGCTAATGACAGCTTGTATGTGCTCAGCCAATGGGCAGAAAACCTGGGAAGAATCTCTGGACTTTAGCCCACCAGTTTGCCTGATCTGACTAACCTGCTGAGAGCCGAAACTGGTACTTGTTGCCCCTGCACCTCCAGGGTAGTCTCATGGGGCAGAGTGCCACCACCTGAATATCAGGCGCTGAGTGGGACATGGGTGATGCTCATGTGACTGGCTAGAGCTTTGGGGGTAGGGTGGGGCTAATTTTTTTTGGCCATGATCTCTTTTCCCTTTTTTTTTTTTAATTAAATAAATGGATCAAAATTAAATAATTCAAGCCCTGCCTTCAAAATGGAAAAAAAAAAACTTTTTTTTTTTTTTTAGTATTGTTTAGCAAAAACAATAAAACCCAAATTTTTTTAACCATCACTCATGTCTCAGGTTTGTGTGTACTTTAGTGCCCCCATTGAGGGGCCTGAAATGTGGAGGGTGTCCTGTCTCGTTCTCTCTTTAGGTTGCCTGCTTTTCTCTTTACCCGTTCTGCTCACCCCTGAGAACTCCTACAGAAGCACAGTGTGCTATAAGGAAGGAAGGATCCAGGCTGGTGAGGCGGCCCAACAGGTGAGGGTTCTTGTGCAAAAACTTGGTGACCCACGTTGGAATCCTGGGACCCACATAATAGGGAAGGAGACCTCACTGCACAAAGTTGTCTTCTGGCCTCCACCTGCATTCTACCACATACACACTCATGAGCACACACAAGTTTTAAAAGGGGATGGCCCCAGAATTCTTAGTTGTGTATGTGTAGTATTCATAGAGCATTCATTCATTGTAAGTGGCTTGATAGAGCAGCTGAAAAGAGAATCCATTCACTTGCCAAATTCAAAGGACAACCTTTGATTTAATTCACAGAGAATTGTAGAACATAGAAAAGACAGCAGTTGGTTTCAACTCCTTACTCTTTTATCCCTTTTTAATTGAAGAGACATTACCTGCTGGGGACCATTTCTCCAGCTCTGAACATGTAAAATACCCATCTATAATTGGCTTAAAGGATTAGTAGGGTATTGAGTGTCTGATGCTTAGATGATGTTCCTGATATCAATAGTCCTGGAATATTTAAATTGAGAGAGGATGTTGAATTCAATGCTTATTAGGTCTAACTCTTAACTTCCATTCAGAATCAGGTATGGTAATGTCCCCTAATCTAGCACTTGACAGGCTGAGACAAGACCATGAGTTCAGGGCCAGCCTGGGATGTATGGTGAGACAATATTGCAAAAAAAGGTGAAAAAGAAGAGTGTGTCCTGTGTGGGTCCTAGGAAACAACCCAAGTCTTCAGTGAAAGGGCAGATGACCCCTGCCCTCAGTCCCTCATGAATTTCTTCCCTTTGAAGTCCCTGTGAAAAGAATTTGATTATTAGCTGAAAAATACACCTCCCCCCCCAGAACGAATTCCATCTAGGCCAGTAGCTTGTCCATAATGCCACAGCTGCCTGTGATGGCAGAGCTGGAGAAGTCCCCAAGCATTGGCTAGTTTCGTGGGCCCCCTAATGTACTGTGAAGTTCCAAACTACACCCTGTGTATTGTCTGTTTGCTAAGTTTGGGAAGGAGTACAGAGGAGATAGAAGAGTAGTTACCCTGTAGGTTGAAAAGACTGAACTGTTCAAGAATATGGTGCAGAGAGCTACAACTTTGAAGTATACAGGCAACTTCACTATGTCTCCTTGGCTTTGGGGCCCCACATGGACCTTGATATCATCAGATTATCTCCCATTACACACATACATGTTGGAGTATTGCTGTCTAGTGGCCGCCAGTACAGAATTGATGCTGAATCTATGCTGTTTGATTCTCGGCATCTGATTTGTTTTAAAGTTTGGGAATTTTCTCCAGCATTGAGTATTACTTCAATGGCACTACTCTAGGGACCAGTGATGCTTTAAATTTTTAGGATTTGAGTGTGCGTGTGTGTGCCTAATGAAGCCTGAAGATGGTGGTAGGTCCCCTGGAGCTGAAGGGGAGTTATAGGTGTTTGTGGGCCACTCTGTGCGGGAGCTGAGAACCAACGAGGATCCTCTGAAAGAGGTAGAAGCATGTTCTCTTAACCACTGAGCCATCTTTCCATCTCTTGTTGACACTTAAAATTTTGTGTTTTCAGTGTGTGTGTGTGTGTGTGTGTGTGTGTGTGCGCGTGCGTGTGTGTGCGCGTGCGCGCGCGTGCGCGCGCGCTGGCAAATGTGGAATTAGACAGCCAGGAAGAATTTGTTCTCTTTTCATAATATGGATCTTAGGGCTAGAACTCAGGTCATTAGGCTTGGGAATGGTCACCTTTATGTTCTGAGCCATATTGCTGGCAGCTCTGTAACATTTTAAAATAGTTTTTTAAAATGTATATTTGTGGTTGTGGGTGTGAACCTGCCATTGTGCAGATGTGGAGGTCAGGGGACGAGTTCCGTCCCAAGAATCAAATTCAGGTTGTTAGGCTCGGTGACAAGAGCCTTTACCTGCTGAGCCATCTGACCAGTACTCTCCCTAATACTGTTAAAGCTAAGAATGTATGTTTCAAAGTCTGTTCTTGGGCCTGGCAGAATGGCTCAGCAGATAAGACATCTGTTGAATGCGCATCTGGCATGGTGAATTTGAGCCCTGGAACCCATGTAAAGGTGGAAAGAGAACCAACTCCATGAGGTTGACCTCTGACTCACATGTGCTAGGTATGCCCATGCACACCTTAAAAAAATGTTTTCCCTACCACATACTGGCATTTCATTTGCACACAACTAGCCCATTGTCTTCCTTGGTACACAACTTCCTTAAGGAGGAAATGGCATAGCAGATACTGGGGTGGCTCACTCCTATAATCCCAGCACTAGAAGCAGGTGAATCTCTGAATTTGAGACCAGCCTGGTCTCCAGAGTAAATTCCAGGACAGCCGGAGCTTCAAAGAGAGGCCATGTCTTCAACAACAAAACAACAGCAAAAAATAGAAGAGAGAAAGAACGAAAGTTGAAATCAACCCTAAAGTGCTGCCCGAACTTCGGAATTTCATGTAATGACCGGTAATAGCATGAGTACCCTACAGGTGAAGAATACAGTAGACTGCTGAGTGTGTTGTGAACGAAACTCAATCTTAACAAAAGGGTTACATGGTGTCTTATAGAGAGAGGAACATTAAAAAGGCAGGTGTATCCTTTGCCTTACAGATCCATTTTTCTAGAGTCAAAGTCACCTTCCTGCTTGCATTCCTGAAGAGGCAACCTGTTTCACTGTTGAACTTGCCAATGGCCCTCCTTCCCTAGCCACAGAGCCTATTACTTGAGTCAGTCAGTGGTCTGTTACTTGTTGGCATCTTACAGTTGATGTTTATAAAGTTTGGAGCTACTTGTTTATCTTGTGATGCTGTGCTTAAGAGGCAGCTATGGGTGGTTGGAGAGATGGCTCAGAGGTTAAGAGCATTGGCTACTCTTCCAGAGGACCTGAGTTCAATTCCCAGCAACCACATGGTGGCTCACAACCATCTGTAATGAGATCTGGTGCCCTCTTCTGGCCCGCAGGGACACATGCAGACAGAACACTGTATACATAATAAGTCTTTAAAAAGAAAAAAAAAGGCAGCTATGAAGCCACCCATGGTAGTTGAAATGGAAAGTGATCCATATATACATAAATACACACATTTTCACCCCCCAAAAAAACAAAACAAAACAAACGATTTCTTCATGTAGCCCTGGCTAATCTCAGACTCCCAGATAGCCTCCTGTCTCCACCTCCACCCCTGCCTCCCTAGTGCTGGAATTGCAGGATTGTGCCACCACATCCAGCCCTTGGTTTTGTTTTTTAAGTCTCTACTATAGCCTTGGCCAGCCTGGAACTCACTAGCCCGTGCTAACCTCAAACTCAGGGTAGTCCTACTGCTTTAGGCTCCCTAGTAGTTGGAATACAGCTGTAAATCACCACGTCCACTATTTTCCTTGTCTTTTTTGGGGGACAAAACAGCCCTCCCTTGCTGTCGTGGAATTCACTCTGTAAACTAGGCTAGTGTCGAACTCAAAGAGATCGGCCTGCATCTGCCTCCCAAGTACTGGGATTAAAGGCATGTGCCACCACTAGGATCTGAGATGGATTTTTAAAAGGCAGGCTATTGGGGCTGGAGAGATGGCTAAGAGGTTAAGAGCACTGGCTGTTGTTCCAGAGGTCCTGAGTTCAGTTCCCAGCAACCACATAGTGGCTCGAAACCATCTATAGTGGGATTTGATGCCCTCTTCTGGCAAAAAAGGCATATATAAAGATAGAGCACTCATACATTAAATAAATAAATAAATAAATAAAATATTAAAAAATGCAGGGTATCATAAAGTTGTCCTTGAACTCAGAATGTATAGCAGAATAACCTTGACCCTCTGATCTACTTACTGCCTCTACCTCTCAAGGGTTGGGATTACAGGCTTGTACCACCATGCCCAATTTATGTAGTGTTGGGTTCGAACTTATGGTCTTGTGACAATCACTCTACCAACCGAACTACATCTCCAGCCCTTGCTTTATGAAAGGATCACACTATCCTAGACTGACTTTAAACTCATGGAGATTCTACTGCCTCAGGCTCCCAAGTCTTAGGATTATAGGCATGAGTCACCATGCCAAGCTTAAAATGAATCTTGCTTAAAATGGTTGAGGATGGAGAACGGGTAATACAGAGTCAGAAAATACTGGAGACTCAGAAAATGGTGAGAGGTCCTTGAAAGGTGGTTTTTCTTCCCTAACATTACCATACTTCTCCAGCAGAAATTGAAATGTGAGGGTCTCAGCACCCTCTATTCCCAAACACCATCTTCAGATGGATCTGTCAATGGAAAAGAATGGGCCAGGTGCAGCTGATCCTTGCTCACAATGACCACAGAATAATGGTGGAATTAGCCTTTCTGTGCAATTTGTCAAAGCCTCTGCGGTCCAGTGGACTATGGGAGGCTGCTTGGCCTCCCTCCCATGCTCATTGTGAATCTGGTTCCTGGAGCTGAGCCACAATAACTTCTGCCACCTGCCACTTTGCATTTCCACTACCCCTGGGGACTGTGGGTGCTGCTGCTCTTTCACAGTCTCCTGTGGAATCTAGCTAATGAAGTTCTGGAGTGACCTTCCTGGAGCCGCTGGACCTCTCCACAACTGACTGCCCATCAGATTCCTTCAGACTCCAGCTGCTGTGGGCTCTGCACTGGGGCCTTTTCACAACCTGCTCACCACCCTGGACCTTTGCACCCAGGAGCACTGGGGAAGCCGGAGACAGTTTGACCTTTGCCACAACCAACTGCCTGAATTGGGCAGTGGCAGGTTCAGGCCTCTTCTACCCATACTGATTCATGGAACTAATTGCAGTAGGAACTATCCTGACCATCACTTCAGGCCTGAAAGCCCTCTTCTCTGGCTGGCAGCAACAACACACTGGAAGCCAAGGCCTTTGTGGCCTCATGGCCAATAGTTTTGTCTCGTGTGGTTAGCTGGTTACACCTTGGATATACACGTGTCTTCTACTGGCCAGCTATTATCATCTTCAGTGGGCATTTGGGAAACAGAGTCACTTGAGGTGGCTGGTCCAGGCAACTTAACATGCACTGGACCTAGATGGTTCTTGAGGGCATGCTGAGCAGTGTGGAGGCATGGCTCTGCCTGACTAAAACAGCTACTGTGTTGGGCATCACAGGCACCATACTGTCCTCTGTGACTATGGCTGTCATCACAGATTCAAGTTTTCTGGGGTACTTAGTGGAACCAGGGAAGAGTTGAGGAGTCCCTGGTGAGTTGAGTGGAGCTGTGGAAGTTCAAGGGAGAGGTGGAAGAGAGAAAAAAAAAAGTTCCTCAGATGTCTGTGAGGCTCAACTGTCTGTCAGGACAGGGCTAGGAGGAGTGGGCTGATGCTGAGCTCATCATTACACAGGTTGTTCGGTGACCTAGCACTATGCTAACACCGGCTCCAACCCTAGAGACTAGACGTTAGTCTATAGAGGAGGAAGGCAGAGTGGAATGTGTATTAAAGAAAGCTTCCTGAATATCAGGCTTTCCCCTCACACTTGGGGATAGCCTCGGCTGAAGGGGGATGTCTTAGTTGTTTTTTTTTTTTTTTAAGATTTATTTATGTATTATGTTTACAACATTCTGCCTCCATGTATGCCTGCATGCCAGAAGAGGGCACCAGATCTCAGATGGTTGTGAGCCACCATGTGGTTGCTGGGAATTGAACTCAGGACCTCTGGAAGAGCAGTTAGTGTTCTTAGCCTCTGAGACATCTTTTCAGGCCTTGTCTTAGGGTTTTATTGCTGTGAAGAGACACCATGATCACAACAACTCCCTCCCTCCCTCCCTCCCTCCCTCCCTCTTTCTTTCTTTCTTTCTTTCTTTCTTTCTTTCTTTCTTTCTTTCTTTCTTTCTTTCTTTCTTTCTTTCTTATGTAGGGTTCAGTATGCATGTATCCCTGCAGGCCAGAAGAGGGCATCAGATCTCATTACAGATAGTAGTGAGCCATCATGTGGGTGCTGGGAATTGAACTTAGAACCTCCGGAAGGGCAGCCAATGCTCTTAACCTCTGAGCAATCTCTCCAGCCCTGACTATGGTAACTTTTATAAAGGAAATCGTTTAGTTGGGACTGGCTTACAGTTCAGAGGTTTACTTCATTATTGTCATGGTGGGACATGGTGGCATGAAGGCAGACATGGTGCTGGAGAAGGAGCTGAGAGTTCCACATCTGGATCATCAGGCAGCCGAAATTAAAGTGACACTGAGACTTGCTTGAGCATCTGAAACCTTAAAGCCCACTCCTGCAGCGACATACTTCCCCCAACAAGGCCACACCTCCATTCCCTATAGACCAAGCATTCAAACAGTCTATGGTGGCCATCCCCATTCAGATTACACATGGAGTCTGTTGAAGTTGATTGCTGGGGTTATGATGGAAGAGTGGGTCACTGCCTGTGGAAATAGGGCCAGTGGGCTTCTGGAATTATTCTATGGACATAAATAGTCCCACGTCTGCCAGGATTGGTCAAGTGAATGCCTTTAACCCCAGAATTTGGGACAGAGAGGTAGGTGGATTTCTATGAGTTCAAAGTCAGTTTGGTCTATATAGTGAGTTCCAGGCAAGCCAAGATTACATAGTGAGACCCTGTCTCAAAAAAAAAAAAAAAATCCAGCTGGGCAGTGGTGGTGTACACCTTTAATTCTAGTGCTCTGGGTAACAGAGTCAGGTGAATCCCTGAATTTGAGGCTGGTCTGATCTACAGAGCAAATTACAGGACAGTCAGGACTACACAGGACTATCTTGAAAAACCAACCAACCAAACAAAAAAGGACTGGAGAGATGGCTCAGCAGTTAAGATCACTGGCTACTCTTCCAGAGGTCCTGAGTCCAATTCCCAGCGACCACATGGTGGCTCAAAGCTATATATAATAGGATCTGGTGCCCTCTTGGGCCTGCAGACATACATGCAGACAGAACACTGTATACACAATAAATAAACATATAAACATATATCGAGTCATACAAGTATACATATCCTTATTCTTTCTGATTTACCTAGTCTTTGCATAATAAAAAGAAGAAATGTAGCCAAGTGGTGGTGGTTAACACCTTTCATCCCAGTACTTGAGAGGCAGAGGCAGAGGCAGAGGCAGGTGGATTTCTGTGAGTTCAAGGCCAGCCTGGTCTATAAAGTGAGTTCCAGGACAGATAGGACTGTTACACGGAAAAACTCTGTCTCAAAAAGGCAACAAGTAAATGATTAAACAAAGAAGAAAAGAAACATGAGATGGCCATGGTGACTTTAATTCTAGCACCCAGGAGGCAGAGGATGGTAGATGTCTGTGAGCTGGAAGCCAGCCTTGTCTTCATAGCAAGTTATGGGCCAGCCAGGCTACATAGTAAAATCCTGTCTTAAAAGACAAAGGAAGAAAAGAAAAAAGTGAAAAGGCTTTATTGTCCACCTTCCACTCACCAGGTAGTTGGAAGATTTTTATCCTCATTGTTAGAAATGTTGTTTGGACATGAATTCTTTCCAGGGAATTGAAATCCGATCCAAAATAAATGACCCATTGGCACTGGAGTGCTTACAGGGTTTTAACTTCAATATTAGAGGGTGAATTAATCTGTTAGAGGGTGTGTGGTATGTGTGCCTCAAAATACAGATGGGGAAGTTTTGTGGTGGTAACTACATACTGCCCAGAACTTTTGCTCCTTTCATTGATATTTGCTGAACACTGATTGTGAACTACAGGACATAGTGACAACACCACATGTTCATTTATCTGTTTGTGTAGCAAGTATTTCCTGAATGTATGTTTAACTCTGAGACTATAAATAGAAACTACATGCTTATAGTTGTTGCACTCCTGAAATTCACAATCTTGTGTGTGTGTTGTGTGTTTTATTCATAAGAGAGTTGCAAATGCACAATTGCCTCTGCTACCATGATTAAAAGGGAAAGTAGCTGCCGGGCATGGTGAAGCGTGTTCACAATCTCTGTACCTTTGAGGTGCAGACAGGAGGATAACAAATTGGAGGATATCCTGATCTATATAGGAAATCATGTGAACAATAAAATCAGCCCTCAAACCCCTCCCGAAAAATGTTTAGCGAGTATGTAACAATAGGAGAGGTGGAGACCACTGGAAGGGCGCTGAAGTCAAGCTGATGGTTGTTTGGGGTAGAGTGGGAATATTGCAGTTGGAAAAAATGGACTGAGTATGATGTCATAAATGTGTAGGCCTCCCTCTTGTCTCAGGAAACAAAGACATCAAGACCAGACAAGTGACTTAGAGCCAAGAGGACTCCAAAACCAAAGACGTCTCTCTGGGGCCTATGTGGATACATTACACCCTTTTATTGGACCCTTCTTATGTGCTAGGACCACCTTTGTTCAATTTCGGTTTTCCAACAATGGTGAGGTAGAAGAATGTCATTATCCCCATTTCACAGATGAGTCTCAGTTTAGATGACGCAGCATTGTTTTTCAGGTTAGAGTCCACGTCTGGTTACATTTAGAGTTGTTTGCTTCCATACGTCAAGCTGCGATCCAAAATTTTTGGTGATCCAACCTTGTGTTCCTTGCTAATATCCCACTTTGAAAGTACAAAGAGGAACTCTGAGCTCTCTCTACAGGCAGAGTTCGGAAAGGCTGAACGCCCTCTTTTAGAACACATTTTCCTCCCGGAACTAGAGAGCAAAAGCTTTGTTTCCCGACGAAGAGAAAACAGTAAGGGACCGGAAGTTGCTCGTATTATCCTCCGTGCTGGTCTCTCAGACCCGGGTGAGGCCATAGCGGACTGCCCTTTCCCAAGATGTCTTCGAAGATTGGTTCGAGACGCTGGATGCTGCAGCTCATCATGCAGCTGGGTTCGGTGCTGCTCACGCGCTGCCCCTTTTGGGGTTGCTTCAGCCAGCTCATGTTGTACGCTGAAAGGGCCGAGGCGCGTCGGTGAGCGCGCCCACGAAGCCGTCGAATGCGGTGGGGGGCGGTACGGCCTGTCCCAGGAACTGGGGTGCGGTGATGTTGGGGGAAGTTGGGGCCCAGAAGTTGGGACATTTGGACTGGGTGGGATTGGTACTCAGACAGGTTGGGAAATGTTCTGGTCCCACTATACGACCAGAGCTGATGCGGTGGCCCCAGCAGTGAGAGGGGCCTCCAGTTTCTGGAGATCAGTGGAGCTCGCGGGAGCTTAGACACTTTACCGTTCATTCTGTCCTCATTGCTCCCTACATTCGATTCACAGGAAGCCCGACATCCCAGTGCCTTACCTGTATTTCGACATGGCAGCAGCTGTGTTGTGTGCTAGCTTCATGTCCTTCGGAGTGAAACGGCGCTGGTTTGCGTTGGGCGCCGCGCTCCAGCTAGCCATTAGCACCTACGCCGCTTACATCGGAGGCTACGTCCATTACGGGGACTGGCTAAAGGTGAGCACATAAACTCTAGAAGACATTTCGATATGGGGAAGGAGCTGTAGAGTCCTGGTGGGCACGTGTGGTGCCTCCCTAATGTGAAGCCTGGGAAGACGGAGGCACTAGGTTTTTAGCAGTTTTGTAGCGGTTATTACCGAGCACAGAAGTGGCAGATCCATAGAGACCACACAGACCTTCCTCCTATAATGGAGGTCCTGAGGTAAGAAATGGACTTTCTCCAAATTCATGCCACAATGAATTACAGTACCTGTAACTCAGAGTTACCTGATTCCCAGACTCCTTTAAACCACCCCTTTATTAACCCCACACTCATAAAGCAAGAGACCTTGGAGAGGTAATTGATATTATTAGTGCAGAATTTGTGTTTGCAAATGCAGAAGCAGTATTGGCCACTGCAAACCTGAAGGTAAGGTGGTACGGAGGCACCGCCTTCAAGGACTGGACTGTTAGTCCAGTAGGGGAGGCAGATGTGTGAACACCTATGGGAAAGTGGGTCTATTTTGGTTTTTTGTTTGTCTGTTTCCAAGACAGGGTTTCTCTGTGTAGCCCTGGCTGTTCAGGAACTCACTCTGCAGACCACCCTGGTCTCAAACTCACACCCAGAGATCTGCCTGCCTCTGTCTCCTAAGTGCTGGGATTAAAGGTGTTGAGCCACCACTGCCCGGCTATTCTTGCTTTAGTTGATACAGAGTCTGTACTACATAGAGGCAAGAACCCAGGGGTGGAGACTAGGGGTGGAGGAGGTGGCCACACGGGCATCTGGGTTCTGTCACTTTCTGTAGGACCATGGCCAGTTTTCTTATCCCCTCTCAGCTCTCATTTTCTGCCTTGTAAAGAGAGTTTCTCTCTCCAAGTCCACCACACTTGGAATAGGTAAGAGGGCTCATCGGATAGAACGGGATGTGTAGAAGGGATCCATTCTGTGTTCTTGACAACCAAGAGAAATTTAACGATCACAGTTCTTGACTGGGGCCCCATTTTCCCCTGGCCTTAGGTCCGAATGTACTCGCGCACAGTTGCCATCATTGGTGGCTTTCTGGTGCTGGCCAGTGGGGCCGGGGAGCTATACCGTCGGAAACCCCGAAGCCGTTCTCTGCAGTCCACTGGCCAGGTGTTCCTGGGCATCTACCTCATTTGTGTGGTAGGTTGGGGTTCTATTAATTGGAGGCACTTGTGTGGGAGTGAAATGTGAGCTTAAGCCTGGCAGAATCCTTATCTGTTGAGTAGAACAAGACCTTGCAGGTAATTTCTGGTGGCTCCTGAGTTCTTGAGGGCTCTCCAAATGCCTGGCTGAGGGTCCGTCCTTCCAACATTATTGCCACCAGCTAGATAATGAGTTGAATTGACCATTCAATCCCAATTCTGAGAGTCCAGCAAATAAGATGTGATTTTCTCATTGCTTCAGCTTCCAAAGGATGAGAGAGGGACAACTCAGCCCTGGTTGTAACTCTACCACCTAGAGCTGATGGGGGCCACGTAGGATAGTCAGGTTGCCCTTCCTGGAGTTTGGGAAGGTCAGTGTAGTTAAGGACACAGATGGGCTTCAAGCACGAGACCTCATCATAGGAACCAGAAATCATATCCCATGTGCAGAGCTCTATGTGGCTTTCCATGGTGTGTATATTCAAAAGTGGGAGTCTCCATCTGACTGTGGAGACATACTTCTTCTTTCAGAAGCTCCCAGGGGAGCAGAGACCAGTCTCCCGGGGCCCTATAAACAGAGCGGGAGACAGTCCATACTTTCAGAGGGTCCGTATCCTGAGAGGGGACTTGGAGGCTCACTTTACAGGGGCTGATTTGTGGGCACCACCTCAGGGAGGCCCTCATCTGCTGGAGTCTCAAAAAGGTGCTGTGTCTCTAGGCCTACTCGCTGCAGCACAGCAAGGAAGACCGGCTGGCATACCTGAACCATCTTCCAGGAGGGGAGCTGATGGTCCAGATGTTCTTCGTGCTTTACGGGGTCCTGGCCCTGGCCTTCCTCTCAGGTTACTACGTGACCCTGGCTGCCCAGATCCTGGCTGTGTTGTTGCCCCCGGTCATGCTGCTCATTGATGGCAATGTCTCCTATTGGCACAACACTCGACGTGTCGAGTTCTGGAACCAGATGAAGTTACTTGGCGAGAGTGTGGGCATCTTTGGAGCTGCTGTCATCTTGGCTACTGATGGCTGAGTTCTGCAGGGAGAGGCTGATTTGGGCACAGGGGGCCACTGAGGGCCACCTTACCTTCCTCCTTGCTGGCCCAGTTGCTGTTTATTTATGCTTCTTGATTTGTTTGTTTACCTTTTTTTTTTTTTTTAAATAGTTAAGGTTTGTTCCCCAAGTTTGTGGCTCAGATCTTGGGAAGATGGAAGCCCTCGTGCTGTAACCCTCGTAGGGTTGTTGTCTTCTTACTGTTTTAGGGGAGGGCTGAGGCCAGCTGCCTCTCCCCCATGTGTCCAGGGAGGGCGGAGTCCCTGCGAAAGGAGTAAGGCAGAGGTGGGGTGCAGGTATTAGGAGTGGGGGACAGAGGAAGATCTGGAAATAGCAAATGTGAAAATTCCTTTTGGAACCTGGCAGATGCAGCTAAACAGTGCTTTTCAGACTAGGTGTGTGTATGTACTCACACAGGTAGGGGGAGCCCTGTAAGGAGGGGCAGAGTGACTGGTGCTACAGAAGTCACATGGGCTCTTTGGGGGTCTGCTGGGACACAAACAGTCCCAGCTCTCTGACCCCACTGTAGAGTTGAGAGCTGGCCCTGGTGTGCTCTGGGATGTGCAGGGTGGAACAGACCTGCCGGGATGCCTGCCGCTGCATCAGTTCTCAGCTCCTTGTTTGGCTGGATAGGTGGAGCACCCTCCTAAACACCAGACCACACAGTTCTCCAAAAATAAACATTTTATACATTTTGCCTTTGCTTCTGTCTTCCCCATGGGGCACTTTGCCATTGGCTGGGATTGATTTGGAGTTTCTTGAAAGATCATCTAGGGTTAACACCATTGTGGACCTCCTAAGACTCCCCCTGTTCTGAGAGTTCCCATAGTTCTTCAACTGTTTTTTATAAAAAAAAAACAAACAAAAAACAAAACAAAACAACAAAAAAACGCTTGTTCTGAGTTGTGCACACCTTTAATCCCAGCACTTGGGAGGAGAGGCAGAGGCAGGCAGATCTCTGTGAGTTTGAGTCCAGCCTGGTCCTGAGTGAATTCCAAGACAGCCAAGGGATACATAGAGAGCCTCTGTCTTTTTGTTGTTTGAAAAAGGGTTTCTGTAACAGCCCTGGCTTTTCTGGAACTCACTCTGTAGAATAGACTGGCCTTAAACTCAGAGGTCACCTGCCTTTGCCTCCTAAGTGCCAGGATTAAAGGTGAGTGCCACCACATCCAGCATTAATTTTGTTTTTGAGACAGCATTTCATTATGTAACCTAGCCTGGTCTCAAGCTCCTGATCCTCCTGTCTCTACTTCCTGGATGCTGAGGTTACAGGCATATTTCTATGTCCAGCTTTGTTTAGGCTTTAGATTTCCCCTCCAGCCCTTTTATAGCCTGTCTTTCCCTCTTTGCCTTTGGGGCAGCTCTTTTGAAGACATCTTTGGCTAGGGTAGCTAGAAAGAACTAATGTCATATTACACATGAGGAAATGGGAGATTCAGAGAAAGTAAGCAGCTTGCCTCAAATCACAGAGCAAATCCAGTTGGAGCTAGATGGCTGGCTGGTCAGGTCTGTGGAATGTGCAAACCCAGATGTATCCTTGGTATACATAATCCCTAGAGGAAGGTAGGCTAGCCACCCTTGGGCCTGCCATGGTTCCTGATGTGCCATGGTGGTCTTATAAAGACACCTGGTGTATCAAAAATTGTTCAGAAGGTGTTGAACGAGGGCTGGAGAGGTTGCTCAGCTGGGAACCTGGGTTCAGTTCCCATCCAGTAGGAATAAATCTGGTATGGAGGCACATCCCCATGATCTCAGCACTTCAGAACGTGAAGACAGGAAGATGAGTTCAAGGTCATCAGCTACATAGTGAATTTCAAGCCAGCATGGGCTACCCTGCCACAAGAAATGGGGTGTGTTTGTGTGGGGGTGGGCTGGAGCGATGACAGTGGTTAAGAGTGCCTGTTCAGTCATGAGGACCTGAGTTCAGATCCCAATACTTATGTCAGGTGACTCATAAATGCCTGTAATTCCAGCTCCAAGAGATCCACTGCTTTGGTGGATCCCTTCATAGGTGCGTGCACAAACACACAGACATAAAGAAAATATTTCCTAATATGCATGGGTATTTTGCCTGCACATTGGTATAGGGTACTGGAGCCACCACATTGGTGCTGGGAATAAAATCTGGATCCTATAGAAGAGTACCCTGTGCTCTTAACCACTGGCACATTTCTCCAGCTCCCATAATAAATCTTAAGAAAATGTTTAGGCCTCAGTGACAGAGCACTGGCTGCCCCTTCAAAGATTCAGTTTGATTTCCAGCACCCATGTCAAGTGGCTTACAGCCATCTGTGACTTCAGCTCCAGGGGATCTTACGTCCTATGTCCTCTTTGCCTCTGTGGGTACCTGCATGAAACACACACTCACACTCATACAGAGAGATCATTTGAAAAAAAAAAATCTCCAAAAATCATTGAATGAAAAACCTCTGGGCCCTGGCTTGTTCCCCAGCTAAGATGTATTGGTTTTATAAAGATGACAGATGGTCTGTAGGGGGACAGGGAGAATGTCTAAGTCTGGGCTTTTAAGCCAAGGCCATCCTGTGATTTCTCTGGGTTCTTAAAGGTAAATATGCTGTTGCTGTTAGCAGCTGTGTGATCTGTGGAGAATGTTTCCTGACCTAAGAGTGGAAGTACACCTCTAAGGGCTGCTGATTGCTAAGTGGGGAGACAGTGGGAGTGTTTACCCTCAGTACCTTCCATCTCTGCAGGTATCTTTTGGCCCCTGGCCTTCAAGCACTTGCTTCCAGAGGGTCACTATCTTTTAAAAAGAAATCTTAAAACATCCACTGGGGCTATAGCTTAGTAGTAGAGCACTTGCCTAGACTGTCCCAGGTCCTAGGTGACATCCCCACTATCAAAAAAAGATCACATATCCTGAAACCCTTCCTGTAGTTTAAGCTGTCTTGGTATGTTTTTGAGACAAGTGTGACTGACTCAGACAAGCATTTTCATTTTAATCAAGGCCTCCTGAAGAACTGCAAGACACAAGGGAAGTAAAATGAGTGGTAGAGCAGGTGAGCTTAGATGCTGTGTAAAATGAAGGAGCCTCAAGACAACACAGGCCAAGGAAACTGGCCTGCCCTTAAAGTTGGTTACCTTAAGTAGAGCCCTGGAAGGCAATCCCAGCCCCATTGCCGAGGCGGAACATCAAAGGCCATCTGACTGTGGCTTTGGAACAGGGTCTTTGTCTGGCTTCACTCTTTCTGTGTCTCTAGTGCCTCAGCAGGCACGGTGCAGCTTCCTCCCCTCTGCTGCCCAGGGTCATCCCCAGCAGGCATGGCTTTTGGTCTACCTCGGCCATCCCAGGATTTACAGGGCCTATGATGGTGGGTCAGCTGCCCGGGTCAGAAGCTGGCTTGCAGAAAGAGTCCGGAAGCCCCTTGGCATGGTTGACTAGTTCATAGGAATCCCGGATGTCGGCCAGACCAAACCAGAAGAAGATCCACTGCTTGTTGGAGAAGCTGCCATCGCTATGCTTGAAGTACCTGGTTGTGGAGGCAAAAGGGCCAGCTCTTAGGACAAGGGATTGCTCAGTGCTTACTCTGTTTTCAGGATATTTATCTACTACATGACACCCCACTAGGACCAGATGCCTGTTATTTTTATCCTAAGAACAGCAGCCAGAGACAGAGAATCTCAGGAAGCCTATATAACTTGCCAGGATCTCACAGCTAGGAAGGTGAGAAGGGCAGCGGAGTAGGGGGTGCACGGATGCTATATCCCCACCTCGCCCTACTACCTTGTGTAGCAAAGGAGCTGGTACTTTGTTACTTTCTAGTGGCGGGTAGAGCAGCGGGGGCTGAGGATGTGGTTGCTGAATGAAAGAGGAAGTTCCTCAGAGCCTGGAGTCAGGAGCTTGGCAACTGAGCCTGAGGAGAGCTACAAGGGTCAGGATTGATGATAATCCTAGTTAAATGCCACTTGCTTCAAAGAAAGCAGAGATGTGGGACTGAAGAATGTCATTAGGTGACCTTGACCTGAGAGACTTTTCCCTGAAGAAGGGAAGCAAGTGAAAGGAGGGAATGAATGCCCAGCTGCCCTGCTGGTGGAGCCTGGGGCATGGCTGGCTGGGGCTTCTGGAGGAGGAGGGCAAGGCCTACCAGGGATTGATGGGGTTGGTGACCCTTGAGCGCCAGAACAACGTTTGCAGGTCCCTCCGAAGGCACTCCCACAGCATCTGGCCGGAACCTTGGCCCTGGCGGCTGGAGCTCACCACGAATTTGTCCAGATATGGGGTACCCCCTAGTACAGGCTCCACAGTCAGAATGGCTGCCGCGTTGTACCTGGCGCAGCAGGAGAGAGGCAGGCTGGGACTTCTTGGCCTGAAACTGCCCTGCTCAGGACCTTGGGCTCTGCCCTCTGGGGCCCAGAGGCTCACCCCTCAGAGACATAGATTGAGTGCAGACGAGGGCGCAGTGACTCCAGATAGTCGTCCCGGAGCTTCCTGCCAAAGCTGGTGTTGACTAGGTTCACTAGGCGGCCCTGGTCAAGGCTGTCCAGGCTGCTCACTCGAAGCATCCGCTCAGCGTTCTTAAACAGGGTGCCACAGCCTGGAGAGATTGGACAGTTGGGCCAGAGCCAGGTGTACAGTTAGATTTGCTTTCCACCCATCTACCCTCTTCTTGAGTTCCTTCCTCTAGTCCCCACTGTCTGGGTTCTCTCACCCCCTCTCAGGCTTCCAGAGCATCAGGAAGCCATTGGTGCAGCCTCTCCCTACAGCTTCCAGCCTGGCTCGGAAAGCAGCCACTCCTGCTGGCCCGCACCCAGGCCTCTCACCCTTGGGACCCAGCCCGGCCCATCTTCTTGCAGCCCTCACCCTTGTTACTAAAGAGCTCGGTGAGCAGTGTGCTGGCGGAGGTGATGACAGCAGAGGAGTAGTGTGGCAGGCGGCTGAGCACGTCCACGATGAGCCGGATCTGCTGCCGTTCTTTGATGCTCAGCCATTCGGCGTTGGTAACAAGGTCAAGGTCAGCGGGCAGGTTCACGTTGCTGAGGATCTAAGTCCCGGGGAGAATACTGAGCCTCCAGCCTCCAGCAGATACACACCCATACCAACCTAGGCCCTGCCCTGAGGACCTCTCTTTGACCACTTAACCTTTACTTCCTCCCAAAGTCCTCTACCTGGAAAGGCTCAGATCTGGCCACCAAGGACCAACCCCCCTCTCTGGTCTTCTATTAGCCCTTACTGCTCTATTGTGGCCTGTGGCCTGCGGTGGAGTCATGCTGAGGACTCAGGACAGGGGGCTGACTCAGTCTTGCTAGTGTCATGAGGTGGCATGGGAGAGGGGCACACCTTCTGCCTGGTGTCTCGCAGGCCTCCTGAATCATTGAGGAAGATGATTTTGGTGGGCTGCAAGGCTTTGGCCAGAGACGCGGTCACCTCCAGCGAGTCAAGAAGCACCGAACGGCGCACAGCCGTCTCCCCAATGGGACACAGGATTGGAATGCTGTTGGACTCCAGGCACCACTGCAACAGGTCTGTCTCCACCGAGACGATGCCACCATAGCTGTGGGCCAGATGTGATGCTCAAGAGGGACCAAGGGCAGAGCCAGCAGAGTGGCCCACTCGGAGGATGCCAAGGTGGGCTGGGCCGACACTAACCTGGCATGGGGGGCCGGCTCCGCAGCGCTCAGCACTGATCCGCCGCCAAAAAAGGGAACAGCAGTAGCTGCATTATGCCGAAGCTCATCCACCAGCACTTTGCAGCTCTGAGCAAGCTGTGCCTTAGCTTCCCAGAAGGAAAGACAGCCGGAAGGTGCCGTGGGGGCCGGCAGCCCCAGGACCACCAGCGGCTTCATGTCCATGCGTTGCAGGAAGGCCAGGGCGAAAGCCAGGCTGGATACCGCCTGCGGACACTGGAACACCGCCTCATCCACCTGTACAGGGGCGGGCGTTCAGGGACACCACACTGGTTCTAAGTGGCTTGTTCCTACTCGGACCTTGGGATCCTCAGTGATCCTACTCTACTCAGGTGCCTTCAGACCCCACTTTTGGCTAACTTTCTGCCCTTTGCCCGTTGGGTCTTGGCCACCCCCTTATCTACCTCGGCTCCTCCCAGCGGCCTTGGACTCTGGGACACCTTGGGGGGAGGGGTGATGCGACAACTCTGCCCACTGAACCCCTAACTGCGTCCGTGGCGAGGGGCCTTTCTCAGACATCTCCGCTGGACTGCTGGGTTCCCTATTCTCCTAGTAGCGCCAGCCGCAGATTCCGCAGCCTCACGGCTTCGCTCCAACCCCAGCACTAACTCTGCGTCCCTGCGCTTGGAGGCTCGCAGCTTGGCACACCGAGACTGACGACGTGTTTTTGAAGAGCCTTCATCTCCTTGCTGTGACACGGCCACACCGGGATCGGCTTACCTCCATGACGGCAAAGGGCTTGTCCACTGAGTGGTAGCAGGTCTGGAATTGCGTAAGCCAATGGCGTGCCTCCCCCGGGCTGGCACCACACTGGTTCAGAAAGGCCTGGATGTCCCGCTGCACCAGCGATCTGCCGGCGGGAGGCGCAGGGGATTCGAGGGGAGTTGGAGGCGGTGTCCACGACGGCTCTTCGACGGCAGGCGACTGGACACGACCCTTCGCGCCCTCGGCGTCCTCTGCGCGAGGCCTGGCAGTGCTGAGCCGTCGTCCTGGGCTGGCGCTCTTCGCCCCGCGCCGCCGCGCGCTACCGCTCAGTCTCCGTGAGCCCCCAGGACCTCCTGGGTTGTGCAGCCTTCTGGCGGCAGCAGCGGACCGCAAGGCTGTGGCCACCCACGCCGTCGCCATGACGATAACCAAACCCACTCGCCCCCCTACCCACAGGTGGCGGGCGGTCTGGAGCTCACAGCACTGGGGATTCTTAACTTGCGTCCGAGCTGGGCTGGATCAGACCCGGTGCAGGACGGAATAGGAGGCCCCGAGTGGCTTCTGGGTGCGTTTGGGGCGGGCAATTCACCGTTCAGAGGGCGGGGCCTCTAGAATTCTCCGCCCCTGGGTGGGGGGAAGAGACTGGCACCATTAGCGCAAGGGTTACGAGGGTCAGATTTAGAGTGGCGGAGCTCTTTAATCCGCTGCCAATGCAGGTTTCAGGAAGCGCTCAGGTGTCCCAGGTGTGTCTTTGCGTATTTGCAAGGTCGTGAAGGCAAGTGCCATGAGTTGGAAGGGGGAGTCTGGGAAAATTGAAACACAGGACTTGATCCTCATTTGTAGCCTCTGGATGCCAGTACTGCTGTCAAGCCGAACGTGGTGGGGCATAATTGTAATCTAAGCTCCTCGGAGGATGGGGCAGGAGGATTGCTGAGAGTTCTAGGTGAACCTAGGCCACATAGCAGGGCCTTGTCTCAAAAGATAAAACTAGCACTTGCGAGGCAGAGGCAGGCCTGTATCCACGAGTTCAAGACCAGACTGGTCTACATGTCAAGTTTGAGGACATCCAGGGGTCTACATAATATAGAGAGATGACCCTATCTCAAAAGAAAAAAAGACACCTCCCCTCAAAAAAAAAAAACCCAAAACAAAACATGAAATAAACAGAACCTGTCATGATGGCCACATACCTGTAACCCCAACATTCCTGAAGTGGAATCAGGATGCTCAGAGTTAAGGTCATCCTTGACTTCATAAGCAGTTTAAGGCTAGCCCGGGCTAATGAAACCCTGTTTGTTTGTTTTTGTGTTTTGAGACAGGGTTTTCTCGGTGTAGCTCTGGTCGTCCTGGAACTCACTCTGGAGACCCGGCTGGTAGAGATCTGCCTGCCTCTGCCTACCCAATGCTGGGATTAAAGTCGTGCGCCACCACTGCCCAGCCTAAACCTTTTCTTAAAATGGAAATCTTGTCTGGGTTCATGAGCAGGTTAGCCAGGGTTTGTCAGCTCCAGCCTTGGGAGCCACCCTGAGGAATACCATCATATCCTCAAAGTGCCTTAAAGCTAAAATCTATTCATAGGAGGATTGTGACTTGAAGGCCATTGTCATTTTCCAGAAACAGGTAAAAAACAAAAACAAAAGAATATCGTGAGAACAAAAGCCCTAACCCTGCCAGATGGAGTAGTCTGGCCTGCTGGCTTGACAACCCTTTAGTACCAGGTACCAGGTAACACCTTCCCAGGCAGAATGCCTGGCTCTGTAAAACCCACTTCTGTCATCTTCATGGTGACTCCATGAGAGGTATTACTGTTACCCCATTTGCACATCAGGACCTGGAGACACAGACTAGATAAGAGGTAAGTACCCTAGTGTGAAGGAACGCATATGTCACAGAAAACAGTGTGCCTGTTGTGTGGACTCACCCCCATGTGTACCCAGTTAGGCTTATCCTGTGCTGGGTACACGCCATCCAGTCCAGTCCCCTGCTGTTACAGAGGAGGAAATGGGACTCTCATTGTAAAGGGAAGGTGACTTGGCCAGGGTCACACAGCTCAGACACTGGGCATACCTTCCCTGGTGATTTTTGTTGTCAGTCTGCTTGATTTGAAAGAGTGTCTTGCTATGTATATCAGGCTGGCTTGGAACTCACCTCAGCACCCTGAGTGTGGGGAGTACAGGTGTGTGTCACCACACCTGGCTCTTAGTGAGTTTTTGTTTGCCAGGTCAGGATTCCAGAAGACCACCTGGAAGGGGTGCCCTGGCCACCTCAGCATTCCAGGGTGCTGGGCTGGGGGTGCCCTCTGTAGTAGAATGTGTGAGAGGCTCTGGACGCTATCCAAATGGAAAAAGTTCCAGAGGATGCTGGGTAAGTGTGTGGACCCTTTCCTGGAAACTCTCCCTTCAACCTCCCCTCCCCTCCCCCCACTGTCCCCTGCCTGGGAGTCTGGAAAGGGAGGAGCGATGACCTTTGAGTCCTCCTCATTGGTGTTTCCATTCTCCAGCTTAGAAAACTAGGCAGGCAGTGCTGCAAGGTTGAGAGGGTCTGTGTGTGGGGCCCCGGCACGTGTACACACATACACACACACACACACACACACACACACACACACACACACACACACACACACACAGTGGGGACACTCCCTAGCCCTTTTCTTCCCTCTACTTCCAGACCACTTCACCCCTTCTCGCAGTCCCCAAGGAGGGAACCTACTCCTTGAGCTATGATCATTTTCATCCTCAGACTCCTCCCTAACTTCAGAGGCCCCAGCCTTCAGTCTGCTTCCTCTCCCTTCCCCTCCTCCAGGCCCATCTGAGTGCTCACTCTCTGGTCTCTCCCCTCCAAGCATTTCTTCCCTCTCTTCCTTCCGAGCTTATCCCCGCCATCTTTGTCTTAGACTGAGCTCCCCGGACACAGGGCTGCCGCCTCTCTCCTGGGACCGGAGGCCTCCCAAGTGCCCAGACACCCATTCATTCAGTTCAGTGAGTGTCACCAGCGTCATCCCCATTGCCCCGGAGCCTGTGGGACAGACAGATATTGGCTGGGCTTCCACCCAGAGGGCTGTGTCCCCAGGCAGCCAATGGGACCCAGGTGTACCCTAGTGAATGATTAACACCAGGCTGATGGACCTGGGGCCACTGTGTCCCCATGGCTTCTTTCGTAGGGAAGGCCCGCCTCTGTATGAACATAATATATGGGAACAGTGACCCGACCTTCCAGCCATGCACATGCCTCCCACATCAGACCCCTTTTATTGGCTGTCCCCTCCCGTCCTTTTGTTTTTGTTGTTTTTGAGATGAAGTCTCAAAAGGAAGGTCCCTTCTTTTCCTTTTGCTCTTTGACACTCTCCACTCTAACCTAGGCTGGCCTGGAATTCACAACAAAGCTCAGGCCAGCTTCAGACTGGCAGCAATCCTCCTGCTCCTGCCTCCCACGTGCTGGGATGGCAGGCACAACCTCCCACGTCTGTCTCTGCCCTTTCTTGGGATTGGGTAATCCTCCATTGCTTATAGGTTGCTGTGTTGTATTTCTCGCCAGAGCCAGTGGTTTCAAGGAAGCTGTGCTCATGGATGCTGTCAGTGAGGGATACAGGACAGCCGCTCTGGCTGCTCTGCTTCACAGTTTCATGTTGTGAGAAGTCAGGATGGCTGGCCCTAATCAGCAGGGACAGATGCTGAGGCCTAGACTTCTGTCTCTCTCATCAGTCTCCTTCTGAGCAGGTTTGATTTAGGCTTCCTCACAGCGAGGTGGCTTTGGGGCACTTGTGAAGTAGAGACAGGCAGGTCATGGGCACAAGGTCAAACTCAGCTACATAGTGAGTTCAAGACAAGTGTACATGTCTGGCTCAAAAAATAATTCCTATCTTTACGAAACTATTTATTATTTTTTTTCCTATATAGAGTTTCTGTGTAATAACTTTGGAGCCTGTCCTGGAACTTGCTTTATAGGTCTTGAACTCACAGAGATATGATTGACTTTACCTCCCGAGTGCTGGGATTAAAGGCATGCCCAATCACCACCCAGCTGCCATTCCGTATCTTTAAAAAAATTATTGTGGACTGGTGTGGTAGTACTTATTCAATGAAAAGCTAAGGGTTTATGATCTTGAGAATTTCAGTTCCAGGGTCTGGAAAGATTGGCTGGCAGTTAAGAGCACTAATTTTGCAGGCTTCTGCATGTATGTGGCACACATAAAACGTCTCCAAGGCCACACACATACCCATAAAAATAATAAATCTTAATGAATTTCAGTTCTAGGTGTTCTACCAGCGCCTTCCAGCAGGGGACGACATATGCTTTGTCTTACTGCCCTGGGGTTTGAGGAAAGGAAAAGATAACGTCAGAAGTGGCACTGGCAGGGACCTTCAGTTTTGAGACTTTAAGATGACTATAAGAGAGAGGAGGAGGGGAAGGGTGGGGAGAGAGAAAGAGGAGGAAATGGAAGAGAGAATCTAATAACCTTAGGTGCTGGTCCACACCTTCTGCCTTATTTTTGAGGCAATGTGGGCAGAGTTCATGTATGTCTTTTGTGTTTGAATGTTACAAATGGTCAACTAGTGGATGTTTCAGAAATTTCTGTGGGAAATGAACGGGTGAAGAAAAGGCCTGCGGAGTGTCAGGATTTATGAACATGTCCTTAAAATGACTATTGAATGTCTACACCGTAAAGCTAGTACTCCCCCACCCTTGAGAACACGCGAAAATGCATTTGTCTGTAGTTACAAATAACAACCACCAGAGGGAGACACCACTGGCGGCTCAGTCCGAGGTCGATGAATTCAACCAAGAGCGCTGAGTGGGACCCCTGCCCACCGTGTCCTTGATTACGGCCTACCTAGATCAGGAGTCAGAGTCGAGAGGGTCGAGCCCTCCTGGTTTCCTTATTCCGTCTGGGTACCGAGTCCCATCTCAGTCGGGAGGGGATCTGAGGCTGACTTGAGCCTGGTGGGGTGCGATAGCCAGTGTCTATGGAGACTGTGGGAATAAGAGGCCTGAAAACAACTTGGGGAGCCACTGCAGGAGTTTGGGTAGCTGGCGCTTGAGGGCAGATGGTGTAGAAACCGAGGCTGGACACTGGGAACCACAGAGGGGCTGCTTACAACAGGGTTACTTTACTTTTTAAAGCAAAATACATTACTGTTATTAAAGTAATTTGGGAAAATTACTGAAAAACTTGAAAATTGGTTAAACACAACTTAACCAGCCTCCAAATGTACCTGAGTATTGTAGTTGATGTGTTTCCTTCTAGATTCTTTTTCCTTCCTTCCTTCCTTCCTCCCTTCCTTCCTTCCTTCCTTTTTTTCTTCGAGACAGGGTTTCTCTGTGTAGCTTTGGAGCCTGTCCTGGAACTCCACTTTGTAGACCAGGCTAGCCTCGACGAACTCACAGAGATCCTCCTGCCTTAGTCTCCTGAGTGCTGGGATCATGTGCCACCACCACACCCTGCCTAAATGCTTATTTTTAAAAATTTCTTAAAATTTGAAACAGGGTCTTGCTAAGTAGCCCAGGCTGGCCTGAGACTCGTGATAATGCTGTTACTTCAACTTCTCCTTCTACACTTTAAAACCAACCAACCATCCATAAGAAAACTCACAGGGTCTCAAGCCGGGAAGACGGCTCAGTGGGTAAAGGTGCTTGATGCCAATCAATGGCATTGGAAGCAAAGAGCTGTTTTGTGACCTCCACATGGACACTGCAGCTCAGTCAAGTGTGCACTCATGCGCAAAAATAAGGGCCAGGCACAGTGGTGCTCTCCTTCAATCTCAGCACTCAGGAGGAAAGGCAGTAGGATCTCTGAGTTTGAGGCCAGCCTGGTCTACACATCAACTGCCAGGACAGCCAGGGCTAACATAGACTGTCTCAGAAACCTACCCAAACCAAACAAAAGCAAAAACAAATTTAAAAGAAGAATAAAAGAAACAGTTTCACCAGGAAGGCTTTATGATGTAAACCTGTAATCTCAGCACTTGCCAGGTAAAAAGCAGAAGGGTCAGAAGTTCAAGGTCATCATCCTTCACTTTATATTGAGTTTGAGGCTAGCCTGGACTAAATGAGACCCTATTCCCAAACAAACAAATGTTATCTTCATTTATTTTCCAGGGTCATTGAGCAATGAATCAGGAAGGGCTAAGAGTTTGCCTACTTTTCTCCATTTAACCTACAGGTGTCTGTGTATGGGGTGGGGGCAGGAGGTGAAGGGGTAGGAAAGGGGATAGAAGAGTGGGGTATGGGGTGGAGGGGTGGGAGTATGGCTGGAGAGACAGCTCAGAGGTTAAGAGTACTTGCCAGGCATGGCAGTGGTGATGCACACCTTTAATTCCAGCTCTCGGGAGGCAGAGGCAGAGGCAGGCAGAGCTCTGTGAGTTTGAGGCCAGCCTGTCTATAAGAGCTAGTTCTAGGACAGCTAGGGCTACACCGAGAAACCCTGTCTCAAAAAACCGGAAAAAAAAAAAAAAGAATACTTGCCACTGGCTGCTCTTGCGGAGGATCTGGGTTTGGTTCCCAGCACCCACACGGTGCCTCACAAACATCTGTAACTCCAGTTCCAGGGGCTCAGATGCCTCTTCTGACCTCTGTGGGCACCAAGCACAGGAATGGAGCACAGACATGCAAAACACCCATCCTCATAAAAGTACATTTTAAACTACAGGTGGTGCTGTTCACTTACAGTCCCAGGACTCAGGAGGCAGAGGCAGGAGGGTCATGAGTTGAAGGTCAACTGAGCTACATATCGAGACCCAGTTGCAAAAGAAATAGAGGAATAAAAATGAAAACATAAAAGAATTAAACCAAGTTGTTTGCCTGTGTGGGCTCTGGGGTCACACGCCATGTTGTGACAGGATCTGGAGCAGGGATGGGCACATTGGCAGTCTCTGGTGAGTGGGATTGCTAAGTGCATGGGAAAAAGGGGTCCTTGTGCTGGCCTCACAAGAGTCAGGTCAGTATGCGGCAGGAGCAGCTGTCCTTGGGAGCTACTTGCTCAATCCCCAATCTGGGCATACCCTCCTTTGTCGTGGTCTCAGCCTGTATCGCCTCCTCCTCGTGGCCCCCACAGGTGCTCATTGTGGCAGAAACCTGAGTTTGGGAACAGGGACAGGGATGGGGGCCGGACCCACATAAGCCAGTTTGGGGAGGGCAGGGCAGGGCTGGAGAGAGCTGAAGATGTTGCTCAGAAGGAAGCTTGAGTCTCAGGGGCTCAGAGGCACTCATTACAGCCAGGAGTAATTAAAGGCAGAGTAGAGGTGGGCCAGCATTCCTCCGGAGGCTCTGGGTGCAACAGAGAGATAAAAGTGAGAGAGCCTGTGAGCCCCGCACCGTCTGACAATGTCGGTGACTAGAGAACTAGCTCTGGACAGAGTCACCCATTTCTGTGCTGGCCAGCAGAGGAAGGGCATTGACAAGGAAGGGCTGGGGAAATGTGATGCAATCTGGCTTCCTCTTGATGGCTGGGTTACACTAGTATTGCCTTCTCTGTGCTGTGGGATCCTGGGCTGGTTGCTTCACCCACCCGAGCCCCATTTCGAATAAGTAATGATGTAGCTACTTGCTTGGGCCTGGAAGGATTGCTGCTGAGATTAAATGCAAGATAGACTGAAAGGTGCTGAGTCTGCAGTAGCAAACACACGAAGAGCTGTCAATCCAAGAACAGTCAGAGGCAGGAGATGTAAATACAATACTTATGGATGTGTGCTGGTTGTTTTTGTCAGCTTCATGCAAACCGAGTCATATCTGTAAAGACGGAATTTTAAAAATGAATATTTGTTTATTTATGTATATGAGTGATGTGTCTCCACCAGAAGAGGGCACCAGATCCCATTACAGATGGTTGTGAGCTACCATGTGGTTGCTGAGAATTGAACTCAGGACATCTGGAAGAGGAGCCAGTGCTCTTAACCTCTGAGCCATCTCTCCAGCCCCTGTAAAGACAGAATCTTAATTGAAAAAATTCCTTCATAAGATTGTGCTACAGGCAAGTCAGTGGGGGGTATTTTCTTAACTAATGATTGATGTGGGAGAGCCCGGTTTATTGTGGCGGGGGCACCCTGGGCAGGGCCTGGATGGTATACGAGCTGGGAGGAGCAGCCAGTAGGGAAGGGAGCACTTCTCCATGGCTTCCGCATCAGCTCCTGCCTCCAGGTTCCTGCCTTGTTTGAGTTCTTGCCCTGACTCCTTCAATGACTGACTGTGATGTTGAAGTGTAAGCAAAATAAACTCTCTCCTCCCCAAGTTGCTTTTGGTCATGGTGAATTCTCACAACAACAGAAACCTTAACCAAGACAGTACGATAGTCTAATAAAACAAAGACGTCTAAGGTTGGGAGGTCGGTGCACACCTTTGATCCCAGCACTGGGGAGGCAGAGGCAGGTGTATCTCTGTGAGTTCGAGACCAGGCTGGTCTACAAAGCTACGCAGAGAAATCCTTTCTCAAAACAAAAACAAAAACAAAAAGTCTACAGCCACTAGGTCTGAGTGTTCATCTCCCTATCTGAGAGGCATGAGATGAAAGGAGGGCATACAGGCTGCCCTCACCATGAACCTTAAGTGCATCTAGGCAGGGGCATCATTAAAGTCTCAGGGAAAGGTTTTTTTTTTTTAGGCAAGATCTCATGTAGCCCAGGTTGGTCCCCCCAAATCATCATGTAACCAACCAAGGCTGACTATGAACTATGTATCCCCTTGACTAAGCCTCCTGAATGGGTGTATAGCCTACACTCAGCTTAAAGGGTTTTAAATTTTATTTTAAACTTTATTTCTTAAAAAAAAGGTTGAAGATCAGTCATGGTGGTGCACACCTTTAATCTTAGCACTTGGGAGGCAGGGGAAGGCAGATCTCTGAATTCGAGGCTTGCCTGATCTACAGAGCAAGTTCCAGGACAGCAAAGGCTAACACAGAGAAAAAAAATCATATACCAAAATTAACAAGACCCAAAGACTATACAACTCAATGAACTTCTGTACAGTCTGAGCAGCCATTTGGAATGGAAGCCATGGAGTATTACATTGGATTGTACAATTTCACTATCGAATATATTCTAACACACTTATTCACCACTAAAACTGCAAAATTCATGAGTTAGAACTAGAAAGGCAATTATGTTTATGTTCTCTTCTCATGTTCACATGTAATATATGTATGTGTATAAACAGATGTACATGTGGGTACCATACAACACGTATGAGGGGAACAAGAAGGGGCAAATATCAGGCATGAGGAAGAGCTGAACGCAGGTTAGGGATGTCTCCCAAGTGCTGGGATTAGGGTGTAAGCCAGCATGCCTGCTGGGGTAGTTTCACATATTCTTACTGTTTTGCTTTTGTTGCTGTTATTGTCTATTTATCTTACCCTTTGAGTGCCCTTGCAAGGCAGCCCCTTTCTTCCAACATTTACAGATGCTGAACCCAAGGGCCGGAGGGAGACCCAACAGCCTGGCAAGGATCAGTGTGCAGCAGGCAGGATTTGGGTACAGACCTGTGTGAGACTGTGAGACAAACACACACATACACACCACAAACCACACACACCACACAAACAAAACACCCATATCACACACACATATTAAACACACACACACACACACACACACACACACACACCCACCACAAACCACATCCATACAAGCACCCACATCACACACACATGCCACACACACACACACATACACACACACATACCACAAACCACAAACACCACACACGCAGAACACCCACATCACACACACACACACACACACACCACAAACCACATCCATACAAACACCCACATCACACACAATACCACACACACTGCACACACAACATACACACATACCACATGCAACACATATCCACACCCCCACATATACCCCAAACACACCACATACATACAAACATCCACACCACACATAAACCACTCACACATACATATGTACCAACATACCACACACACAACACACAACACACATACACACACCACACACACACACACCACACACACCACACATACCACATACTATACACACATACACCACACACATCACACATACCACACACCAGTCCTCACACACACACACCACACATACCACACACACAAACTGCCAGATACAGAACCATGGAGAGCAGGCCTGGGGCCTCCAGGTACCTCAGGCCTGAGGGAACTATAGGAGGAAGGGTCCCCAATTCCTCTCAGGTGCCCCCATGCCATCTCACCTGAACATACACCTGAGTACACGTCTCTAGGGAGGGGCCTGGCACTCATCTCTCTGTGAGTCATTGGGTGCTGTCACCCTGCCATGCAGTCCTAGCAATCCCTCAGTCTGTGCCTCCCCACATCCTGAGGCTCCGGGCCTGACTCTTTACTGTTGGACAACAGTCCCTTGGAACTCTGGTCCTTCCCTTTACCTCCTACCGGAGGGCACAGGAAGAAGAGGGTGCTGGGATGGGAACAGGCCGTGAGAACACTGAGCTTTGGTCAGGGTTCCAGTGTGTGCAGCCCAGCCCAGTTCTAGAGCTTGCTGTGTGGGCCAGGCAGGTCCTTGAACTTGGATTCTTTTGTTTCAGACTCCCAGGTGCTGAGGTTACAAGCTAGAGCCACCATGCCTCGTGGACTAGTATTACTTTTTTTGGGAGGGGGTTTCAAGGCAGGGTTTCTTTATGGCTTTGGGGGCTGTTCCGGAACTAGCTCTTGTAGACCAGGATGGCCTCGAACTCACAGAGATCTGCCTGCCTCTGCCTCCCCAGTGCTGGGTCTAAAGGCGTGTGTGCTATCACCACCCAGCTAGCATTACGTTTTTAATGCAGTCAAATTTATAAGTTTTATTTGTTCATTGTTTTTTGTATTTAGAAAGGCCTTCTCTTTCTCATTACAGAAGTCATGGTGCTCTGTCTACATGTTCAGAAAGGAAACAAACAAAGCCCTGGCGGGCTCCACCCCTCCTGCAACCAGATGGGATTTAATTAAGAGCAAATTGAGATTTAATGAGCCTGCAGGCCCTGGTCTAGACTTAGAAAGAATCGATTTCAGTAACCTGGGCGTGTAAGGAGAGGTGATATGTCTGACACCCAGATGGGATGCACAGAAGGATGCTGAGAGGCAGCCTCGGGGCGTAGCCTAGGACCTGTGCCTCAGTTTCCCCATCTGTGAAGGCAGGATATGGCACTAACTTGGCATTTTAGAACGAGGCAGGTGCAGGATCTGTCAGTGCTCTTAACCTCTGATCCATCTCTCCAGCCACCGAGGTGCAGGATCTGTAAAGAGAGTGAGGTTCCCATAGACACCTGCCACTGAGTAGCTGTGTGACCTGAGTGGTTTCCACCTTCCTATGTCGGCAGCTTCCCTCTGAAGTGGGGCCCAGGCCTTACCAGGTCAGGCCAGGGAAAATCAGATGCCAGGTCTGTCCCAGACACACCTGTGTCCTGCTCGGCCTCAGTCCAAGTGGGCTGTTATTAGTGGCTGGCTGGTGAAGTTTAGGAATTTCCGAGAAGCCCCAGGTATCGACCCAAGGGGCGGGAGACAGACAAGTGCTTCTGGGGACAAGAAGAGCGGTCCTGACCCTGGTGTTGGAAGGTGCCATGTCCATCTGTCCATCTGAAAGGTGTTTGCTCCCTCCCCTCCCTTGGAACCCTGTCAATTTTTGGTTCCAGGGGCAGGAGGTAAGCAGGGAGTGGCTGCCCCTCCGGCCCTTATCAGCGATGGGCAGGTATGTCCTAGCCTAATGGAAGCCTCACGGGTGGATCCGGCGGATCCTACGGTGTTTGTGGAGATAAGCTCGGGCAAGTGCCCCTGCTAGGTACACAGAGGCCACTTAGCTGCGCAAACAGCCCAGCTGCCCGTGGACGCTCACCCTGGGCTGGCACCTACGACTGATTTACTGGGTCCTGCCTGTGGCTCTGGAAAGCCAGACCCTAGGGGACCAGAAACGGGGGGGGGGGAGGATGGGGACTTGTGACAGGTGATAGTGGCAGCTACGGCTGGATCTAGCTATTGGGTGGAGTGAATGGCTGGGGCTGAGTCCTGGGGTCATGTCAAGGGCATGAGTATGCTAGCAGGCATACAATCACGCTCCAGCTCGTCTTTGTGTGTGTATTTGTGTGTGTGCGTGTGTGTTGTGAATCTTTGGCTGAGAGTGGAGCCTGAGCTGGAGATAGTGGGCTTATATGGGCGACTGCTCCTGTAAGCATAGCCTGGAGACTGCCAGCATGATGCTTTCTGCTTGAGTGTTCTGTCTAGCTAGACTGTAGATGCTCTCAGCTCTCTGATAGGCCTCAACTTTCCTTTCTTAGGGCCAGTTAACCAGAGACCAGAGTCCTTTGAAGTAAGAGGCTCAGTCAGTGTCACACCTGGCTGGTATACCAACCAGGTCCAGAGCTGAGGTGTTACACATGCTCCCAGGGCAGGAGGGGCCATGGGAGGGAACATAGATGCTCTGTGCTTCCTTCATATGACCCTTTTCAACTCCAGTGACCCTTGGATTCCCACCATGCCTGCCACTGGAGGCTACAGACTTGGGGCTACCCTCCTCTTCCTCTCTGTAGATATCACTTACCCAAATATGACTGAAATAAGGATGAAGTGAGCAGAGAAACCCGCAGAACATAGCACGATGGGAGGCATCAGGCTCACACGGTCAGCTTGACTCAGTGCCGCACCATAGCCTTGCTAATCTTCCATGAACTTGAAAGACTTTGTCCCATCTTGTGTCCTGTGTAGTCACCATATAGTCACACGCCCAGATCTGCCTTCTCTTGCCTGGACTCCTGTTGCCTCTATAACCTCGGCTGTCCTTTCCCTGTGGCTTTGGACTGCTTTCCTGACAGTAAGCCTGCCATTGTAAGAGTTCATGTTTCCACTGCACTAGCACAGCTCATCTCACGCACACTCCTTGACACACATGTCTAAGAGGTTTTGTTCTGCCCAGCCTGCTCTTCAGTCCCCTGGCGGTGGTTTCCCTTGCCATTCAGCACTCTCAGAGATTGGCTTCCATTCCAAATGGGGTGCTTGCTCCCTGCCATTCACAGTTAGAGATGATGTATGTGGCTGAGGGTGTTGGACCAAGTGTTCAGATCTGCAGAGTTCTAGAGCATTCCTCTGTGGAAGAAGAGCTCGTAGAGCTTGGAAAATGTCTGTGATGTCGCAATTTCATTAAAATTTAAAATTACATTTGTGTGTGTGTGTGTGTAAGAATCATTTCTCTCCTTTCATCGTGTGTGTGTGTGTGTGTGTGTGTGTGTGTGTGTGTGTGTGTGTGTGTGTATGGTTTTTCTCCTTTCATTGTGTGGCTCCCACATATTGAACTCAGGCCATCAAGTTTGGTGGCAAGCACCTTTACCTGTTGAGCCATCTTGCTAGCCCATCAGACAGTACTTTTTTTTTTCTTTTTTTTTGACAGTCTTATCAATGTAACTCTACCTTGCATGGAACTCACTGTGTAGACCAAGCTGCACTTTCATTTACAGAGATCTGCCTGCCTCTGCTTCCTGAGTGCTGTATTATAGGTGCCCCCTCCCAACACACACCAGTTGTACAACTAGTAATCTTGTCTCTATCACAGGGTGACACGAGCCATCTGATAAGCCAGCACTCCCATCCTCAGCTGTATACCCTTACAGAAATGTGTGCATACAGTCACCAAAAGACACTTGCCTGTGCTTGTAACCCCAGTACAGGAGGGTCCTGCTGACCAGCCCAGTCCAGCAGAATTGGTGAATTCCAGGTTCAGTAAGGGATCCTGTCTCTAAAAATAAGGGTGAAGGCACACACACACACACACACACACACACACACACACACACCCCACAGGGTATCTGGATCTGTAAACACTGGCCATGAAACTCTTTTGATACACTAGAGAATGGGATCACTGGTACTCCAGGCTGGGAGAATTAACTATATAAGGGGCTGGTAGTGGGAACTATTTCCTGTGCTGGGTGCTGGTTCTATGGCCATGCTCGGTTTGTGAAAAGCCATCAAGCTAAACATTTACAGACCTTATGCCTTAATGGGTGTACACTAGTCTCCAATAAAGCACTGAAGATGGTTTTTAAACATTTATAGAGTTAGCATTTGGATGAGCTTATGTCACATTAAACTCTTGGCTCCACCATGCCCTCCCTCGTCTGTCCTCTGTTCCTGGGTCTTGTCCAGAATTATATTTCCTCTGCCCCCAGGCTGGCCTGCTTCTGGGAACTCAGTTGTACAAGGTGTATTTTAACAATGTGAAAACATTTTTAAGTTTTATTTTTATTATTTTTAATTATGGGGTGCAGGTATGTGTACATGAGTGCAGGTGCCCCCAGAGGCCAGAGGCATCAAATCTGCTAGAGCTGGAGTTATAGGTAGTTGTGAGCCACCTATCACAGGTGCAGGGAACAGCATTTGGGTCCTCTGCAAGAGCGGAATGAAATCTTGACTGCAGAGCAGTCTCTCCAGGCCCCATTTTTTTTTTTTTTTGATAGCTTACAGGTAAAGACAATTTGAGAATCCTATCTATATTACTTTCTTGTCTTGTTGCTGTGACAAAGTAGCTCTTAATGAGCAACTTCAGCAAGGATGGGTACCCAAACTCTGGTCCTCGGTAAGAGCAGTTAGCGTGCTCTTAACCACTGAGCCTCCTCACTCATCCGGGCTAGCAATCCCTAGGTAGCCAAGACCGAGTCTGAATTCTCAACTATTCCTGTGCATTGGCTTCATGTGTGTTGGGATTACAGGTGAGCCACCATGCCTAAGAAGTTCAAGATCACCCTCAGCTACTTGAGAAATTCAAGGCCAGCTTGGGCTACATGAGACCCTGCCACAGAAACAAATGAGGAAGGTGGTTAAGAGCTCTTACAACTCTTCTAGAGGACCTGAGTTCAGTACCCACCGTCATCTCAGGAGACTCATAACCACCTATGTATGACTCCAGTTCCAGGAGGTCGGCACCCTCTTCTGGTCTCTGTGGGCACCTGCATACACATAGTACACACACACACACACACACACACACACACACACACACACTAATATGTATAAAAATGGATATGAGTGTCAACTATAAGTGGTTTTTCCTTCCAGGGCACAGAGCCCTAGGACTCCCTAAGGGACTGGCTATAGAGACTTCTGTCCAGCTGCTTGTGTGGCTTTGATGGCCTTGGGTTCTAAGTTCTGATACACCTGTTTTCTGAGCTTTTCAAGAATAGCCCAGGCCTGGCACAGCGACACAGGGTGATGACCCCAGAGCTAGTGGCAGAGATGGTTTGTGGACTGGTCTGCAGGACCCAGGGACCCTAGAGCCACATTGGGGAGACAGAACCAGGTGAGGGAGGTGACAAGATAGGAGTCTTTGGATGAGTGGCACCAAGGGTCAGAAGTGCCAGGTCACAGGAGGAAGCATCAGAATGGGTCACATGTCCCCCAGCTGGAGCAGTGCCCCTGCATCCTGCCAGAGGCCAGCGTATCCGGGGAGGGGGGGAGGTGGTTTCCATGGAGCTGTCCCAGCCTTGTTCTTCCTGGGAGGCGGCAGGAGGGCGGGAGTTGGGTCATTTTCTTGTTTTCTCTTCTCTCAGCTGTCACTTACCACCCTCCTCTCTGATGAATGGCACAGACTGAGTCACACTAATGGCTTTCCACGGAGCCCTCAGAACTAATGGAGCTGCTAACAAGCGAGCGACATAGTAAATGAGTCAGGTGGCTTCATCACGCCTGTGCCTGCTTCCACCAAAGGCCACAGGGCAGGCTATACCACATAACATATGGGGGACACTGGGGACCCCCGGGGTGGGGATGGCTGCTGGGCCTGTCACCCAGGCTGGGTGTGAAAAATGGGGGGCAGTGGAGAAAAGAGGTTTCCTTTGAGGTGAAGGACAAAGCATACATGGAGGGAGTCTGTGAGAATGTGGAAAGATAGGGGAGACAGGTGATAGAGGGACAGACAAAGAGGGGGTACATGGATGGGGCAAGGGTCCCCTTCAAGCACTAGAATACAAAGATAGGGAACAAACTTTGCCTTTCTCTCCCTTTCCTTCCTTTCAGATGCAGTCTCTCAATATGTAGTCCAGGGTGGACCCCAATGTGCAATCCTCCTGCCTCAGCCTCCCCAGTGCTGGGTTTACAGGCACGTGTCATCGTGCTCTGTTTTATTGTAGTGCTGAGGATCAAACCCAGAGCCTTGCACATGCTAAGTGTCACTCTTCCACTGAGCTGTACCCCAGCCTCCAGCCTTGCTCCCAAAGACCACAGCTTGGGAGGAAAGGGAGATTATAAACATATACCAACTGTTTCAACAGCAAAATGAAACCCAAGGCTTTATCGTTCCTTTTATTTATTTATTTATTTATTTATTTATTTATTTATTTATTAACAATGAGGCTCAGAGAAGTCAGGCAAGTTGTCCAAAGTCACACAGGGATAAATGCAGGTGGCGCTCCATAGTCCACACCTTTTCACAGCCCTCAGGCCTGTAGGTATATGAAAACAAAAGGCATGGCCGGAGATGGTAAAAACACATCACTCTGGCTTGATCTCATTTTCTGTGCTGATGGGATTATTTGGTCAGAGGTCAGGGTGCTGGAAACTCCTGTGTCTGGACTTCAGCAAAGCAGTCAGTGAAATATCTCCTGACATCCCGTGGACTCAGGGAAACGTGTGGGCAACATGGCTCAGAGGCCGCAGGAATGTCTCAACATGAATCAGCCCTCTCCCCACCTCCGGATTTATTTATTTTATCTTATGTGTACAGATGTTTTGCCTACATGTATGTATGTGCATCATGTATGTATCTGGTGTCCTGAGCCATCTCTCCAGTCCCTCAGCACTAAAGGGCAGGTTCTGAAGCAGTCAAGTGAGCCAGGTATGGCCTCATGACACAGGGTTTGGTCCTTGGCCCTGCTATCTGTCTATTAGCTGTATCTATCTATCTATCTATCTATCTATCTATCTATCTATCTATCTATCTATATATCTATCTATCTATGTATCTATCTATGTATCTATCTATGTATCTATGTATCTATCTATCTATCTATCTATCTATCTATCTATCTGTCTACCTATCATCTACCTGTCTGTCAATCAATCTATCTCTATGTATGTATGTATGTATGTATGTATGTATGTATGTATCCATCCATCCATCCATCCATCCATCCATCCATCTGACTATCTCCGGGTCTCATGTATCCCAGGCTATCCTCAAACTCAATAAATAGCTGATATATCCTTGAACTTCTGATCCTTCTACCTTCACTGCCTGGGAGCTGAGATGAAAAGCATGTGTCCCCATGACTGGTTTATGTGGTGCTGGTTTATATGGAACCCAGGGCTTCATGCATGCTAGGCAAGTTCATTAACTGAACTACATATCCAGGCCCATTTTCCACTAATTTTATGTTATTTATTTATTTTTGAGACAAGGTCTTGTATATGTAGCCTTGGCTGGTCTGGACCTCCCTGTGTAGACCAGGCTGTCCTTGAACTCATAGAGATCCACCTGCCCCTGCCTTCTGAGTTCTGGGATTAAAGGTGTGTCCCACCATGCCTGGCCTCCATTTATTTTTAATTATTAAAGTAATAGGTGTTGGGCTGGAGATGTGGATCAGGGGCTAAGAGCACTGACTGCTCTTCTAGAGGACCTGAGTTCAACTTCCAGCACCCATGTGGCAGCTCACAGCTGTCTGTAACTCCATTTCCAGGGGAGCTGATACCCATGGCAAAACACTAATGTGCATAAAATAAAACTTAAATAAAAATTAAAAAGTAATAGGTGTATGGTATAGAAAAAATAAAAAAATACAGATGAAAGTGAGAAAAAGTGACTCACCTACATCTCAGCAGCTGTCAGTCTATTAAACTGTAAAAGAAACTGTTCCTAATAAATCTGAAAAATCAGCCAACAAAAGCTGCCTGCAGCAGTGCTCTTGCTTCCTGGTTGAGCATCTCAGGACTGACGCCCATCCCTGGTGCCTTTACAGAAAGCAAAAGAAACTACTGTTCACATTTAGACACATTCTGCCCATCTCTTCACTGTAAACAATAAAGCGTAACACTAAGGGCACTTAGGATGGGCTGGGACAGTGGGGCACAGTGACAGGCATTATGCACGATTAAATAGTCACTCGTAACTATTTGGGCACTGTGACCATATCTATTACAGAGAGCAAAACGGAGGATGACGATGACAACGGGCTCAGGCCACAGAGACCTGGTGAGGAGTGGAGGCAGGGACGGAAGAGCAGTTGTTTTATTAGTATTACTAATGCGTGTGTCTGGTGTGTGTGTATAGGCGGGCACGTGCCACAGCACCCATGTGGCGGTCAGAGAACAGCTTTGAGGCATTGGCTCTCTCCTTCCACCCTGTGGGTCCCAGGGATCCAACGCCAATGATCAGGTTTTCGAACAGCTCATCTGCTGAGCCATACTGCACCCCCTGGAGCGGGTTTTGTCCAGCTCTGAAGCTGGACTCCAAGCTGGGGTGGGCCCTAAACATTCGGGAAGTTCTTCAAGTGCGCCTGCTCGGTGCATCCTCCCTCCAGTCCCGTCCATACGAGACGCCATAGTCAGGCCAGCCTTGCCCCACAGTCTGTCCCTCCCACGTCTCCATCGGGGACTGTGAATACAGGGCTCGCCACCATGCTCTCATCTTGCTTCTCTCGAACTTGCTGGGTAGAGCTGGTTGCTGGGTAGAGCTGGGTAGTGACCCTGTGGAAGACTCAGACCTCAGCGAAGGCCAGCATCTTTTAGTAGTGCCCATGGTACCCATTAAGATATTCTGTTATTGGTAGAGGGTGTCAGCTAAGAAACTAGGAATTGATTTCTGACTTAAAGGTGCCTTTGGAAGGATACTGTTCTAAGCATTTTTGAGATAACTTTATTATTTGCAGTTTAAATTTCATGTGTGTGGTTGTTTTGCACACACAGGTTATCCTGTGTGTGCAGTGCCTATGGAGGCCAAAAGAGGGCATCAGATGCCCTGGAACTGGAGTTACAGAAGGTTGTGAGCCCCCATGTGGGTGCTGGGAATCGAATCAGGGTCCTTTGGAAGAGCAGCCAGTGTTCTTACCCAATGAGCCATCTCTCTAGGCCCTGGTAGGAATTCTTCAGAAACTATCTTCATGACACAAAACATAGCCTCATCTTTCCACTCTTTTTTTTTTTTTAATTTTATTTACTTATTATGTATACAACATTCTGCTTCCATGTATATCTGCACACCAGAAGAGGGCACCAGATCTCATTCAAGATGGTTGTGAGCCACCATGTGGTTGCTGGGAATTGAACTCAGGACCTCTGGAAGAGCAGTTGGTGCTCTTAACCTCTGAGCCACCTCTCCAGCCCCAAATATCCTGTTTGGTGATTTATTTATTTATTTATTTACTTATTTGGTTTTTCGAGACAGGGTTTCTCTGTGTAGCTTTGGAGTCTATCCTGGCACTTGCTCTGTAAACCAGTCTGGCCTTGAACTCACAGAGATCCACCTGCCTCTACCTCCCAAGTTCTGGAATCATCTTTCCACTCTTAATGTTCTCTGTCACTGTAGTTTTACCTTTAGGCAAATGTCATATAAGGGGAATTATATCAGGACTTACCCTTCTGAAATAGGTTTTGAGAGTAACCGAATTTATTCAGAGTATCAACACTTCATTTCTTACTATGATCAAAGGTAAAAAAGTCCGGGTTATGTCATACTTTAATCAGTCCTCGTTGGAAGGCTTCAGCAGTTATAACAGTCATGCTCAGGCTTTTCATGTGGACACATGCATTCACTTCCTGAAGATGAATAACTCTGGAGCATGATTTCTGGGTCATACCTCGGTGCGTTTGTTTTTATTAGTGTATGTTTCATTTTGTTTGTTTGTTTGTTTTTGTTTTTTCCAGACAGGATTTCTCTGTGGCTTTGGAGGCTGTCCTGGAACTAGCTCTTGTAGACCAGGATGGCCTCCAACTCATAGAGATCCGCCTGCCTCTGCCTCCCAAGTACTGGGATTAAAGGCGAGCCCCACAGCCCAGCCCTATGTTTCATTTTTGAAGAAGATACGGAAGTATTTTCTTAAACGGTCTCTCTGTTGGCAACCCCCCCCCTCAATGACCAGAGTGTTACAGTGGCTCTGTCAATGTTTATTATGGTAGCATCCTCCTAGGTGTGAACTGATACCTCATCATGTGGGTTCAGGGGATCCTCATGGGGCCCTTGATAGCCTGGACTTCACTATGTAGACTGGGCTGGCCTTGACTTTCAGCAGTCCTCCTGCCTCTGCTTCTCAAACACCAGGGATTACAGGCGTGTGGTACCAGGCCTAATCTCTTTCTTTTTTAATTTACTTATGTGTATATGACTTTTGATGGCATGTACCTGTGTGTGTGTGTGTGTGTGTGTGTACACGACTGTGCACCATGTTCATGTCGAATACCCCCAGAGGTCAAAGGGAGGAGTTGGATCCCTTGGAACTGAAGTTCCAGACAGTTGTGAGCCACCTCGTGGTTGTTGGGAATCAAACCTTGTTCCCCTGCAAAAAACAAGTGCTCGCAACCACCGAGTATTTCTCCAGACCCTCATCTTTATAATTTGTTTTTATTTATGTGTGTGTTTGTCTGAATGTACACCATATACCTGTGGGTATCTGAGGAGCCAGAAGAGTGTGTCAGATTCCCTGGAACTGGAGTTACAAGTGATTGGGAGCTGCCATTTGGGTTCTCTGCAAGAGCAGCAAGTGTTCTTTACAGCTATGCCATCTCTGGTCTCTACCTGCCCTTCCCCACTCCCCCTCCCCTTTTTTGGACAGGGTTTCTCTGTGTAGCTGGAACTAGCTCTGTAAACCAGAATGGCCTGGAACTCATGGAGGGAGATCTGCCTGCCTCTGCCTCCTAAGTGCATGCTGGGATTAAAGACATGTGCCACCGCCGCCCAATCCCCCTCTCCCCCACTTTTTTTTAAAGATGGCATCTCTTGGATCTGGATGTTGGGCTCAGTAGTAAACATTCGCCTGGACTCTAACCTCTGAAAACAAAACAAGGAAACAAGACACTGTCCACCATCTCATGGTGGTGCGCGTCTTCAATCCCAGCACTAGGCAGACAGAGGCAGATAGATTATCTGTGAGTTTCAGACCTACTTGCTCTAGATAATGAGCTCCTGGCCAGCTACATAGTAAGGCTACATAGTAAGACCCTGTCTATAAATAAATAATAAATAAATAGAATACAGCCTATAGTTTTATCTGATGTTTAAAAGAGTATTAGATCAGATGCAGGGGTGGCCAACGAAGGGGAGTGAAATTAGACCAAGATGACTTTGACTATGGGTGATCACCCTTCTAACTCTGCAGCCATGAAGCTCTCACTGTCAGTGCAGAGAACAGCCCTCACCTCACAGGCAAAAAGGGACTTAATCCCAAGAAAAATATGAGTGACCATGGCTCAGGGATGTGGGTTTAGGGTGCCCCAAATAACGTGTTCCAGTGAGGATATGATTTCAGGACATTTCTATAGTTCATGAATAAAGGAATGTCATAAATCAAGGCAGTTGTCAAATACATTGTGGAAATATCTACAACTACCAATTGGCCCATTAGCTGAGGTGTGGCTTTTTCTTGGGAACTGCAGTTTCCATAATCAGTCAATCAGTCTCTCAGACTCTTCAACATGGGTGTGGCTTCTATTTTTCTGAGAATTTCATTCATATTTCCTATGTCTGTGGAGGCCAAAGAATGCGTTAGGTCCCACGATCCAGGTTTTAAGAATTATTTGTTTTATGCATGTGCGTGTGTGCCTCTCTCTCTCTTTGTGTGTGTGTGTGTGTGTGTGTGTGTGTGTGTGTGTGTGTGTGTGTGTGTGTGTGACATTGTGTATGTGGATGGCAGAGGACAACTTGTGGAAGTTGCTGTTCTCCTTCTACTTGGTCAATCCCAAAGATCAGGCTTGGTGGCAAGCACTCTTACCTGATGAGCCGTCTTGTTGGCTCAACAACAACAACAACAAAGCCCCCATGCATCTTTTGCCATGGCATGTCTTCCCTATCTTCAGTAAGCTCAGCGTGTCTGAGAGTTCCTAGCTCACACCCACATCTCCAGTGACCCCCATTCGCTTCCAGCATTTGATTTTTTATTTTTTAATGGAAACACCACGAATGCTGTTGCCATTGGCTGCTGATTGGTTTTGTATAATTTGGATAAAAATGATTAACTCAAAATGTTTGGGTATCCCTAATCAGAGACAGTTGAAGCTGGGCCTAGTAGCATAAGTCTTTGTCTCATCAATCCAGACAGAAGCAAAATGAACTTGTGCTGAAAAAGGAACTGAGCCACTTGGTGGTACAGAGATAAGAAATATGGGTTAATTAAAGTTGTAAGAGCTAGTTAGTAACAAGCCTAAGCTATTGAGTGAGCATTTATAATTAATAATTGCTCTCTGTGTCGTTTGTTGGGGAGCCAGCAGCCCTGATGAAAACCACCACCTACAGTTGAGTAGAGGCTACTCCAGGGTAGGCAGAAGTCTGAGAGTCTGTGGCACTGATGGTGGTGTATATCGCCCGGGACATGAGTTCATCAAATTGATTACTCGTGTAAGTAGGACTTTGTGTGCTTGCCAGGTATGGCTAGGTCCCATACTGCAGGGCTGACGGTCGTCAGGACAGAGTGTGTTGTGACAGGAAAAGACAGGCAGTGAGACAGATCTTGACTGTTCTACCTCGGAACTTGTCGTATCTCATCATTTCCGATATCAATAACAAGTGGTTGAAGCAAGCTAATATCCCTCCTACTTAGTAGGGAGATGTTCTATTGTTTTCAGCTCTAGTATTTTTGGATCTAAAATAGGGAGCCCTCCAAATGGAGTTTCTTTTAGAAGATTTATTTATTTACTTATTAGATTTTTTAAAATGTGATTGGGTGTTTTTCCTGCTGCATGAATGTATGTACATGCCCCGCTGCCCATGGAGGTCAGGAAAGGTCATGGGATCTCCTGGAACTGGAGCTACGGATGCTTGTGAGTCACCATAAGGGCGTTGGGAATCGAACCTAGGTCCTTCTTAAGATCAGCAAGTGCTCTTAATCACCAAGCCATCTCTCCAGCCACTTTTGGAAGATATAAAATAGGTCCCTCCCAAACTAAAAACTGGATTAAAGAATACATTTTTTTTTTTTTTTTTACTTCTTGTTACATGAGTCTTTTTGGCTGCTTTGAATTCGTCATGGAAAGACCGTAATCAATTCTGAGTATTTGGCTATAATTTTTCAAAAAAATCCTCTAGCAGAAGCCGGGCGGTGGTGGTGCATGCCTTTAGTCCCAGCACTCGGGAGGCAGAGGCAGAGGATCTCTGTGAGTTCGAGACCAGCCTGGTCTACAAGAGCTGGTTCCAGGACAGCCTCCAAAGCCACAGAGAAACCCTGTCTCGATAAACAAAAAACAAAAAACAAAACAAAACAAAAATCCTCTAGCAGAGATAACTCAAACAGTTGACATCAGTTTTCACAAAATGCTCATTAACTGTCTTGTAAGGAACTAACTGCTGTTTTCCAGAGTGAGTAGCTTCCAGACAGAACTATTGGGAGTATCTTCAGCTAAAGAAGAGGAAAGCTTCAACCACTTTTAACAACTGATTTTTTTTTTTTTGGTAGTATCATTTGTAGTTAGTTCAGAGGACTGAAGACCACAGGCACAATGGCAATCCTGTACAACTTTGGCACATTCCATAAACAGATTTAAATATTTGTCCAGTAAGATGAATTCCACTATTAATTTAGCAATTTGCTTAGTAGCAATTACTTAATCACTATGTAGTCTAGTAATTTGCTTAATAAATAATTATTAAATAGGAATAATTCTTTCTAATTGAATTTTTCTTACTGCTAAGGCAGTGGCTTTCCAACACAGGAAAAGACTCATCCCACTGGGAAAACATACAACCTTGGCATTAACACGTATTTCCATCAGGGAGATGGTTCAGCAGGTGAAAAAAAAAAGTACTTGCCACGAAGGCCTGGCAGGCTGAATTCAATCCTTGGAACACACATTAAAATCCAGATGCAGAAGCACACATCTGTACTTCCAGTAGTCCAGCCAGTACAGCAAGTTCAGCCAGGAGCACTAGCCTAAAGCTCAAATGCACAGCACAGTGGCAGCGAGAGACTCTGCCTCAAAGCAAGGTGGATTGAGCAAACCAGCTCCTGGCTGTTGTCCTCTGACTTCCATACCTGTGCTGTGGCATGTGTCCCTCCCCCATTTTTAAAAAAGGAATATATGGCTCCTTTCACAGGAAAACACCAAATGGTAGATGACACCAGTTTGGTGTGCCCAGGAGGACCTGGTGGACGCAGGGAAAGAAGCTGGATTGGGAGGCCATGGTGACTTTCACAGAGGCTTCAGTAGCATCTGGAGAGGAGACGACCAGGTTTGTGAAGGTAAAACTGAAGACAAGCTCTAGGGAGGCAGAGGCAGACAGATCTCTGTGAGTTCAGGGCCAGCCTGGTCTACAGAGCGAGTCTCAGGACATCCAGAACTACACAGAGAAACCGTGTCTCAAATACCAAATCAAAGCACAACTGAAGACAAGGAATTGATCTCTGTCCCCAAGCTGGGCCACATGGCCAAGGACATGAACAACAAGTCCCCGGAGGAGAACCATTTGTTCTCCCTGCTTATCAAGGAGTCTGAGTTCATTGGCTTTTCCTAGCAGCATCCCTTAAGGATGAGGTTCTAAAGGTCACAGCAGTGCAGAAGCAGACTCAGGCACACCAGCAGAACAGGTTCAGGGCTTTTGTCACCCCTGGGGCTGAATGATCTTGCTGCTCTGGATGTTAAGGGTTCCAAGAAGGGTAGCAATTGCCACCCAAGGTGCCACCGTCTTGATCAGGCTTTCCATTGTCTTTGTGAGAGGCTGCTGTAGTAACAAGATTGATAAGCCCCACTCTGACGCACAAGGTGACAAGTCATGTGGCTGTGTCCCGGTGCCTTCATCTCTGGCCCCAGAGGTGCAGGCGCCTTCTCTGCTCCCATGCCCAAGAAGCTGCTGCTGCTGGCTGGCATTGATGATGGCTGCACATCACTCAGGGACTGCACTGTCACCCTGAGCAACTTTGCCAGGCCACCTTTGATGCCATCTCTAAGAGCTACAGCTACCTGACCTGGCATCTCTGGGTAGAGAACATGTTTATTAAGTCTCTCTGCCAGAAATTCACCAACCATCTTGTGAAACCTATGGAGAATCTCCATCATGCAGAGGCTCCAGGCTACTGCATAGGTTTTTTTGTTTGTTTTGTTTTGTTTTTCGAGACAGGGTTTCTCTGTGTAGCTTTGGAGTCTATCCTGGCACTCACTCTGGAGACCAGGATGGCCTCGAACTCACAGAGATCCGCCTGTCTCTGCCTCCCGAGTGCTGGGATTAAAGGCGTGTGCCACCAACGCCCAGTTGCATAGGGTTTTTATAGGAGAAGCAGATACTGAATTAAATATTTCTGTTTTTTGTGTGTGTACGTGTGTGTGTGTGTGTGTGTGTGTGTGTGTGTGTGTGTGTGTGTGTGTGCGCGCGTGTGCTCCAGGGCATGTGTGGTCAGAGGACAACTTTGCAGTTACTTCTTTCCTTCCACCTTTATGAAGTTTCCAAGGATGGAATTCAGGTTGCCAGGCCTACATGGCAAGGACCTTTACCAGATGAGCCGTCTCACTGGTCCTCCTATCTATTTTTTTCTTAATAACAAATTTAAATAGATTAAGTTGCTAAATTTGTTAAAATCCTATTATGAAAGGCACTTAGAAATGACTTTGTTAGAAACCGCCCACCCGCCTCAGCACCTCCGCTTTCTGCTCTGTATCTGTCTTTCACTTTGGGTGAGCATCGGGTCCTGCTCTGCTTAGACATGTTAAACACTCCAGATGTCTATTGATTCATCTCATCCCTTTAATCCGAAGGCACTGAGATAACCTGCAGGTTCCAAACCTGCCGTTATCATGGGTACAACAGAACCTTGCTGGATCATTCCCAGATGAGGGCAATCATCCATGAGGGTGAGGCTGTACCCCAGACCATGAGTCATCATCTCCTGGGAATCAGCCTGTCCTCTCAGGCAATAGAGACTTCCTTGGACCATCTTGAAGAATTGGAGTTGAGACAACTATCAATTAGATCACACCTTGACTTAAGACTGCTGGGGTTGAATTCAGGTTGTCAGGCTTGATGGCAAGTACCTTTACCTGTTAAGCTGTTTCGTTAGCTGTCCTTTTCCTTCTCTCTCTCTCCCCTTCCCCACCTTTCAGTCTTTCTAGTCAGGGTGTCTGTGATGGCTAGTTTTATGTCAACTTGACACAAGCTAGAGTCATCTGAGAGGAGGGAACCTCAATTGAGAAAATGCCTCCATAAGATCCGGCTGTAGACAAATCTGTAGGGCATTTTCTTAATTAGTGATTGGTGGGGGAAGACCCAGCCCATGGTAGGTGGTGCCATCTCTGGGCTGGTGGTGGTCCTGGGTTCTGTAAGAAAGCAGGTTGAGCAAACCATGAGGAGCAAGTCAGTAAGAAGCACCCCTCATGGCCTCTGCATCAGCTCCCGCCTCCGAGTTCCTGCTCTGTCTGAGTTCCTGTCTTGACTTCCTTTGATGATGAACAGTGATGAGGAACTGTAAGCCAAATAAACCCTTTCCTCCCCAAGTTGCTTTGCTCACGGTGTTTCATCATATAATAGTAACCATAACCAAGACACTTTGACGCATCCTGGGATAGCCTCAAGCTCTTTATGTAGCCAAAGGTAGATCTTGAACTTCTGATCTTGCTTCTACTTCTGAGTGCTGGGATTATAGATGTGTGCCACCATCAGTGCTGGGGCTCACACTTAGAGATCTCTGTGTGCTAAGTAAGCGAGTACTAGCTTTGAGCTACATCCCCTCCCCTGTTGTTTTGTTTTGTTCTGAAACAGGGTTTCCTTATATAGCCGAGGTTGACCTTGAACTTGAGATCTTCTCGCCTCTGCCTCCCTCGTGCTGGGATTATAGGTTGTGCACCCACGTCGGTAAGGAATGACTTTCTCTTGCCTTGTGACCTTGTCTGGGGAGGCAATGTCCTGTGTATCAGAGGTTCCTATTCTGGATACTGGCTTCAGGTGACTACTGATGTGTTTCAGAATGCTGTCACCTAGGATGAGTGGGCTTGAGCATACTAGACAAGGCAAGTGGTTTTCTTAGGTCCATCCAGCTCTCTAGCCTCCCTGGCCTGGCCTGGTCATATTAGCTCTCTGAGGATAAAGAATAAAGGGATCCCAGGAGTTCTGTCTCTGGATCCTTCAAGGACAAGTTGGAGGTAGGTCCTGGTCTCAAGTGCACAATACAATTGTTTTGGAAGTTTCCTCTCACAGACGTCAGCCCCCACTTCCCAACCCATCTCATGGAGACTGAGTCACGGGTCGATGATGGTTCATGTCGTGGGGCCAGCCAAGCCTATTGATCGAGGGCTGAGACATCCTCCCCACTAATCAACAGTTAATTAAGCCTTTGGTGAGGAGGTGGTGATTAATGAAGAGTCAGTTTGTCCTGTAATTGGGATTCGAAAGGGGAGGGAGTGCCAGAGATGCACATGGGGGCTTGGGGGGGGGGCTGGCTCCTGGTCCACACGGAGGGACCCTCTTGGGTTCAGCGAGCTTTCATACACTAAATCTGGGCCTTCCCTTAAATCCCCTTATTCCTCTTTGTCATCTTTCCTTGAACCTTGTATTCCCTAAGGCTGTTGGGGACAGTGTCCAGGCTTGATGAATCCATGTTCTTCTCACAGGCTCATTTATCTCTGTCTGGGGTCCATGCACCTACAAACCCCTCACCACCATAGCTAGCACAAATGTCCATATTACCATATCCTTGTCCCTTGTAGCCTGCTGTCCTTGTCTTTCTAGGCTCTGAGCTCTATTATCAGAGCTGTCCTAACCAGTGTCCAGGTTTCCCTCTGCCAGTCCTGTCTTTTTGTCCCATGGCCCTTGGCTTTCCCCCAAGGAGTAGAATTCCTTCCCTTCTGTCTTCTCCTCTCCAAACAGGACACTGGCTGGTCTCTCTGTATCTGTTTTAAGACAGAGGGGGTTCCCAAGGATGTGGCCGTGACTCTTCCCTGAGATGAGGGCTCCCGGAGGACAAGGCTGTGAGGCTCCCTAAGAACTATCTCGGTCCTTTCTTCAAGACTAGGGTGCACGTCCCTTTGACCTAATGTCCCCTTCCACCCCTGTACTCATCAAGATTCCCTGGTGCTGCTTCTGTTACATGGGGCCTACGGGACCTGGCTGGTTGATAAGGATCCATTTCCGGAGGGTACAGGTGACTGAACCCATAAAAAGGTGATTGAAGGAGTCCTGGATGCTCCATCTCAGGTGAGTTCTAAAAATAGCATCCACAGCCATCTGTGCTGGAAAGTGGAAGGCCTGGTCCAGGACTAGGGATCTGGGCAAGATGGCTTCTCTTGTTTCCCTGGATTGGAAGGGGAGGCTCTGGCAGGCAGAGAGAAGGAACTGGAAAAAACTTTACAGAACACTTCCCTATGGCCCTCTCTTCTTGATGAAACAGGTGGGTCTGATGGGGTTGGTAGTCTGGGGCTCTTCTTCCACTCAGCAACTCAGAGTAGGTTGTGATCTGAGACAGCCTATCTCAGTCCTGCTCCCATGTGTAACTCCTGAGCTTGGAGGTGCCGAGCCTGTCCACTGTCCATGCTGAGAAAGCTGTCCCCTGGGTCTGTCTGCTCTCTTCCCCTGTTTGAGCCATGGGTGACACCTCAGAAGTTCAGTTTTCTCACCTGTAAGATGGGGACACTTTGAATATTGTGCAGGAATTGATGTGCCATGTAGTACAGAATAAATGCTTAATAAACCTGAGTGGTTTTTTAAGTGGCCTTCTGTAGTAGGCACACTGCCTCCCTCATTAGCCCCAGAGTATAGTAATGGCTCTAAGGGGCTTAAACAGTGGCATGCACCCGGTCACCTTGGCATCACTCAGCCACAGAAGACACCCATGTGTCTTCTGGTTGGGGATGGGATTCTGTCTTGAGATGGCACCTTATGTTAGGTGTGCATAGCTGGTCCTGGGTCTGTCTGGTCTAGGCTAGAATATACAATGTAGCTGATGCAGCTGCTTCTGCAAAGGGAACTAGCCTCTTGCCTCCCTCTGTCTCTCTTTCAATGGAGAAAGGGCACAATGGAATGTCTGTCCAGTGAGAGCTCATTCTCGGGGCATCATAATCAGGTTGGGAGGCAAGGATACATGCTCCCACCCCTGCCTTCAGCAGAAGAAGACTTCCACTACATGTCCAGTCAGTCCTGGGATGCCAAACAGAAGCTCACAGGGTTGCTTCTTGGAAGGAGCTGTCACGGGCCCCACAGGCTGAGAGAACTGTGTTCCCTCTTTTCCATCCCCTTCTATGAAAAGGCTAAGGAAGATGAGCTCCCATCCCTGATTTTGCCCAAACTCTAGATTCACTTCCTGTGACAGCTGTGGGGTGAACGCCAGATTCAGGCAAGGCACCCCTCCAGAAGGACCCCAAGTCCAAGGAACGGCGCTGCCCCCTCAGCTCCTGCGAGGCAGAGACAGCACGTCCTGGCTGGGTGTAAAGTCAGCGATTGGCAGGGGTGGAGGGAGGGAGGAGACAAGCCCTCTCCTGGAGGATCCCCTCCCGTGGATTCCCCCCTCCCTTTGCAAGTGGGATATAAGCCCCGTAGGGAAGCTCTGAGCAGAGGCCAGAGGCTGCCCGCGTTGAGTAGCTGTCCAGCCCTCTAGCCTCGCCTGCTTTCCACCTCCTGCTTCAGGACCAGTCGCTGTGAGTGAGCGGGCCCCAGGGATGATCTGATATCGTGCTATTTTGTAGGGAAACCGAGGTCGGATCAGAGGAAACTGAAGCTGAGTAGTTGGGAGCTGGATGGGCAGGGTCTAGCTGGGGAGACATGGAGAAGCTGGGGAGGCTGGGGCGGGGTGGAGGGCAGCATTGCTTTCTTCCCTTATCTACCTCTCTGGGAGTGGAGAGGTAGGCAGGGCTTATGGCTGTCTGATAGACGAGGAAACTTAGGCTAGAGATACTGCAGGACGGGAGAAGACGAGGCGAGCCTGGTGACTTGAGACAAACAGTCTGAGACATGGGCCCGACGGCAGCGGCAGCCTGAGGTCGAGAACTCAGGACGGCCCACCCTCCAATGCTCCCTTCCTAGATGGCGCATAGGCCTTGGTCCGTCATGGTCGCAGTGCTGCTAGTCCTGCTCGCCTGCCTGGGAGCGCTGGTGGACGCCTACCCCACCAAACCCGAGGCTCCGGGCGAAGACGCCTCCCCGGAGGAGCTGAGCCGCTACTACGCCTCCCTGCGCCACTACCTCAACCTGGTCACCCGACAACGGTGAGCGCTGGAGAGGGCGGGGCGGGAGGACCCCAGTCTCCCGGGTTGCACCCTCCTCCCAACTCCACCTGGAGGCCTGACCACGCCCCTTTGTGGTCCCACCCCCAGGTATGGGAAAAGAGACATCCCAGACGCTGTCTTCTCCAAACTGCTCTTCACTGACGACAGAGAAAACCTCCCCATCAGGTCTCGGTAAGAAACACCCGCCCTCCACGACACGACACGCATCCCCTGGAGAGTGGCCTGGTCCCGTCACTTACACCTCCCATTCAATTAATCTCTTTTCCCTCCTGCAGGCCAGAAGGTGCCTACCAATGGTGAAGACCCCAAGTCCTCTTTCGAGATGTGTTAACTATACCGACTTCATTTGCATATTTGGTTCCAAGAGGGGACTCCGTATCTTGGTGTCCCGGGTGCCCAGGCTTGGGGGCCGTGTGTGTTCATTTCCCTGTCCCTAAATAAAAAAAAGCAAATTTCACACAAAATAACGCGCGTGGGTTTATTTTTCCGTCCCTTTCGCTTTTGTGGAGGTGGCGTCAGTGGTGTGTAAGGTGACAGCTTGAGCCGCACGCAGGAAACACTGGTGGCTAGGAAAGAGGATTCTGAGGAAAGGAGAGGGCGTGGTGGGAGAGTTCAGCATAGACACCTCTTCCCAGCCCCGGGCTCCCAAAGGACCTGGGAAGGCACTCTGGGGGAAGGGAGCCTAGAAGAGTGTGGGTGGAGTGGATTCTGAGGAGGGTCCAGAAAAGATCAGTACGCAAGTGCGTTTGAGGGCGGTCCAGGAGAGTGGCAGGGAGAAGTTCCCCTGAGCAGCCCTGTGTTAGTCCCAGGGCCATGGAGGACAGAGGGTTAGGGTCTAGGATGACCCTGGAGGAAGAGAACTTGGAGAGGTGATGTGTGGTGTACCGAGTGAGGAGGTAGATAAGTCACTTCCTCATTCCCTGAACAAGGCGAGCAACCAGACTGTGGAGGTCTCCTTCTCCCTGCAACAGCTGGAATTTCCCATACTCCCGAATGCAGGCTTGATGTCTATCACTAACTGTTTTTCTGGTGAAAAGGCCTGGGAATACCCCCAATTCGCTCTTTCCCCATTAAACACTGAGGTTTAAAGTGCTGTGGGTGTTTAAACTGTAGTCTAACCTGAGCCCCTGGATGTCTGTTATTGCAGGAAGTCCATTAATTTGGCCCATTTAAGCCTTTTTGCCTTCTCTGGGTACCTAGCTCTCCCTCTCTCCCCCTCTCCCTCTCCCCCGCTACTTCTCTGTTTACTATGAAACACATCCATTTCTCTTGTGTTCTGTTTTCCTAGGTCTTGCAGGGTTGCGTGGGGAGCGGTGCTGGTGAAAGGGCATATGTGCCCTATACTCTGTTAAGCAGGACCTTCCTGGGGAGGTGGCCAGGGAATGAGAGGGAGGTGATCATGATGAAGCCAAGGCTACAGATCCAGAGAAAGGGTGTCAGTCAGGAAGGCGGGATGGTATCGCTGTGTGGAGGGGGGAGGCAAGCAGGACTGGTGACCCTGGAAGGAGAGTAGCCTCTGCTACAACACTTCCTGCGTTAGGGGATGATGGGGGTCCTGCATCCATCTTCTGGGGCTGCCCTTCAACTTAACAGGCCTAAAGGGAGAGGAGGAGGAGGCAACCCCAGGGTCTAACTAGTCGTAGACCGCATGGATTCTGGTCTCCATAGGGCTTGCTTGCACCACCTTTTCTTCCTCTCCAGCCTAAAAAGTCCCTCTTGCATCACGGTTACTTCCTAGAGCCGTTCCTGGTTCCTTTTGGTGGAATTAGTCCCTCTGCATCTCTCCCTCGAATATTGCCATTACCCAAGACCCCCATCTCCTACCCCAATGTGCTCCCCGTGTCCCTTCATTGCTCCAGGCTTGCAATGACTAGCTGTGTGTCTGGATGCTGATGTCTGTGGTCCCTATCTGCTGTTATGCCTGGGGAAGCTGCGGTTAGTTGGAAGCAAACAGAGGAGAGACCTGGCATGAACCATATGCATGGCCACAGACAGTTTGTGTAAAGGTGGCATGTCCAGGTGACCGTTAGCGAGGTGGCTTTACTTCTGGTTCACTCGGAGGAGCTTTGAGCAGGTGTGTAATCTGGGACTGATCAACTTAATCAATGTGTAAGCCAGGAGGAAACTTAGATATACTAATGGTAACAAAGACAGTAACAATAATTATCTTTGCAAAAAGCTCTTCTCCTTAAAAATTATATTGATTTTTATTGTGTGTGATGCGTGTGTCACAACTTGTGGAGTTAACAAGACAACTTTGGGTAGTTGGTCCTCTTCTTCAACCTTTATGTGGATTCTGGGAGATCAAACTCGGATCATCCAGCCTGTGTAGTCAGGCAGCAAGCCTCACACATCAGTTTCGTTTTGAGACAAGGTCTCTGTGTGGTCCTAGATGTCCCGGAATTCACTGGGTAGACCAGGCTGGCCTTGAGCCATCAGAGATCCACTTACCTCTGCCTTCTGAGTGCTGGGATTGAAAAAGTGTGCCACCATGCCTGGCTCAAACAGCAAGCACATCTTTGTGTGTTATATCATTAGCTATATGTTACTATCATATTGATCTGGTTGTGTGTGTATGTTTGTGTATCTGTCCGTCTGTCTGTGTATCCCATGGTGCTCATGTGCAGGTCAAAGGACAACTTTCAGGAATTGTTCCTTCCTTCTACAGTGGGTTTGGGGATGGAACTCAAATCCTGCTAAACCTTCTTGTCAGCCCAAAGTGACAACATATCAAGGTACCTTTTGAGGAAGGATCTGGAATACAGTCCTATATAGGTGAGGGATAGCTATACCATAACCTGCTTCTTCTCAATCTCAGCGACCTCATCTTAAAAAAAGTAACTAAAAGGCTGCCTGGGCCTCCTCCTCCTCCTCCCCCTCTCCCTCCTCCTCCTCCCCCTCTCCCTCCTCCTCCTCCTTCACCCTTGAGCTCTTTGTAGAACCCCTATTCCCCATCTCCTCCTGATGTCCCCAATAGCTTATGTGCAAGTTGGGCACAATGACACATTTGGGAGGGCTGGCGCAGGAGGATCACAATTTTCAAGACCAGCCAGGGTTACTTAATGACATGTCCTTCAAAAATGCAGAGCAGGGGCCTGGGGAGCTGGCTTAGTTGGTAGAGTACTCATCACACCGTGTAAGGACCCCAGATCGCAGCACTCATGGAGAAAGACAGTCACAGAGTAGCAGGGGAGTGTGTGATTCCAGCACAAGAGCGGTGGAGACCAGCGGAACCCTGGAGCCCGCTGGCCAGTCAGGTCAGCCGAATTGTGAGTTCCAGGCCACAGTGTGAGACCCTGGTTCAAAAAGACAAGGTGGGTGGTGTTTGAGGTGTGCGTACGCACATACACTCACACTCACATCTACATAAACCCTCACACACACCTACACACACACACACCCCACGCACCCTACACATACCTACACATACACATACTCCCCCAACACAAACACACTGCAAAACAAAATGAAACAAAATTATGTGTACTGCAAATCACTGATGCTTGCCCTGGTCACTGACAGTCAGGAAAGGGTGTGATGGAGGGCAGGACACTGGTCAAACTCCTGTCCTGGGGGATGTACATGGGCCTCTGCATTTGGTCCCTCTCCTAATCTCATTATCACATTACCCACTAGCCATCTTCCTGGTCCAGAGAACATGTGGCTAGTAAGGAGCCACTAGCATCTTGGTCAGTCTGTCTGCCCGGTAAAGACATGTGCCTTCCCCGACGCTGCATGCAAGCGCTGCAGAGACCCACGATGGCCAACAGAAGCTATCTGTGTGTTCTAGATGTGGTCATACTATTTAGAAGGCACGGGCATTACCTTCTCCTCCTGGATTGTCACCACCTGTAAGGATCTTGGAATCTGTTGTTGCAAAAATCTAAAGCCACGGGTTTGGTTGACATTTGAGGAGCAGCTCTGACTTGTTAGGACTAGACAAAGCTGGGTGACTTGGGTGACAAACTGTAAATAGTTCCCACACCAGAAGCAGCCCCAGAATTCAGTCTATTTGGTGAGGGTCCTTCGTCTAAGTAGAAGCCAGAACAGAATCCATGAGGCTCAGAGCCCAGAGAAACTTAGAGCCTTAAAAACCTACGCCGCCGGAGACAGGCGCCCCCTGGTGGCATCTGTAGCCGCTCCCAGGCAGCGCGCGGGCTCGAATCAGAGACTTGCCACTGGTTTTGCATAGTGGACTTGTTAAGAAGTGAACTCCGCTTAGATGGGAGCTCAGAGCAACAGGCTCCTTGATTCTCCCTGTCTCGGGGTGGGCGCAATGCTCTCACTTTACAGAGAGTCTAATGGGATTATGCTCCCAGGACAACACAGGGGGAGGGACAGGGCAGGAGCTGGGCTTTCTGACCTCTAATTTCACCACACCAGATTCCTGGCTGTCACCTTCTCCCCTCTCATCACTTCCTGCATTTCCAGGACCCACACTGATGCCTCTTGATGTTCTGACCTTAGAGCAGAGCCTCAAGAAAAAAGAGAGGCCCCTGCTCCGGTCTCAGTCGTCAACATAAACAGAGCCAGTGACTGCCTCTTTGCCTGAGCAGGGTAGAGGTCCTGCCTGGGGAAAAGACACTGAACATGAAGAAGACAATGGCACACACCGGGAGCGTCTCTCAGGGGAAGAATTGCAGGCTGACTGTGAGACATGGGGGTGAGGCTTAGACAGGTGTTCCACCTCTGTGAGCCTCCCATTCCTTAGTCAGGAAGCAATACTCTGACAGTTCCAGTTAGAGGAGTTCAAGGTTGTTGTTAAACCTTGTTTCAAACCCTGGACCTCCCAACCATTAGCTGTGCAGTCTGGGCCCAGATACTCGAGGTCTCTGGGCAGAGTTCAGTTTTTGTTTTTTAAGTCTGCCAATTAGGGCCTGGCAGGGGTTCGGTAGGATGACAGTGTGGAACTTTTTGGACAACTTGAAGCTTATAAGTGATGCTGGATTTTAGCACTCCCCTGGGACAGAGCTCTGGGGTGGGAAAGGAAATAGCTACCAGAAATTGCCCCTTCTCTGTAGTCCTCTGAACTCCAGGGCTGCCAGACCTTGATTGGCATCCTATGAACTCACCAAATGGGTTTCTCCACTCCTTTCCAAGTGACTTGAGGACCTGAGATTCCCTCTCTGTCCCTTCCTTGTTCTAGCTGTACTCTGGAAAGGAAGGCCCAACTTGTATCCTTTCATGCTGGGGAGGAGCCTCGAACTGTAGCCTCAATTTGTGCCCTGAGGAAATCCTTTTGGTGACAGGGGCTGTCCCTGGGGAGGCTGTCCTTGAGGCCAGCAACTAGAGCCTTTGGGGTATCATGTCAGGACTCTGTCATTTATGAATCAGACCTGTTTTGGTGCCTAAAGCTGGACACAGACTGCACAGGAGACCCTTGTCACGACCCAATTTCATTCATTTCATGCTACTCTGATAGTGAGAACACTGCCCCGGTGCCTTCCTCTTTCTGGCCTCAATGCCTGTGTTTCAGGTACCAGGGAGACAGCAAAAAGGGGTTGAAGGCTGGCAATGAGAAAAGCTGAGGGGGGCGGGGACTATCAGGGTGCTGAGGACTATAAAGGGCGCAGCCATGTGAGAAAGACTGGTCAGCAGGAGGTAGGTGTCTGCGTGTTTCAACACCAACACTTGCTCAGGACACAGGGTAAGTGGGCTCATCCTGCCTGCCTCTGGGGACCTCTTGGGTTGAAGCTGGTATTGGAAGGTAGGAATTGGTGCTTTGTAGGACTGGGGCTCTCAGGTGGCCTAAGGTCCTTCTTGGGTCTCTCTCTGCATCCGCACAAACCTGTCAGTGGAAGGTTGGACCTGCACTATTATACACTCTGTTCCTCTGCTTTACAAGTGAATTCTGCATACTCCCACCCTGTTTCCCACCAGCCCTGGCCATTCTTGCATCCTCAGAGCTATCAATGCCATAAGTCCTGCGTATCTAACCTCATACCCACTTTCTCTGCTACGCTTTTCTATGTCGTCTAACCCCGGGGCTAACCTTTGGCTGCTGACCTGATCAATGAGGGGGTGTGTATTCGTAGGTGTCCTCACTTTCCAGGGAAAGAAAGTGGTGGATGCTGGTGACTCTTTTGTCTGCCCTTGTCCCCAGGCTTGACTTGAAGAAATTTGTGGTGGGCAGTGGCTGGGCAGGTAGGTCCTGGACGTAGGAGGATCTGCAGATGGGCTGTGTTCTGCCTTCACTCTGTTACTGTTCCTTAGATGGCCACCACATGCCGCTGCCTCTCCCTGTTTCTCCTATCCACTTGGGTGACTCTGCTGCTGCAGCCCCTGCAAGGTGCCTGGGGAGCCCCACTGGAGCCAATGTACCCAGGGGACTATGCTACACCAGAGCAGATGGCCCAATATGCAACTCAGCTCCGCAGATACATCAACACACAAACCAGGCCTAGGTAGGGTGTGTATGTGTGTGTGTGTGTGTGTGTGTGTGTGTGTGTGTGTGTGTGTGTGAGAGAGAGAGAGAGAGAGAGAGAGAGAGAGAGAGAGAGAGAGAGCCCTAACACTAGCCTCAGTCCCTTCAGTGTCTGCTCTGAAAAAACAGTATTTCTACTGAGTGGCTTGGGTCTTTGTGCTGTGGGCAAGACAGTGTCTAAGGGAGGAATCCAAGGCAGGTGAGTTGATACCTGGGTACCACACTTATCCTAGTTGTCTTCCTTACCAGGTATGGAAAGAGAGAAGGGGCAAACACAGCTGGACTTCCTAGAATGCAGCTTGCCCCGTGCACCAGCCCTCTGGTTGGTTTGATTCCTTGCCCAGCTCCCTGCAGCTAAGAGCAGGTCTGGAAAGTGGGGCTCTGGAGGAGGCGGAAGGAGCAAAGAGTCTCAGAGAACAAGGGCTGTCCTTTCTCACTGTTCATTTCTTTCCTTACAGGGAGTTCAGCCCAATAAACCTGTAGTACCCTACCTGTTTCCTGTCTGTAGCTGTAGGACAGTACCAGCCTGGCTGCTTCCTCGGTGTTCTTGCAACAACCTGCTCCCTTGCAAACTAAATAAAGCAAATTAAAAATCATAGCCTCTGCGGTGTGTGTGTGTGTGTGTGTGTGTGTGTGTGTGTGTGTGTGTGTATGTGTGTGTGTGTGTACACCCATAGGGGCAGAAGAAGGTAAAATCCACAGTCAGGGAAGATGAGGGGCAAGGGGACTTAGGATGACCATAAGTGCCAGTAGGGGTTCAACTCATCCTTTTCACAGAGGGGCAAGTTGTGGTCCAGAGAGATGTGAGACTCCCCCAAAGATCTGTGATGTGGCAGTCTTGAGCTTAATCTTTCTATCCCAGCACCTCTAAACCATCCAGCTCTTTAGCCTGAGGCCAACCCTTTCCCCGCATGTACCCTCAATACTGCTTCCTATAACCTGGGAAGCAGGGGAGGAATCATTTCTATTAAAGCACCCTTGGCATGAGGCAGAGGCAGCGCCTGAGGACTAGCGCTGGCTGGAAACCAGTCAGCTGTTGGCTTTGTAGGGTTCTGTTCTCCAGAAATCTGGGGGGGGGGGGAGATGGTCCTGAGAGGTAGTGAACTGCCAGCCTGAGAACGAATTTCAGCTAGGGCGAAGAGAAAAGCTGTAGGGGGATGTGCCCCTTCCCCAAGAGATCTGACCACCTCCAGGTATCCAACCCGTGGCATTCACATTTTGATTCTTGGGGCAAGGAGGGAAGACCCAGATGCTACCTGAAGAGTCCCTGTAGACTGTCTACTCATACCAGGCATCCTGAGTAGGTGGAGATGGTATGGTGTGGTGGTGTGGTGGTGTGGTGGTGTGGTGGTGTGGTGTGTGTAAAGTGAAAAAGAGACTGAGCTGGACTCCCCTTTCTGGGAGCTTTTGTGGATAAGGACATCATGGAGAAGGAAGACAGGAGACATTCCCAGAAGGCTTCTCCCCTCTCTGCTGCAGGCTGCCTCTGAAGGTCTGAGGGGGTCATAGGCTTGGTGGATAAAAGTTTACTTTCCCCAGCTCAGCACTTGACATTGATTCATAACAGTGACATTGTAACTGTGCTTCTCTATGTTGAGTGTGAATGACCTGGAGGCAGAACCTGCCCTAGAAGGGCCAAGGCTTGTACAGGATGCAGCAATCCCGCAAATGACTGGCTCAGGTTGGTTTTTAAATCCAAGGGGGTGTCTAGATAGGGGATAGGGAGGTTTCTGCAGGAGAACAGGGTTTAAATGTGGGTGCTGGAGCCTCAAGTTCTCTGTAGCTTAGGTGATGGCCTTGAGTTTTATCTTATACACACGGGTGTTTTGCCTGCATACATGTCTGTGTACCACCTGTGTACCTGGTGCCTTTGGAGGCCACAAGAGGATTTCAGACTTCCTGAAACTAGAATTTCAGAAGGTTGTAAAACACCACGTAGGAATCTCTGCACTCTCTGGAAAGCAGCCAGTGCTCTTAAACCCCGAGCCATCTCTCCAGGCAGAGATGGGTTCTGTGGGGAACGGTAAACAGTTATAGAGGCAGAAGGTAGGAGCCTGTTCCACACACACCTGGGTTTGACAGATGGATGGTATCGGAAGGAGTGTGTGGCCCTGACCAGAACTCTCTGGTGGTCAGGCTTCAGGAACAGGCTCTCCCAGGTTCTGGAGGGGGAGGCCCCTAGACTTCACTACTCTGTGTTTGTTTTTGTGCCATTCTCACAGACCCACCGGCATTCCAATCTGTCATGCTGTATGGTGAACCTTGACAGGGAGCAGGTCTGGATAAAGGCCCTGCTTAGAAGGGACCAGTTCTTTCACCTCCTCTCTCTCAGAGTCACAGTCACTCTGGAAGCAGCGGATGTGCAGAAACGGTGCAGACAAACTTATACTGAGACCTGTTTGTCTCCCAGGAGGAATTAGAGGGTCCCCTTCCTCACTGAAGGACAAGCCCTTCCTGCCAGTGCCCACAGAAGCCCCAGAAGCAATAGATTCTTTTTAAAAATTATTTATTTAATCCATTCCTTTGCTGTTGTGGTTTGTATGACGTGTGTGTATATGTGAGCCATGGTACAGGTGTCCTTTCTTCCATCTTATGAGCTCGGGAATGGAACTCTGGCCGACAGGCTTTGCGACAAGTGCCTTTACCCCCTGAGCCATCTCGTCAGGTCCACTATTTCTCTTTGTTGTCCGTGCTGCGTGGATAGGGAGGAATAGATGGCCATCTCACCACCTAAAGGGGTCCGTGGCTAGTCAGATCCGGGACAGGCCTCTGGAGGTCAAGGTCCAGTCTGGAGAGGAACACCCAGACCCTGGCGTACCCCTTTCACATCCCCAGGAGGTCCCCGCTCTCTCCTATCCACCTGCCCGAGGATATGGGTGGAGGCCTCTGCTGACTGCACGGATCTCGCCTACCTGGAGTCAGGGGAGGAGGCTTATAGCTGGAGCCGGAGGAGTTCCAGGGCTTGGGGGTCGCTGGTGTTTTATGGTGGTGGAGTTCATGGCGTTCAAGTGGGGATGTACTATGGTGCTCGGTGGGGTAGATTTGGTAGAGTTGGAGGGGTTCTTGTGGTTTTGGGATTTCTTCGAACTAGGGGACACGTCATGGCAGAGATCGTGGGGCCCGAGAAGTGAGTAGGATGCCAGGTACCCCTCCCCCCATTCCTCCGCCAGCTCACCTGCTGGTGAAGAACTTCTCCAAGTACTTGTTGATGTAGCCGAAGTTTGTAAACCAATTGGCCACTCTGGGCTCGGGAGACTGCTGCATTTGGACCTCATAGGCCAGGGCGCCATCGGGTGGCACCAGGAGTGAAGCTAGGCACCCCAGAGCCAGTGCGCACGCGCAGGGTAGAGCCACAGTCTGGAGGGGGAGGGACAGCGTGGTGAGGTAGGATCGGGTGGAGGGCTGGACCTGACTGTGCCTGCTCTGAATCTTGTGGAGTCACACTTCGTCTGTTGGGGAAGCCGGGAGTGTGGCGAAGCTCAGACCAGGAGAAGTAGCTGCTTCTGGAATACACAGAGCGTCTAGGGAATCCTGGTTCCCAGGGAGCATGGGACACGACTGGATGTGCACCGGTTTATCCCCAAAGCACTGGGTTAAGAAATGGACAGGAGCCACACTCTGACAAGGATACATGATCTAGAGTCACAGGTCAGGTCCCTGATCTCACAGACTTCTGCTGCAAATTCCTCATGCTCCCCAGTCCCAGCCTTTACCATCTCCTTATCTGGTCCTTAAAACCCCTAGACTTGTCTGCCTGGAATCCTTGTTCTCAGCTTCAAGCAACAGCTCAATACTCTAAATGGGTCTAACCTGACACCCCGATATGAAGTTGCCACCCACTCTTTTTGTTTGTTTGTTTGTTTGTTTGTTTTTGAGACAGGGTTTCTCTGTGTAGCTTTGGAGCCTATCCTGGCACTCGCTCTGGAGACCAGGCTGGCCTCAAACTCACAGAGATCCGCCTGCCTCTGCCTCCCGAGTGCTGGGATTAAAGGCGTGTGCCACCAACGCCCGGCTGCCACCCACTCTTATCTTGCTGTATTCTATACTAATTTGTAGTTATTGTCTGAGCCTCTTCCCAGCCCCACCTCCTCCCACCACATTGCAGGTGGGCTCTTGACCTACTTTCTCTTTGATACAGTACTGCCTGCCACTTAGATCCGCACCTGGCGTTTAACACATCAAATGAATAACATAGTTGCACACTAAAGTAGTAGTCTAGCAATCCCTAACATCCCCAGTCTCTCTCTCTCTCTCTCTCTCTCTCTCTCTCTCTCTCTCTCTCAGAAGCGCGCGCGCGCGCGCGCGCGCGCCACACACACACACACACACACACACACACACACACACACACACGGGCGGGGGGGAGGGGGAGAGAAAATGATCCCCAATAAGACACTTTCTTGAGCCCCTGAAATCTCCCTTAACCAGAATTCCCCTCATTTGCTCCTCCTCAAACAGGGACAGGAAGCTCTCTATGACAGCTGTCCTGGCTGTCAGAATGGCTTCACTTTTTCACCCCCTAGGTGGGCCTGTGGAGGAGCCCTTGGTGCCAGCCTCTATTCCCAAGCTCCCGGAGAGCGCAGGTGACAGGGCTCCACCCCACACTTAGTCATCAGACATTACCATAGTGCTGAGCAGGTACAAAGAGGCACAGCAGAGGGTCTCTCCGGCCAGGACTTCAGAGGCCATTTATATTTCCATGGATCCATGACCCTGTCCTCAAAGGCCCCACCCAAGCGTGACTTCCTACTGTTCCTGTGTCATGACCCAGGAATTGGGTACACAGAGAGTGTGGGGGTGGAAGCGCATGACCTCCTGACTGTCTGATTTAAGGCTCAGGGTCTTCCAAGGGCCCGTAGGGGTGGGTGGCAAAGGCAGGAGGCAAGATCATAGATCCCAGGGGAGAGCTGCTGTCCCTGGGGTTGTGAGTGGGCAGTGCCTTTCCCAGGAGCTATTTCTGGGGTCAGCAGAGGCCAATGCTGAGAGACACCCCACTTACCCAGCTGATCCAAGTGTAATCTTCCTGCAGGGTTGCTGTGGAGGCCTAGTATATCTGTTCTGGCATCTAGGATAGGGCAGCTTGGGATTGCCTGTCCCATGTGGAGCCCCTGGCAGTGACCTGATGAGTTCTATGGGGAAAGAAATCTTGGCTTCTTAAGTGATATACTCACTCATTGCAGTTCAGGCCAAAGAACCTTGGTGTGAGCCTGTCGTCTTCCATCTTGCTGCTTGTCTAGATCAAATTGTGAAACATGGTGTGATCCCCTGTGACCAACCCACTCCTGGGAAGGGACAGTAGGAATCCTGACCTCACTCCCTCCTGGCTGCGTGAACTTGATCTAGGGACTCTACTTCCTGGTGAGCCCCCACAGTCTCATATGTGGAATGGGGCTCATTATGCTTTTAGCATGGGATTAATGCCAAGATTGGTCCGATTATGAGGCTCAGTCACTGGATAGCTCTTGACGCAGAGTGGGCAATGGGCACGATGAGCCCCTCTGTGTGGGTGTGCCTCTCCTGCAGTCTCCACTGATCTCATCTTCACCCTCTCATTAGTAAATCCTATTCTCAGTGGATGGAGACTAGAACTGCATTCTTAGGGAGCAAAAAGCTAGAAAAATGAATGGGATTTCTAAGATAAAATTTCATTGAACAGAAGACCTGACATCCAAACAAGTTATGAATGTGTGTGTGTGTGTGTGTGTGTGTGTGTGTGTGTGTGTGTGTGTGTTGAAACAGGGTTATGAGGCTGGCCTCAAACCCACTATGTAGCCAAGGAGAAGTTTGGCTGCTCTTCCTGCCTCTGCCTCCTAAATCCCGGGTGGGATGAATGTCACCACAATTCATTTGAAACAAACCATTATATATCTCAACTATAGGTGAGCCTACTTCTAAAGCCTGAACCCCACCTTCAGTCAGGACCACAGAGCCTCTGTGATGTGTCCCTGTGGAAATGTAGGGTTCTTTCTCAGTTCCTTCTGTCACAGTCCTTAATTCGTTTCAGGAACTATCCAGTCCCGACAGTGTGTGGATTGCTAGAGGGAAGCTTCAGGCATGGAATGGAGCTGGCCAAAGAGAGGCGAGATGTGCTTGAGGCGGCACACCTGGGGGGACAGGGTCGCTGGAGTCCAGATGGCACTTTTGGGAGCCCCAGATGCCTAACATGCAGGAGCAGGGACTGGAGGTTCCTCCACGGGGACACATCACAGAGGCTCTGTGGTCCTGACTGAAGGTGGGGTTCAGGCTTTAGAAGTAGGGGGTTTCAGTCCAGTCTTTCTGTGGGTGTAAAGAAGGTGGACTCTTCATCATGTTTATTCTTCATGGGCTGCTTCCAGAATCCAGGGACCATGTCCTGCATCATTATCAATCATATCTTATGATTATTTTAGCCAATAACTGATGATCATTGCTGTGCTGGGCGCCAGGTCTGCTGTTCCAGTAAAATAATCTGGCATGAAATCGCTAGTGCTATTTCGGTCACACTTCTTTTTGTTTTTTTTTTTAATTTATTTACTTATTTTTGTTTTTTACATATACAGTGTTCTGTCTGCATATTTGCCTGCACACCAGAAGAGGGCACCAGATCTCATTACAGATGGTTGTGAGCCACCATGTGGTTGCTGGGAATTGAACTCAGGACCTCTGGAAGAGCAGCCAGTGCTCTTAACCCCTGAGCCATCTCTTTAGCCCCTAGGTCACACTTCTAGGCCTTATTAACCTTTCCTTTATGTTGAAGGGTACAAGTTGAGAGAAATTAGATCTACCCATGGATACAGGGGCATGAAGCTGAAACTCAGGGCAGACTCCGATCAGAAGTAATCCAGTCTCTTGGGCGTGCTCCCCCATTAGTCACATGCTTGTCTGTCCTTACATAGCCTCCCAGTCCCTCAACCCTGGCAGTTGTCCTGCTCAGCGGGCTTCTGCCTTGCTCGACTTTTAACCCCTGCTCTTTCCTATGCCTCCTGCATCCTGTCTGTTTCTCAGGAACTTAACTCTGGTAGGTGAGATAGGAGAGGCTTTGGTTCCAAGACAGACATGGGTTCCAAGCTTGGCCTGGCCTCTTGCATTCCATGGCCAAGTTACTTAGAGTCTCTGAGTGCAATGACCTCAGCTGTGGGAGAGTACTGGAGCTGGGTGAGGGCTCAGTAGGAGGAGAAGCCTCAGAGGGGCTTTGGCCCCAAACTGAGGTGTCTTCCTTATAAGTTGCCTCAGGGACCATCAAGGAACTTTTCTTTTTTGCCTGTGGTGGTTTGAGCTGGCTAGACTGTCTGGCCAGTGAGCCCTAGGGATTCTTCTGTCTCTGCCCTCCCAGAACTGGAATTACAAGCATGGGGTGGGACTCGGGTCCTCTTATTTGTACAGAAAGGACTTTACTGACCCAGCTATGCCTCCAGTTCCAATTGCTCCATCAAAAATGTTTTATTTATTTATTTAATTAATTTATTCTTTTGAGGCAGGGTTTTTCTGTGTAACAGTCCTGGCTGTTCTGGAATGAGCTCTGTAGACCAGGCTGGTCTCAAAAAGTTTTGAGTTTTAAAAGTGTGTGTGTGTGTGTGTGTGTGTGTGTGTGTAGCTATTTGCACATGAATGCAGTTGCTAGAAGAGACCAGAAGATGGTGTCAGATCCCCTGGAGCTGGAGTTAAATGTAATTGTGAGCCACTGGACATGATTGTTGGGAACTGAACTTGGATCCTCTGTAAAAACATTACAGTGTTCTTAACCATTGAGCCATCTCTTTATCTCACCCACCCTCTTTTTTTTTTTTTTTTGAGACAAGGTCTCTCTACATATACCTGTCTATCTTAGAACTCACTATGTAGACCAGGTTGGCCTTGAACTCAGAGATCTGCTGTGGAATATTAGTTTAAGGTGTGTTACATTTGTTTATGCTGTGGAATATTTCTTTAATGATGCAAAGATGTGTTGTATTCTTTTATGTAGCATTTGTTTAACTCTGTAAAGCTGTGTTACTATGCTTACCTAAAACACTGATTGGTCTAATGAAGAGCTGAATGGCCAATAGCTAGGCAGGAGAGAGAAATAGGTGAGGCTGGCATGCAGAGAGAATAAATAGGAGGAGAACTTTAAAGAAGATTGAGGAGAAAAGGAGAAAGAGAGGAGGACATCAGGGGACAGCCACACAGCCACACAGCCACACAGCCACACAGCCCAGCCACACAGCCACACACAGCCACACAGCCACACAGCCACACAGCCACTCCACCAGCCACAGAGTAAGAAGGAAAGTAAGACATATAGAATAAAGAAAGGTAAAAAGCCCAGAGGCAAAACGTAACTAAAAAAAAATGGGATAACTAAAGTTAGAAAAGCTGGTTAAAACAAGCCAAGCTAAGGTCAGGCATTCATAAGTAAGAATAAATCTCCAAATATTTATTTGGAAGCTGGGTGGCAGGCCACAAAAGAGTAAAACAAACAAACAAAAACCCAACTACAGAGATCCTCCTGCCTCTCTGCCTCTAGAGTGCGGGGTTACAGTGACACCTGGCTTTTTTCCTTCTCCTTGTCCCTCCTTTATCATTATTCCTGTTTCGTTTTGAGACAAAAATCTCACCATTTAGCCCAGTGTCCTGATCTGGCCTTGAACTTGCTTCAATCTTTCTGTCTCCCTCAGCCTTCTGAGCATTAGGATTCTAGGTGTATGCGGCCTGGTGTGGTTGCTCTTGCTCTTTTCATCCCCTATGCAAGACTGAACCAGGCGCTGTGTGCATATTAGGCGCCGTACGCTGAGCTGTACCCTCTACCCCAGGCATGCCTTTATGTTTTCTATGTTCAGGCGCTTTGCCGTCTGGGCTAGAGCCACTGAAGGTTGTGCTACCTCCCAATAGCGGCATCCCAAGGACTAAGCCTCTAATCCACATTTCTCTGGGAGACACACATCTAAACTCCAGTTCCCTGAAACTGTGAAATGTTTGTGTAGACCTGTCCTCAGAACTTCTGCACCCTGTGTTTACTGAGCACTGGCTGATGGAAGGCACTGCTCTGAGTGCTGGAGTCACAGCTCCGTGAGACTGCCACTGTCCTCAAAGAACGCCACAGTCTAATGGGAATAGGTATTTAAGGAATGGAATAATTAACGTCTCAAGACAAGACTACCTCTTGTCTGTGGAAAAGGGTTTTTTAATTTTTTTTTAATGAGTAGAAGTTCTCATTTTCCACCCTCCCCATTACAGGTGATTCATGGACCAATTTTCCTGTGATGGGGGATGTCAGTGGTCTCTGCAAACCAGAAAGTCTTGGCCATTGGACATTCCTGCCAGCTGCTATCAAGCATTGCTGAACAGCCAGATGTGGTGTTGCATGTCTGTAATCTCAGCACTGGAGAGGCTGAGGCCAGAGGATTGTGAGTTCAGGGTTAGCCCGGGAAAGTCAGTGAGGCAGTGTCTCCATAAAAGAAAGGAAGAACTGCTAAGCTGTTTCTGGTCCAGTGTCTGATGTCGCATTAATAAGGGATTAGATAAGTGTAGGGTTAGATTAAGCTGTGATGAGAAGCAGCTAAGCATCTTCAGGAAAGCACACAAATTGTTTCCAGGCGCTTATTTCCTTAAGCTGTGGCCACTGAAGGGAGAGAAGTGGGTGGCACAGATAGGGCTGGACAAAGTTCCTCTGAAAGGTGTGGGTGGCGAGAAGAGGACATGCTCTTCAGACCACACACGTCAGAAGTGTGGATCCTACCTGTTCTGGGAGGACCTGGGGTCAGTCAGGGCACATCAGATGGCCTGAGAAATAGATGAACCACCCACTTGTCCCCTGGCACCTAGCTAGAGAATTTCAAACTTCTAGAAGGGACCTGCATTTAATGAATGTTTTCTGTGTGTCCATCACAGTGTCAGCTACTCTGTAGCCATTCTCCTGCAAGGTGGAAGCTAGTATCCCCATTGTACAGATGGAGAAACTGGGGCTCAACAAGGTTATGTAACTGGCTAAGCGCTGGCTAAACATGCATGCACACGTGGCTGGGCTAAGATTTCAACAGAACAGTTGTTACAACTTCCCACCCAGGAAAAGTGGAACCAGGAGACAAAGAGAAGTGTGGGTGCTGGTTCTGGGGTAGCATGAGACAAGGACCAAGGAGGCTGCTTCACAGAGAGGCCTAGGACCCTCTTCCAGGTGAACAGTCTGAGTACAGGGCAGGGTTATGTGTCGTGACCTTGGATGGTGGAACAGGCGAGACAAAGCTACCTGTCAGGGTATTGTATTGAGGCTGAGCCTGGGGAGGAGGAGCAGCCAGTGTTTTAACCATCGAACCATCTCTTCAGCCCTCCCTATCCTTTTTTACACCGGTGTCTCCAAACTTCTCATTCTTGAGTGGTATAGCACATAGAAAAGGTTTCCAGAACAAGCAAGCTTTGGGGAGTTGCAGGTAGGTGTGTGTCTGTGTCCCCATGTGTCCTGAGTACTGGTGGCTCCTGCTGGTTATCACAAGAAGTGTAGCACCACTCCAAGGATGAGCTTCTGGAAATTTATACCTGCTTAGTTTTTTTTTTCTTCTTCTTCTTTTTCCTCTTTCTTTGTGCCTTGACTCTCAAAGCTGCAGCCTGAGCACCCAGCACAAGAAAAGGCATTTGAAGGAAGCAATGTCTGCACCCTGTGACCTCTGAGAAAGACAGAAGTAATACAGACCTGGGGTCAGCAGGAAGCGTTCTTTCCAGGGTCAGTGTAGCCCTAAAACTGCAACGAGAAGCTTGGTAGACTCCAGAGACCTTCTTCTAAGCTGGTCCTGCATGGCCTTGGACTCAGCTTAGGACAATATACCTAAGGGCACATTCAGTTAATGACATTTAACCACAACACTAGAATAGTTTCTTTCTTCCTTCTTTTCTTTCTTTCTTTCTTTCTTTCTTTCTTTCTTTCTTTCTTCTTCTTTTTTTTTTTGGTTTTTTGAGACAGGGTTTCTCTGTGTAGCTTTGGAGGCTGTCCTGGCACTTGCTCTGGAGACCAGGCTGGCCTCGAACTCACAGAGATCCACCTGCCTCTGCCTCCCTAGTACTGGGGTTAAAGGAGTGCGCCACCAACGCCTGGCTAGAATAGTTTCTTTATCCCCGTGACACATCTCTCCCCAGCCTCCACCCCAGGACATTAGTTAGGTTCCTCGTCTATGTCAGTATCACAGGAACTGGTACCTTGTCTTGAACAAACAGGAACATTCGAGTCTTCGTTGATAAATGTTTCCACCCACTCTAATCCCACAGGACTTGTGAACAAAACTATCGACTCTATCGAAGGTGTGTATGTGGGTCAGACTGCAAGAACAATGAGTCGGACTTCACCAGGTGAATTGGAACTCAAAGTCCACCATGTCTCTGGGATCTTAGATGGAATAGGTTTGCTATGCATTGCTACAGGGTAATAGTTGCTTGTTTGAGAAATAGTTAATAGTTTTGGGAGGAATCAAGATCTCTCTCCCCTTCCCAACTAAATGCAAACAGTTGAGTGATTCCCTGAGCAGAGGTATGTGGCAGGCTTTTTCTTTTGGGTCACTAACCAGTTTCCAAATCATAACACAGAGACTTCTTATTAGTTTTGAATGCTCGGTCTTAGCTTAGCTCTTATTTTAATGTTTCTCTTTATTACATTTTGCCTCAGGGCTTTTTACTCTCTTGTTCTCTTCCTCTTCTTGCCCCTCTCCCTTCTTCCTGCCGTCTCCTTGGTTAGCTGGCAACTGCCTGGCTTCTAGCCCCAGGCAAGTCCCTTTCTTTCTCCCTTGTTCTCTTCTCCTTCTCTCTGTTTTGCCTAGAGTTCTCTTCCTACTTATTCTCTCTGCTGCCTCTCTCTCCTATCCCTCTCCTGCCTAACTATTGGTCATTCAGCTTTTTATTAGCCCAATCAGGTGCCTTAGGCAGGCCAGGTGAAACATGCAACACATCTTTACATCAGTAACAAAGGCAGCAGAAACAAATGTAACACACCTTTACATAAAGTAACATTTCTGCAGCAGAAGCAAAAGTAACACACCTTTGCCTAGTTAAAGCAATATTACACAGTAGAGGTGAGTGGGTGAGAGCTGATGTAGTCTTGGCAATGGGAGGAAGACCTCTTGTCCTAAGTTCAATTGGGAAGATCTTCTAGTGTAACTGCAGAGGTTTGGAAGTTGCTCTAGGAAGCATTTTTCCTCAGACAGAAGCCTGTAGTTCCAATCACTACCATCTGGGGTCGCTACAAAACTTTCCTCTCCCCCCTTAGACCCCTACTTAACACACACTTTAGCATTCTGACCCATCTCTGGCTTTTCCCTGTATCTATTCCCAACTTTGTCCCCTATGAACAGAGTCTGCTCCGGCCATATCTAGGGATGGATTCTTAAGTTAGTTCATTTTCAAGATTTCCAAGCAAGTTTCCAAGATGCAAATCATTTCTGATTTTAGGAGTCCAGTTAGTAAGGAAGAGAAATGCCTACCCCCTCCCCCCACCGTTCACATATTCCAGAGGGCAGTGGAGAGAGCAGGGGACACCCAGCTCAGAGATGTACCCGGGTTGCACAGACTGAATGAATGCTTTTTTCTACACCACAGCCACCAGTAGTCTGAGACTGTGCAGTATCTTTTACTAGCAGGTCTGGGTGGAGCCAGCGGCTAAGAAAGGCGGGCTAGTGGGTTAACCCTTTGATATCTCTTTCTTTTCCTTTTCCTTTTCCTTTTTTTTTTTTTTTTTTTTTTTTTTTTTTTTTTTTTATGGGACGCAGGAAGGAGGGAGTGTTACTTCTGTCCTTATTCCGTGGACAGAGGCATGGACCAACTCCCTGAATCCAGGCCCAAATTAGGGTCTTGGTCCCCTTCATGAAGACATAGCCCCTTAATTTTTTTTTTTCTCCAAATTTTCTTAGAAGCCCGGGCTGCAGGTATTTGCCAAATGAATATTTAACGTCTCACCCCAGGATGAACCCCGACGGGACTTAGTGTCCTACTGTCCCATTCCTCTTCTAAACTGAATCGGGAAAGCGTGCGTGGGACGCTGGACGAAGCCTGTGTGTGTGTGTGTGTGTGTGTGTGTGTGTGTGTGTGTGTGTGTGTTGATTCCATCAGGCTCAGTTTTCCCACCATCGCCCTTTTAAAGAATTCCTGGGCGCCAAGTGACACACGTTGGTGCTTCTCCGAGGTGGGGGGTCGTGGTCTTTGAGGTGTCTGCTAACCGCTACCTCCCCGCCCACCCGCCTGCTGCAGCAGCAAGATTACTTTACAGTGGTCGGGAGGTTGCAGTGTCCCTTCCGCGTCCCTCTCCTTTCTGTCTCCGCCCCTTCGTGCCTAGGCGGCCTCGCCGCTTTAAGAGCGAGGCTAACGATTGACAAGCAATAACCGAGAAGCGCCCGACTGCGCGGAGTCGCCAGGAGCTAGGGGTTCCCCAAGACCCAGGTAGGCATCCCCAGGCCTCCAGGCCAGCACCTACCTCAGGACCCCTGCCTCCTTTTCGACCTGGCACGGCACTTGGGGACCCAATTCTCTAGGTCCAAACTCCCGGGCCCCTTCCCCAAGCCACCCCCTCCTTCTCTAGCCGCAGCCCCCGGTGCTCTCTCTTTCTCTGGGATGTGGGTGAGGAGAACTGAACCCCTCATTCCAGGGATGCTGGTCTCCATGCCAGTAGTGAGGTCTACAGAGGGGCACTGGGCGCAAGGGTGCTGAGGGGAGCCCAGGTATTCGCGTGGCCTCTGGGGGTCTATACAGGGTTGGTGTGTCTGTTGGAGGGGGGGACTTCGGATCCCGGCATTACGTAAGAGCCGCGCTGTTGGCGCTTCCGGCCGTGGGGGAGCTAGACTGAGACTGTGCTGGGTCCCTTGGCACCCTACACCCCAAGAAGACAACATCTCGACCTCCCTTGGGAGGGGGTCCTGGAAGAGTCGCCCTGTTGACGCTGCAGGGGTCAGGAGGTTGCTGAGTCCCAGGGCCAGGGTTTAAGGACTGGGGACTCCAGAGGGAATCAGAGCCAGAAGCGAGGAGCCAGGGTCAGAAAGTTAGGTCAACTAAGAGGATGGTGGGGAAATGAAGACAGGGGCGGGGGCGTGGGGGAGCGGGGGCAGTCATTCAGTGACCTCATCCCCTGGTCTCTGCGGGCGCGCAAGCAAAGAGCCTTCTTTGATGGCTCGCAACACGCCCCCTCCTTTCCGGGTCCTAGCGCCCAGCGGCTTAGGACTAAATTGGAGGGGCAGGGGGCGGTCTGATTGTGAGTGCGGGCACGGCCGCCTGCTCCCTAGATCCCATCCTCCGACCCTTAGTTGTGTCCAGCCTTCCCCACAACCCTATCGGGCTCCAAAGTGCCTTTGTCAGGCGGTCCTCTTTCGCACCTCTGTGTCTGCACTGACGGAGGGGTGGGTGGGAGTCTGGAGAAAACCTCCCCCTTTGAAGCTGGCGGGCTTCACCTACAGACAGACACCCTGGGGGTGGGGAAAGATGGGTAGGTTGGTGGCGGGTGTGCGTGTGGAGGTGGGAGCGGGAGGGTTCCTGGGCTTATGATTTTGGAAGCTGAAGTGCTGGTTAAGTCATGATTGGGCCTGGGGACCGTGGCATGGAACCAGGCTAGCTCGCCTGGCACTGCCGTTCTCCTGTGGGCACAGCTGGCCCCGCCCTCTCAGAGGCTTGGGTGGGGGTGGGGCAGAGGGAGCCGACACCGTGGGAACCAACTCCTCAGGGAGCAAACCCAGGCTCACTGGGTTGTTCTTCCGCCTGCTTCTTCCCTGTCTCTCTGCTCCGGAAAAAGAGTTACCCCATAGCAAGCATCTCTACTAGGAAGCATGGCCCAACCCATGAGAAGGTGCCCCCTGCTCTCTAGGAGAGAACAGCGGAGTTGGCACAAGAGATACTGGTTAGCGCAGTGGAACCTGGACATTTCTCCCAGCCAGTGGTGCTAGTGTGAGAGGTGTTCCCCTCCTCTCTCGGCAAGTTCGGTTCTTCCTGAGAAGATCCAGGAGGAGAGAGAACCACCTTTGTGGTTTCTGCCTCCAGAGCTGAAGCCATTAGTTTAGGCCTGAAAGAGGGAGCAGAGAGGCTTTTAGTAGTCAGTAATTGCTCCTTATTTTGGAGTCTTCAGGGGAGGTGGAGTAGTCCTGCGCTCCCCCTCCCCCGTCGGGTGCAAAAGACTTTAGTGGGCACTGCCAGCTGCTTCCCCCTACTCCCCCCTTGCTGTGAGCCACTGCCTCCTGTTGTCATGGCAACTAGGGAATTAGGGTTTTATCCAGTAGCACATGTCCAGGAAGGCAAGCGGAGGAAGAGTGGTGGGTCACCCCATTCTCCTTTCCAGGGAGGATGAAGGAGACAGTCTTGGCTTGGGGAGACCCTGGGATGGGCAGTGGGGCTGCAGACTCCATGCCTGTTTATGGTTGCAGATCCTCCCCTGGACTAGCCAGGTAAGAGGGAGGGAGGGAGAGAGAGAGAGAGAGAGAGAGAGAGAGAGAGAGAGAGAGAGAGAAGCCAGAAGGACAGTGGGAAAGGAAATATAATTTCTGTCAGCTGGACACCAGTGTTCATGGCACACCCAAGGTTCTAGGGCTGGGGCCTAGGGTGAGTAATGGGGTCAATTCCTGTTCTTCTAGAGCCTACCAGCTGGGGGGACACTTCCCACTTTTTTTCAGAACTCACACTTAATCTCCTTCCAGAACTAGAAAGAAATATTATGTTTTGTTTGTTTTTGAGATGAGGTTTCCCAGGCTGGCTCAAACTCCTGGGCTAAGGGGCCCCTTCTGCCTTGGCCTGAGTAGCTGTACTACAGCACAGGTGGGCATTATCACACCCAGTGAGGAATACTGTTTTTCTTAAGAGTCACAAAACCTAGGTTTTCACTATAGCTCTCCTACCAGCTTTGGAGCCTTGGGAAAAACTGAGTAACCTCTTCGATCCTTCTTGTCTCTCCCGCCTCTGAGAGGGGGCATGTCACCTGCTCTTCTTGATTTCCAGGGCACTTGGGGTCACTCTTGTAATCCAATCTCCCATTTCTGGACAATGCTCTCTTCCTCGAATGTGGCTGTTCCTGAAGAGGATACCCTTCCTCGTCTCTGCTGTCCCTGGCTTTGCCCTGTACATTCTCATCCTCCTCTCTCCCACTCTAGGAGACTGATTCTGAGTCCTCACCGACCTCACCATGCCAGTTGCGGCCACAAACTCCGAGTCTGGTAAGAAGAGGGTTATGCAGTCAGCCTGCCTCAGTGGTTCCCGAGGGGGCTGGGCAAGGATAAGGGGGTGGGTATAGCAGTAGTAGCTAGGCACTTTCACACTCCTCCCCCGTCACCCCACCCCTCAGGCTGCCTTCTCCCTGAAATAAGATAGAGCAGAGTAAGACCTGAGCTTGCTCCAGGTAGCGCTGGAGATGTAGCAAACTGCCTGAGGGCCAGGGTGCCTGCTTCAGAGATGGTGCACACTGCAGCTGGACGGGAATGGCAGGGAAGTGCCCCAGGACGTGGCTGGGGAATCTGGATTTGGAGGATAAGTACAGGTTAGAGGGACTGAGAAGTCCTTAGTACATTTTGCCTATCCAGAGGTTGGGGGTGGGTGGGACGTGTAGGTGTAAACAGAGAGACAACCCCCTCCCCCAGGGATGCTTGCACAAAGTTCTGTAGGTGTTCAGCCTTAGAGTACATAGGCTGCAAAAGCCCAGCAGCCACCTGGGAACTGCCTAGCCTGAACTTCTAAAAGAGTTGATATGACATTCAAAGGCAATGGGAGTGGAGAACTCATTGCTATGAGGAGTTTCCACAATTATTCTGCTGCTGCGGTGGTGGCTGGCGCCACCACGGCTGTGCTGTTATGGCATTGATTCACCTGTAAGTCAGTCATCTCTGTTTGAGGACTTGTTTCCTCTGAGATAAGGTGGCAGGATGGGATTGACATTTTTGATTTTGCTCCTAGATCTCCCAGACTCTGATGACAGCAGTGGGCCCCCATCCACCTGCATCCATGCCCTGGAACCCCACCCCAGTGGTTCCTGGACCCTTGAGTGTTTTCTGAGACCCACCAAAATTAGGTTCCTTGTCTAGAAGCTCTGAAAGGGCTCTGGCTCCAGCCATGAGACGCCCTGAACAGTCTGAATTCTTTGCAGTGAATCCCGCTGCTCCTTCTGCAAGACATTCCAGGTCCCCACTTTGCATAGAATGAATCCTTGTCCCTACCCTCTAAGAAAACGAACATTGCTGTGTACCAGCCAGAATCTAAGCTGTGACCCCTTTGCCCACCCATCCCATCCCCTACCCCCACCCCTACCTCCGCCCCCAGGAAAGTCTCTTTCTCCATGCCATGGTATGTCCCCAGCTTCTTGAGGGGGGGCTCATGCTTTCTTCATGCTTCCTGGCCTCTCCCCCTGCTAGCCTGCTCTAAAGCTGCTTAGGAGTCAATGAGACCCATCCCTGAGCCTGTGATTAAAGGCTTCTCATCTGGGCTTGCCAAGTAAACCTATTAATGGTGACCTGCAGGGCTGCACAGGGAGAAGGTTCCCAGCTGCAGGCCACGTGGTAGGGGCACACAGGGTAGGAGCCCATGCCTATGGGTGTGGCCTGAGTTTTCAAACACCTCCTGGTGCCCTGTTCCCCTAGATGCCGTGCTGTGGGCTGTTCTTTGCTTCTGTATCCAAAGGAAGAAATACCATGTGCTCCCTTCCCCTAGCTAGTCCTCTGTTGGCATCTTAGCCTCAAAATCTAAGGGTGCATCCTGCTCCTTGTCATTTGGTGGCCATTGCACTTCCCATGGGTCTGACAGAGACCCAGCTGTGCCCCTCACCTGAGGTCAGGCTCCTCTCCACTTCTCCCTGTTTCCATGGGGGCATTCCTGCTTTGGCTTCTTCGAAGGTGAAACTAGCAAGTTCCTTCTCCATCCTTTCCCCATGGATCAAAATGGCCCTTGATACTATGGGAGGCTCTCTCTTGCTTTAGTTGAGGACAGGTGAGCGGCATCACACACAGGATGGGAATTTAGACATCTTGTGCTCACTATGGCCCCATTGTTTCTTCTTTCTTCACCCGGCTCACTCCTTTCTTTGAAACAAGTTGAGGATGTGGGCCTGTGTTCAGAGGGAGCTGTCCCTTTAAATATCTCTTCCATCTCTGGGTTACTGCCCTGGTGTGTAATCCTGCCTGCTGCCATAGCAACCAGGGGTGCAAGGCGACCTGGTGCCATTCTTCTGGGAATGTCTGACTGGAGGTGGCAGCAACAGCAACAGCAGTGCCTTAATAGTGGCCTCATGGATACACATGGGTACACATGGGGTCCAGGGCCTGGGTAGTTACCAAGGCCTTTCCTCTTGCCCACTTTTATTCTTGCTGCATAAATGGGTCCTCACCTTTTCCCTCCCCCAGTTCTAAAGTGCCTGGCTTGCTCCCGGGTGTCACCCCTCACCTGATGGATAATAATGGCAAAGGGAGAAGCTACTATTGAGATGGATTCAAGAACTGGTCCCTCTACGGCTTCATGGGTACCACCATTCTGTGTCTCCCCACACTGCTTCAGTGGATGACATTTGAGGTTAAGATACTTGCCTCTTGTTAAAATGGTATTACCACCTTCCTGCACCTGCCAGGGAGAGGACCCAGAGCTGTTCTTGAGGGCTTTCTTCGGTTGAGAGGGTTATTGTAAAGAAGCTAGCCTGCAGTGAGGGAGAGGCAAAGGTCAGAGGTGTGGTGCGGGATCGGGTAGGAGTCAGCTTGGGATGGAATAGAGGAGGGGCATCCATATGAGAGGTGCAAAAGCAAGATGGGAGTCAAATTCTGCCGGTCACCTGGGATTTCTGCGCTGGCCGAGAGGGAGGCCCCAGTCCTGAGGGACTTACCTCACTCGTGCAAGCCCGATTTCATTGCCACCTCCGTACCTGTACTGGTGACAGTAAGTGACAGGGACCAGGCCAGTTTAGGAAGACTCTCTCCTGTCACCTCCCTCCTCCCACCCATCATCGCCCCCTCCTCACCAGCAGGCGGGCTTTGGCCAATCAAATAGGCGGTCCAGGAGGCGGAGCCTTGCTATTGGCTGATCCTGCAGCGCCCGAGAGTCCCGCCTTCTTTAGCTCAGCCCGCGTCTGGCTGGGAAGGCGCCGACCTCGGGGGAGACTGTTCCAGGATCGCCAAGGGGTCGCCATGGCCTGCAGCCCAGGCAGTGGGGCTTCCTTGGAGGGGATTTCCCTGGGATCCTCTGAAGAGGCAGAGCTCTGTAGGGAAGGTAGGAAGAGGTGGGGTGGAGAGGCCAGGGGAGGGGTACTCTCCCTTTAGCCGACCATCCCATAGTGGGCTCTGGGGCACCTGGGCAACACCCTTAGGGGAGAAATGGACGCCCATCAGCCAGAAGAGCGGATCTGGCACAGGGCATCACTCCCCTCCCCCCCGTTCAGTCCCCCAACCCCAATAGCTGGTTGTCTGGGGAGTCGGTGAGCTGGACCGTGGACATTTGGCAGAATGGGGAGGGCTTTGACTTGGCTTCTTTGAAAGCCAAGAAGGACCTTCTAAGTCTCTGGTCCTTGAGAGCTGGAAAGGAAGGGTCTGGAGGCAGTCTCGGCTGTTATTTATGGAGAAGATGGGGAAAGAAATGGGGGTTCAGCGCCCTAAGCCATCCTCTCCAAGGTCCAGTTTTAGGGCCCCCTGCTGCCCACCCTCACTCTTTTGAGAAGGGGAGCTCTGAGAAGAGTGTAGAGAGGCGCCAGAAAGCCTTTCCCCACTCCTGCAGGGTTTGGACGCTGTTATGCAGATGTAGGCGTGGGTGGCAGAGTAATGATACCCCCTGCCCATCTTTGCTCCCATCTGGGCACAATGCTTTTTTCCTTCCTTCCACCCCCTGGAGCTCCCTCCCACCTTCACCCGGGAGTGAAGACAGCCCCATGTCTCAGAGGCCATTTTCAGGTGTACTGATGTCCTTGGTTATATCTCATCCCAGGCTGAGAGTGGTCATTCCTGGGGTGATGTGTTTTTTGACCTCTGCCCTTGGTACCCACAGCCATCCTTGAGTGCTAGTTTCTCTAGCCCCGATAGTATGTCAGGCTTCAGTTTTGACTTTTCATCATGCATTAATTTCTGAAGAATGATGTTTGTCAGAGCTAGGGACAGTGACTTGTGCAGTATCACACTGAGCTGGTGCTGCATTGGTCCTGGCCTTCTGCATTGCTGACTGCTCGATTCTGCTTGGACTCAGAGACCTGCTCCAAGCTCTGTCTTACCCCTGAGCCTGCCAGCTACAGGTGGTGGTGGAATCCTCATGCTTCCGCTCAGCTAGAGGTTGAGTGGGAAGTCTAGTTCTTTGTTGCTGGGCAAAATCTGGAAAGGGACACCTGCCCCTGCTCTCTGGTCTGGTTCCTGCTGCTGGTAGCCTCCTACCTTCCCAGGCTGGCATTGCCTAAGGTGGACAAAAAGGTCAAGAAAATTGCTGCCTGCCCCTAGGATCTCTGCCTGAGACATACAAGGGCCTGGTGTCTGTGAGAGGAGAGTAGGAAGCGCTGTTGGGTGACTTCTGAGGAGCTGGAGATGGGAGGGTTTGTGCTGGAGTTTGGTCTTCTGTGTCCAGCTGATACCATCTCACTGCCTCTCCCCAGCCATGCAGCAGGTCTTGGACAACCTGGGATCCCTTCCCAATGCCACCGGGGCTGCGGAACTGGACCTGATCTTCCTTCGAGGCATTATGGAAAGTCCCATAGTCAGATCCCTGGCCAAGGTATGGTGTATGGGGGAGGTGGGTGGTGTAACCAGGAGCCTCGGGGAACCCTGGGAATGGGGTATGTGGCAGAAGGGGCCACCTGAAAGGGTGTGCAGGGATATTATGCCTGGGAGATGAATCTGAGGGAGCAGGTCGTGGAGCTTCTGTGGCTCCTGGCTGCACCTGGCTGCACCTGGCTGCACCTGGCTGCACCTGGCTGCACCTGGTGAGAGGTGGCAGGGGGAACATCCGACTGAGAGAAGAGCATGTCTGTGTGTTGGATTCTCCAGATTGGTTCTGCCCACTTCTCCACCTTTGGGTGTTTGTCCATGTGTGTCAGGTGGGAGACAAACTCAGTAAAAGAAAATTGTAAGAATTTTGTAATGAGCGCACGCCTTTAATCCCAGTACTCGGGAGGCAGAGGCAGACAGATCTCTGTGAGTTCGAGGTCAGCCTGGTCTACAGAGCTACACAGAGAAATCCTGTCTCAAACAAACAATTTTGTAATAGCACACATGCTTGGGGGAGCATAGAGGACAGGTGCCTACCTGAGTCTCTGGGGGCAGAGGCCTCCTGGAGAAAGGGCTGGTATGACTATGGAGGATGCAGAGAGGGGCAGGCATCTCAGGCCACAAGAGAGCTTGGGCTGAAACATCAAAGTGAGAGGTAGTTGGAAGTGTGAAGCTGGGGCTTCAGGTGCGAGACAAGGAGCGTGAGCTGTGAAGATGGTGGCAGCTTGTGGAGGGCACTGGGGATCATGCCTGGGGGCTCAGATATTGCCCCTCAAGTATCAAGCAAGCTTTGTACATTTTAGGCAGGAAGGGACAGTGACATGGGCATTTAGGAGCCCCCTCTCTGGCAGCCATGTGGAGGATGGAATGAAGGTTTTCAGAGACCCGGTAAAGACCACGTGGTAGTTAGAGCTAAGAGGAGCCGGGTGCTAAGAAGGCATGGGGAGGGACATAGTGGGGTACCCGAGTGGAGGAGGCTGGTGTGTGGGGAAGGAGGTGCTCCTGGGCTGGGCTGGAGGCAAGGCTGGGCATGCTGGGGAGTCAACCTGCTCTCCGGGAAATCTGAGTCCAGGCAGGCATTCCTCTCCTGGGATCCAAGGGTCAGGGCAAAGTTTGACCGATCACTGAAGGGGAGAGAATCTAGTGAGCAGGGACCCAAGACAGTCCCTGGCAGGCACTGATTTCCCAGGGTGGGATGACTCAACCCCTGGGCAAAGAGGAAGAAGAAGGTGACTTTAATCCAGGGCCCAGATGTAGGTGGAGCCCTGAATGAAGCCTGAAACTGACTTGGACTTCCGGGCCCAGGCTGGGAGGAAGCAGAGGCAGGGAGGAAACCCACGTGAAGGTTGGGTCTCTCTGAGGTCGCACGACAGCTGTGGAGTGGTGGGGGTGCAGAGATGGAAGAGAAGGCCAAGGTCAGAGAGGGAGGTAGGAATGAAATATTTCCTAGGAGGGCAGTTCTGGGGGCTGACATGTCCATACAGGGTGTGGCTGCTACAGATTTCAGGGGTGTTAATGAGGTCCTGGAGAGGAAGACTGTAGTGAGGGTGGGCATGGTTCCATGCACCTGGGAATCAGAGGCAATGGCAGGTGATAGGGGATGAGACCAAGGCAGTCAACAGGGCCTTCAGGAATGAATGATGGGGAGGATTACAGGACAGAGAGGCAGTTTAGAGGATGGTGGGTTTTCCTTTGTCTTTTCTGTGTGTGTATGTGTGTATGCATTCGACTGTGTGTGTGTGTGTGTGTGTGTGTGTGTGTGTGTGTGTGTGTGTGTGTGTGTGTAACCCAGAGATTGAAGTTGGATGTCTTCCTCAATCATTTTTTCTGCCCTATTTTTTGTGACAGAATTTCTCATTACTAATGGGGTAGACTGGCTGAACAGCAAACCCAGGGACTCTAGCTTTTACCTGGGTGCTGGAGACGAAAATTTAGGACCTCATGCTTGTACAGTAAGCTCTTCACCAACTGAGCTATCTCTTCAGCCCCAGGTGGTAGGTTTTCCATAGGGCCTTGTGGGGACTTTGTCATAGGATTGTGGTAGCCTTGGTGTAGGGTGTGGAGGCCATTAGGTTCTGCTGGAGGGAGAGAGAGAGGCTGTGTTCCAGGGACACACCTGGCATACATACGTTCCTGTTGCTGTACATGAGAATCTGAGGCAGAACTATAAGTTTGATAGCTTGGGTGACATAGTAAAGCCCTGTAAAGAGCAAAACAAGCACCAAGCATGATGACCTATCTCTTTAATCCCAGCACTTGGGGTGTAGAGGCAGGAGCAGCAGGACTTCGAGGTCAACCTCAGAGAGTTGGAGGTCAGTCTGGGCTGTGTGAAATACTGTCTCTAGAAACCACAAAAAGAAAACACTCAAAGCAAAGAAAAACAAAAAACAATCAAAACACAAAAAAGAGGAGATGATTAAAAAGTCTGAGAAATTCTGGGGAGGAGAAAATATGATTGGAGGGAACAAGAAAAAGGCAGTTTGTGTGTGTGTGTGTGTGTGTGTGTGTGTGTGTGTGTGTGTGTGTGTGTGTGTGTGTGTTCCTTGGTTATTGAAGATAACCCTTTTTTTTAAAATTTAAAGCAAGAAGTCATGCATGCCTGTGGTACTAGCTACTCTGGAGACTGAGGCAGGAGGATTGCTTGAGCAGTGCAGGACAAGCCTGGACAACACAATGAGACCTTGTCCCTCACAAGAGAAGATGAGGGAAGAATTATTTGTATTTCAAATGTTGAGCACATAAACTCTAGGTGGGCAAGAAGGTTTGTCTTCCTGGATGACCACTGTGTCTTCAGAGCCTAAAACAGTGTTTGGCACATAATTGGCTTTTGCTGAATATTTTGTTGAGTGAATAAATAGAAAGGGTTGAAGAAAATAATGTAACCACTCCCCAAACACCCATTTCCATAACATTAATACTGAGACTGCTTATTTTTGCATTTATGCTTTATTTTTGAAGTCCTTACAAATACATGTATATGTTTTTAATGTGTATGTGTGTTTGTCTCTGTGAGTATATGCTACACGTGGGTATCCACAGAGGCCAGAAGAGGGCAATAGATTGCCTGGAGCTAGGGTTTCAGGAGGGTGGTGAACCATTTGATGTAGGTGCTGGGAACTGAACTCGGGTCCCTCAGCGGAAGCAAAAAGTGCTCTAAACTGCTGTGCCTTTTCTCCAGCTCTTACGTGTTCCTTTGAAGAAATAAAAAATGTTGTATGTTACAATTCACCCCCCCTTCCTAATTTCAAATGCTGTCCCTTCCCAAGAGTAAACCCTGGTGATGTCATTTCCCAGAATGCTTGCTATCCTTGTCTATATATGGGTTTAGCCACTAGTAATATGCCCTTGTTATACATGCCTTTAAATTTCCCATAAATGGAATGATAGTATAATCTGCTTCTGTCTTTGAGATTTCTCATCCACAGAGGGAGTAAAGTTATTGCTCTAAGTGTAGATAAAGACGGTGAGATTCATTTGAACTCTTGTGCACTAACCGTGACATGTGTCCCATGCAGTTAAGCAGTTCCCCTTCTGAAAGAAAGGGCAGTGGTGCAGATTTTGCCCTGAAAAGGACAGCACTGTTGTGAATGTCCTTCTATCCAAGTGTTTATGCATAAATGTGAAGTGTTCTCTGGGGTGAACTTGGCAGTGGAAGTGCTGAATGCATGAATTTTTGAGCCTCTATGTCCATAACCTTCCAAAGCTGGATTCAGAGTTGTATGGGTTAAGCCCCATCTTCTGTGGGTCACAGGGTCAGGGCTGAGTGGTACCCAGCTTTTTTCAAAGTGTGACTTCCCTCAGTAACATTCCCTGATGGCCTTGCCCAAGCACTTGACAGATCTCCAGAAAGGGATCACTCATTCATTTCCCCATTCCTTCCTTCATTCATGCACTCTTCCACTCATCGGTTCAACAGCTATCCACTGGATACCCAGCATGCACCAGGATAACAGCAGATGAACTCTGACTTCCTCTTACTAGGTCCCACAATGCCTCAGTCCCCAGAAGCTCACATACAGCCTTGTTGATAAGTTACCGATGTACTGAATCAGACTGTAAGTAGAGTCCTTCCTCTAGAAATGTTTGGAGCATAAGCAGGTCAGATTGTTCTTTCAGAAAATTCTGGGCATGATTCTCAATGCATAGAACTCTACTGAAGATAGTGAGGACGTTTGTTCAACTCTGAGGCCCACCTCACCTGAGAGTATGGTATGCTGAGGGCATCCAGTGGCTCCTCTCATCTGTTTCTGGAACAAACAGGGAAGGAATCTCCCAGAAGGACTTCAGAATAGTAAACCTCTCCCACCTCTGTGTGAGAGATCCTTCTCTGTGGAACACCATTGCTCATCAAAAGTCAACGCAGCCCTTCTCTTCACTTTCCATTGCTTTGGACACACTTTTTACCAGTTTTAATGATTATATAGCCATAGATGAATTTGTCAATCAATAGACAAAACACTTTGATTAAAGATCCAGCTGTAAAATCTTGGTACTCCTGAAGGAAGTAGCCCAGAGTCCCCAGTGGCCTCAGGTTAAACTGTTTGTAGTACTTAGTAATCCCCCTCCTTCCTTTGCCTTTGAGGAGTTGGGCTTGACTCTTGTTTCTGTAGATATGACAGACATATGGGATGGGTAGAGTTGGGGCCAAGGATGGGGTACTTGAGGGAGTGACCCTAGAGAATGAAAGGCTCTGGAGCAAGCTTGGCAGGCAACTCGTAAGTCCAAGGGTTGACTGTAGATAGAGGTGGCTGACACCTCAGAGAGCTGACATGGACCCAGCAATATGTACTTCTCCAGCAGCCAACACCAAGGTGAGAACTCCAAGGCTAATGGCATTTAGAAACCAGTAGAGTTGCTGACCGTAGGCTCACCTGCCTGCAGGGAGGCATGGGGAAATGGTATTTGAAGGATCCACATGATGAACAACAAAGAGTAGTGACCCCTGACTGGTTTTTGGGATGTCACAGTAATTCTCACTCATGGTTTTAGGGCAGTCCATTCTGGCAGAGAGGGCATGACAGAGTTCCTGTCAGTGAGAGCATCTGATGGAGGCTTATCATGTCCCTGTGGACCAGGATCCAGAGAGCAACTGGTAACTAGGGGCTGGGCTCTAACTTTCAATAGACTGTTATCCAGTGTCTTACTTCTGTCAGCTAGGTAGGTAGGTAGGTCTACCTTCTAGAGGTTCCACAGCCCTCTTAAGTAGTGCCACCGTCTAGGGGACAAGCCTTCAAAAACATGAGCCCATGGGAGGCCCGTCAGGCTGAAGCCCTATGGTGTAGCACGTCTATTGATCTCTGTGGACATGAGTTGTTTCTTCTGAGAAGTGAGGAGAGTGACACCTGTTTGGTAAGAGACTCTAATGGATATGGCGGTGGTTACGGATGTGGAAGTGTTCCTATGGTATCGTCTTAGCCTTCAGCTTGATGTTCCTCAGAAGGCTTTGTCCTGTGGTTAGGCTGTAGTGGATGAGCTGGCTGCATAAGCAAGGGCTCTTGAACAATGAGGGCACAGTGGAGCCAATAAGATTGGAGCCTTGACAAGGGTGTGTATGGTGAGGAGAAGGTGTGGCAGTGGGGAGCTCGGCAAACCAGTTAGCTTTTGCTACATCCCAAACTATCCGATGTGCTGTGGTTTAGTTCTTGTGGTTTTGTGGGCAGGTTGGGTGGATCTTCTGGCCTGGGCTTGCTCACCTGGGTGAGCTGGGTGGTCTAAGATGGCCTCACCATGATTGTTGTCTCAACTCAAAAGCCTGCAATACTTGAGATGATTGTATCACCTTCCACATAGTTTCTCAGCCTGTAGGAGAGTGGCCCTGTCTTCAGCCTGTAGGAGAGTGGCCCTATCTTCAGCCTGTAGGAGAGTGGCCCTATCTTCAGCCTGTAAGAGGGTAGCCCTATCTTCAGCCTGTAGGAGGGTGGCCCTGTCTCCAGCCTGTAGGAGAGTGGCCCTACCTTCAGCCTGTAGGAGGGTGGCCCTGTCTTCAGCCTGTAGGAGGGTGGCCCTGTCTCCAGCCTGTAGGAGAGTGGCCCTACCTTCAGCCTGTAGGAGGGTGGCCCTGTCTTCAGCCTGTAGGAGGGTGGCCCTGTCTTCAGCCTGTAGGAGGGTGGCCCTGTCTTCAGCCTGTAGGAGGGTGGCCCTGTCTTCAGCCTGTAGGAGGGTGGCCCTGTCTTCAGCCTGTAGGAGAGTGGTCCTATCTTCAGCCATAGGTGGGTGGCCCTGTCTTCAGCCTGTAGCAGAGTGGCCCTGTCTTCCCTACATGGTGATTTTTCAATTGAGGGAAGACAAATTCCAGATCATAGACACTGCCCAAGCCTCTGCTTACCTGCATGATATTTGCTAATGTTCCAATAGCCAAAGCAAATCACTTCTAGTGACCCTTGATTGGAGAGTTCTGGAACACTGCTTTCTGGCACTTGCTTCAGTTCTTGAATTTAATTATGAGCCCAGAGTTCAAAGGAGAATTCTGTCCTTTGCCAATATCAGAACACTTGGAAAGAGAGGGTGGAAGAGTTTTGCAGGGAGATGGTTATGGCAGTTCTGAAGCTGCAGTCTGCTGTTGGCTCAAGCTCAGGAATTGGTAGATCCAGGGTACTAGTGTTTCCTCTACTGTCAACTGGCCATGTCCCTGTCCCCAGTTTCTAAACCCTGCATTGAGGGTGTGTGTGAGAGTCACAGAGTCTTATGTAGCTCAGGCTGGCCTTGAATTCACTGTGTCACAGAGGATGACTTTGAATTCTTGCTTCGACCTTCCCAGTGCTGGGATTATAGGTATGCACCCCTGTGCCCTGTTATGTTATACTGGGGATCCACATGGCTTCCTTCATGCTGGGCAGGCACTCTACCAGCTGAGCTACATTCCAGGTCATGTTGAGGATAATTTTGAGATCAAAATGATACACGTGGTTGCCATAGACATTCAAATCACACACCTGGGTCCCGGGTCCGGAGCCTCTAATAATTGTATATACATCAATCACTTCTACAGAAAATAAGATACCTTTTGGGGGGTGTCGAGGAGATGGCTCAGCAGTTACGAGCACCTGCTGCTCTTGCCGAGGACCCTGGTTTGGTTCCTAGAACCCATATGACAGTTCACAGCCATATGGAACTCCAGTTCCAGGCTACTCAACACTTTTATCTGGCTGCCTGAGGCACCAGGCACAAACATGGTATGCATACATGCATGAAGGCAAAATACTCATACATATAAAGTTAAAAACCAGTCCTAGTAAAATAATAACCGAGTAAAAAGTAGTAGGTAAAATAAATTTTCACTCAGTAAGTAAACTCCAAAAAAGCCCCAAACTGGGCCCCTAGGGTTTTACATAGATAGCATGACCCCCTAGGAGTTTACAAAGATGGCATGATCCTCTGTTTTTAAAGGTAAAAATAGCTACAATTACATTCACTTTAGGACTGTGTAGAATCCATACAGATGTAATAACACTTAAACAGGAAGCCAGGGAATCATGAATGCAGGCACTGGAGATGCGGTGGGTGGGGCCTGTGATTAGACAGAGAATATTGTCGATTAACTTCCAAGCCACTGGGCATAAACCAATTATGAGATCGAATCATGAACTCAGCATTGTGGAGCCAACTCTCAATTCCTAAGGCCTCCAGAAGTTGGCAGTTATGATGGAGGCTGAGAGTGTTCTGCACTGGTGAGCCAGCTGTCTTTCAGCCCTCCAAAATGTTTGCTTTGTGTTTAATGGTTCCCTATTCAGAGATTTCTCTGGGCTGCAGAAGTTGAGCTTGGGACTGCCTATGGGTTAGAGTCCAGGCAGAAGCCATAAGAATATAGGTGGAGCAGCCTTTGATGGGGGTCATTGTGTTAGTCATAGTTTTTAGGAACAAAACTACAAAACTGATAGAATGAATATATAAAACACACACACACACACACACACACACAGAGACAGAGAGACAGAGACAGAGACAGAGACAGAGAGAGAGAGAGAGAGAGAGAGAGAGAGAGAGAGGATTTCTTAGAGTGGTTTACAACGATTGTTTCCTGATGGAAAGTTAAAGAATCCGGTAGTTTGGTCTATAAAAGACTGGATGTCTCATCCATTTCAATCTGGTGCTGGAGTCCTAGGGAATTCCTCGAGAGCTAATGGTCTTCGGTCTGTGACGGCAGGGTTTAAATGAGTTCACCAGACCCAAGATAAAAGATAAATAGGTGTTTTTATTAGGGAACAACTTACACAGATAAGAGTAAATAACCACTGTAGTCTTCCTGCTCCAGGAGATGCAGTCTCTGCCCTTCCCATGCTCTCTGTGACCCAAGAGAGCATGAGCTTGTAGTTCCTATACCTTAAAGAGGTCAGTCTGCACCTGAAACCACACCCAAAGGGTGTGGCCACTACTACAAGTTCACTGGCTAGGCGAGATGTCACTACAGATCTGCTTTGGAATCCTGGAGAAGCAGGCTCTAATACCAGTGAAGGAATGCCTCAGCAACAGGATAGATAGACTTGCCAAGAGTGAGGGCAAGCTGGCAAAAAAGTGAAGGCGTCTTTCTCCCACATCCTTTGAGCTGCCACCAGGAGGTGTGGTCCAGATTTAGGGTGGACCTTTCCACCCTGAATGATCTAATCAAGAAAATTCATCACAGCTTCCTTGTTTTGATTATAAATGTAGTCAAGTTGACCACCAAGTTCAGCCATCATAGTCTTTATGCCCAAGAAGGCAGGAGAGTTGCTGGGGAGATGCCTGGCTCCCTTCTTGGTCAAGTTAGTGTCTTCAGCCACCTTGTCCTGCCTCCATCCATGTAGCAGAAGGTGCTGCAGCCCAAAGAAGCAACTTCTTAGGAGCCCAAGACACATCTCTGGGTCAGAGCTAGATCCCGTTAGCCAAAAAGCTGCACTTGGGCTGTGGTGCTCACATTCCTGGTGCCCCAATGCCTTTGTTCTTGCAGCTCATATTCCCAGCATTGGCCTTGGGCACAGAAGTGTCCTGGAGCCAGGCAAGCTTCTGTCTCTCAGGCTCCATGGACTGTGCTTTGCACGGGGTGGGGGGGTGGGGGGAGGGATGTCCAACCCTTACATGCTCGTTTCTGTCCCTGTATATGATTTTTGTGTCCCCTCAATGGCCCATTCCCCCTTAGCAGGAACATTGCAAGCCAAGAGGAAGATGGACAGTTTAGGTGGTGATGTAGGGTGCTGTCCCCATCCTGTTTGGGAAAGAGAAAGGGGAAAGGACCTGTTGTATGTCAGGCATTGTGTCTGTCTACTTCACTCCTGGCTGTGTGTCTATGAGACGTTACTAAGCTCTCATTTCGGAAGACTGACTCCAGCAAATCGTCCCCTGGCCTCTGCACGCTTTCTGTGGCATGATCCCCTCAATAAGTAAAATGTAATAAAATAAGTCAGTGTAATAAAAAACTAAAATCTCCCTGTATAAAGCTGGGTTTGATGGCTGGCTCATGCATGCCTGTAATCCCAGGATTTAGGAACTGAGGTGGAAAGGTCATATGAGGCTGAGAGTTTGAGACCATCGGGTGACATATTGGGAGCTTCCCCAAGCAACCAAACAAAACTTCCCCTATCTTGTAGGCGTAGAAAACATGTGGAATTAAAAAAATGTACACAGAGCCATCATCCATCACTCAGTCCACGTCAACATATGGAACATGTGGTAATTTACAATCTTGCTTCATCCATGCCTCCATCTGCTTCCCTCTCTCCTGAAACAACTGAAACAAATCTCAGATGTAATCAACTTTATCTCTAGGCATTTCAGTATGCATATTACAGATAAGGATTCCCCCCTCCCTCCCTCCCTTTCTTTCTTCCTTCCTCTCTCCCCCCATCTCACTCCACAGGGTTTCTCTGTGTAGTCCTGGCTGTTCTGGAATTTTCTCTGGAGACCAGGCTGGCCTCGAACTCAAAGATCTGCCTGCCTCTGCCTGCTGAGTGCTGGGATTAAAGTTGTGTGCCCACATGCTTAGATGAAGTTTTTTTTTTTTAAAGTAGTAACACTACTATTATTACACATAAAAATGAAACAATAATTTATGTGTCATTTGTGTATTATTCTGTTTGTGTGTGTGTGTATACTTTTTTTTTTTGGTTATTTTTCAAAACAGAGTTCCTTTGTGCAGCCTAGGCTGTCCTAGAACTAGCTATATAGACCAGGCTGGCCTTGAACTCACAAAGATCTGCCTGCCTCTGCCTTCCAAGTGCTGGGACTAAAGGTGTTCACCTCCACAACCTGGCTGAAGTATGTACTTATATGAGAGACTTTGAGCATGGGTGTGAAGGCCAAGGGTTGATGTCTTATGTCTTTTCATGATCTTTCTCTTCCACCTTTATATTTTTAAAGATAAATTTATTTTTATTCATATATATGTGTGTGTGTGTGTGTGTGTGTGTGTGTGTGTGTGTGTGTGCGCACACACACACACACACACATATATGTACACGCAACATATTCATACCTGGTACCCAAGGAGCTAGAAGAAGAAAGCATTGGACCTCCTGAAACTGGATTTCAAAGCAGTCATGAGCCACCATGTAGATGCTAGGAACCAAACCAGTGTCCCCTGCAAGAGCAGCCAGTGCATTTTATTGCTGCTGAGCTCTCCAGCTCTCGCCTTTTTTTAGACAGGGTCTCTAACAGATACCGAAGTTCACCAGTCTGGCCAGGCTGACCAGCCAATGAGCTGCAGGAATCTGTGTATCCTCTTGTTACCTCCCCATCTCATCCCTACTCTGCCTGCTGGTATCACAGGCGCACCCCATTCCACATTTTAACGTCTGTCTTGAACATCTGACTTCAGGTCCTCATGCTTGCAAAGCAGGAACTTTACTGATAGCCTTCTCCCAGCCTCCTATTGTGCAGTTTTAATAAACAGCATTGACGCATCCCGACAGTCATTTTTCAAGATATCAAGGTATATCCAGGAATCACACCATACATCAGAACAAACTCCAAGCAGATCAGAGACTTAAATGTGAAACTATGAACCCTAGAAGAAAACAGATCTGCATATAGGAATAACCCCTCCCAACCTCAAAATTCAGATGCATGAAAGACTAATAAATTCAGCCATATTAAATATATATCTTTGCAAGGCAAAACTACCATAAGCAGAATCCAAAGATAAATGACAAGCTAGAGGAAAATGATTTGCAAAAGATGTCACAAATAAAGGGCTAATCTTCTCAATATAGAGAGAACATTTTAAAATGGGAAAAGGAAAAAAATCAAATAGAAAAAAATTGGCAAAAGACATGAGCAAACAGCTCACACAAGAAGATACCCAGATGGTCTTTAAACATATGAAGAGATGCTTGGCTGCACCTATAATAAGCAAAATGCAAATTAAGCCCCACTGATAGATCATTTCTCATTGGATTGACTGGCAGGCATTCAGAAATTTGATTAGTACTGGGAGGAGCTTTGGAGACATTTCACATGTAACACTGGTGGCAGAAGAAGTTGGCTGCAGCTCCATGGTATCGAAGACATCTGCTTGACCCAGCCAGACTTCTAGGAATGTGTGCAGGATCTCCACAGACAGAGAACACTGTGCTATGGTTATTTACCACAGTCTTAGTGCAATAGCAAAATATCAGAAACTACGTCAATATTCAGAGCCTGGTTGAGTAAGTTATAGGACTCCAGGTGTGCTGTAGAGTCTTGAGTCATTTAAAAAGTCATAGCAATAGAATGGGATCTACATTTGTCGTGTGGGATGGTATCTAGAGAGAACTTTCAGGTTAGAAACCCAGACAGATAACAGCCAGGTGTGGTGATGCACGTCTTTAATCCCAGCACTTGGGAGGCAGAGGCAGGAGGATCTCTGCGAGTTTATATACCAAGTTTAGGCTAGCCTTGGCTACATAGTGAGACCCTGTCTCAAACAAACAAACAAACAAACAAACACCCAAACAAAAAGGGTTGGAGAGAAGGCTCAGAAGTTAAGAGCACTGGCTCTTCTTCCAGAGGACCAAGGCGTGGTTCCAGCACCTATATTGTTAGTATTCAGGCATCTGTAATGGCCTGTCCATGGAGCTCTGACAGGATACACCCTCAGCTGCAGCTACTAAGAGCACCACCTGTGCACATTCACTATGTTCCCTTTTAAAAGGGCCCTGCCCACTTTCCATCCATCTCTCTCTGTCTCCCCCTCCTCTTTCCTCTCCTGCTGTTCCTGTTTCTGGAGTTGGTCTCTCCCCTCCCCTTTCCCTTTTTTGGGGAGGGGGTGCATTTCGAGACAGGGATTCTCTGTGGCTTTGGAGGCTGTCCTGGAACTAGCTCTTGTAGACCAGGCTGGTCTTGAACTCACAGAGATCCTCCTGCCTCTGCCTCCCGAGTGCTGGGATTAAAGACGTGAGCCTTTTTTTTTTTTATGATCCCTGTCCCCAATAAAAAAACTCTCTATTTGAACCCTGTCTTATGGCATCTTTCTCTCTAGTGCTCCTTTTCTTAAATTACAACACACATGGAAGCTCACAACTGTCTGTAACTGCAGTTTCAGGGGATCTGATACCCTTTTCTGGACTCTATGGGCACTGGTGCGTACATGGTTCACAGGCATACTTACAGGCAAAGCACCAATACACATAAAATAAAAATGAAGAAAATCTAAAAATAAAAATCCCAAACAAACAAGAAATAAGAAAAGAAAAGAAAGGAAAGAGAAGTATGCCGGGCAGTGTAGTACATGTCTTTAATCCCAGCACTCGGGAGTCAGAGGCAGGCAGATATCTCTGAGTTGAAGGCCAGCCTGGTCTACAGAGCAAGTTCCAGGACATCCAGGACTGTTCCACAGAGAAACCCTGGCTCAAAAAACAAACAAACAAAAAAGACAAAAACAAAAGTACTATAACAGGAGTGAATCAAGTCTTTCTTGTAGGACTTCTGTTGGACCATCAGTCTTCAAATATTGGCACAGACTTATAATTATGAAAGCTTGGCTTTTAGCTTAGGTTTGTTCCCAACTAGCTCTTATACCTCAAATCAAGCTGTTAATCTATGTTCTGCCACTGGCAGAGGTAAAACTCTCTCCATTCTCTATGTTCCTCTCCCTCCATGTCTTGCTGGTGTTTCCTGCCATGCCCGAGTCTAACCCTGAGTTCCCCTCTTTGCCTAGAAGTCCTGCCTATTCTTTCCTGCCTAGCTATTGGCCATTCAACTCTTTAAACCAATCAGATGATACAGGCAGGTGAGGAAAAACATAGACACATCTTCACACAGTGTACAACAAGATTATCCTACAACAAAGGAGAAATAAACATTTTAGTCTTGTGGAAATAACATAATCCCTTAACCAATGAGATGGTTTCTTCTGAGTGTACACATGATTAGGGGATGGAGGCGGCAGGAAGGGATGGAACTGAGACTTTGAGTTTATTTTTTAGTGGAGTTTTGAAATTTGAGCTGTATCAATGTACAAATTAAAAATTAAGTGGAAAAAAAAGCATAGCCTAAAGTTAAGAGAAGATAAAGCATTTATCCAGATATCAACATTTGCTGATTGTACAGAAATGGTAATAAGTCAAGTAACTTTTGTTACAGTGTTGCGACTAGACACTGTGATACAGGATGCATGATTTGAATGCTTGTGTGTCCTGTAAAATTCATAGAACCCTTAATGTGATTGTATAACAGATATGTCCTTTAGGGGGTGGTTAACTCATGAGAGTGGACCCGTCTCAGTGAGATTAGCAACCTTTTTGCCACAGGAGAGAATTAGCATGGCTCCTTTTCAAGTCTTTTGGCCTCTGACTTCCTGGCCTGCAAAACTGTAAGAAATAACTTTGTATTGTTTCTCAGTTACTCTGTATCAAGGTGGTTTTGTTGTTGATGTTATTTTTGGTGGTCCTGGGGACTGAACCAGGCTCTTGCCTATTCCAAGTATGCGTTGTACTGTCACTGACATACATGACATGCATTCCTAGCCCTCAGACTCAGGCGATTTTTGGTTATAGCAGAAAAATGTACCAAAATAATACTTAAGCTAAAATGCTTACATTAAAAAAAATTTTTTTTGAGTTCAAGCTGCATATAGTGTCTCACAACTTTAGTCCAGCACTTGGGGGCAGAGGCAGGTGGAACTCTGCCACAATAGAGTATAAACTGTCAGCCAGGTGGTGGTGGAGGCGGCAACCACCTTTATTTTGTGCACTTGGGAGGCAGAGGCAGGCGGATGCAAGTTCCTGGACAGTCAAAAGTACTGTTACCCTGCCTCAAAATACCAAAGGAGGGGAACAAAAACCAAAACAAAAGCCAAACCAAACCAAAACAACCCCCCCAGAAACTCCCAAACAACAACAACAACCACCAACAAAAAACAAAACAGAAAACCTCCAAAACTGTCTATGACGGCATGTAGGCAAGTGAGAAGAGCTATATTTAAATAAAACTATCAATGGACCAAAAAAAAAATGTTCATAGCAATACCCAGAGAAAGGAGGAGAAAGGGTTGGAGAGAGGGAGAAAGGAGAAGCCTTCTTCTCAGTGTGTTCGTGCATGGTTAACATGTTTGTTGGCATATATGTGTGGGTAGGTTCACATGCAAATGTGTGTGGAAGCCCAAGGTTGAGGTTGGGAATTGTCCTTGAGTGCTCTCCCTCCTTAATCATTGAGGCTGGGTCTTTCAAGGAAACCTAGAACTCGCCGACTTGTCTAGTCTCTCTGGTCAGTTTGTTCTGAGGCTCTCCTGTCTTTTCTTTCAAGGCTGGGATGAGGGGCCATCTGCTGCCAGCCCAGCATTCACATGGGTTCTGGGGTCATCACAACATGAAGAACTGTATTAAAGGGTCGCAGCATTAGGAAGGTTGAGAACCTCTGGTCTGAGCTATCTCCCCAGCCCCAGGAAACTCTCTCTCTCAGTAGAATGTCAATCAAAATGTGGAAGGGATGGCTGGCACTCACTGCTGAGCAGCTTCAAATAAGATAACAGATTCAGACAAGGCTCATAGTGGATGCCAGATCCACTGGAGAAGGATCACTGGGGATCAGGACAGCCACACAGTCTTAAAGCACGGGAAAGACAGCTCCCTCCACATAAAACTCTTGCCAAAATGATTAACCAAGTCTAGCCTGGAAAAAAATCAGATACATCCAGCTGTGGCCTAGTTGCCGAACCATCCCCGTCTCTCTGTTCTTTTTCTTTCTTTCTTTCTTTCTTTCTTTCTTTCTTTCTTTCTTTCTTCTTCTTCTTCTTCTTTTTTTTTTTTTAAGACAGGGTTTCTCTGTAGCTTTGTAGCCTGTCCTGGAACTGACTCTGTAGACCAGCCTGGCCTCGAACTCAGAGACCTGCCTGCCTTTGCCTCCCAAGTGCTGGAATTAAAGGCATTTGCCACCACCACCCAACACTCTCATTTTTTTAAAACAGAGTTTCTCCGTGTTGTTGGTTATTTTTTGCTCTTTACTCTTTGGGGGCCTGCCACCCAGCTCCCAAATAAACACACAGAGGCTTATTCTTTCTCATAAATGCCTGGCCTTAGCGTGGCTTGTTTCTAGTCAGCTTTTCTTAACTCAAATTATCCCCTCTACCTTTTGCCTCTGGGCTTTTACCCTTTCTCTATTTCTGTATCTTCTTTTTTTTTTTTTTTTTTTTTTTTTTTTTTTTTTTTTTTTTTTACTTCTTACTCTGTGGTTTGCTGAGTAGCTGGCCCCTGGTGTCTTCTCTCCTTTTCTCATACCTCAATTTTTTTTCCCAGATTTCTCCTCCTATTTATACTCTCTGCCTGCCAGCCCTGCCTATCCTTTCTCATGCCTTGCTATTGGCTCTTTAGCTCTTTATTAGACCAATCAGGTGTTTTAGACAGAGTAACACAGCTTCACAGAGTTAAACAAATGTAACATAAAAGAATGGAACACATCTCTGCATCATTAAGCAAATGTTCCACAGCATAAACAAATCTAACACATCTTAAAGTAATATTTCACAGCATTCTCTGTGTAGCCTTGGCTGTCCTAGAACTCATTCTGAGGCTGGAAGGTGGTAGCACAAGCCTTTCATCCCAACACAATGGCTTATAGAGTGGAGGGGGCTTTTGTACTTTGGGATGTAGTGACTTGTGTCTGTGGCTGTCTTTCAAATGAGCAGCAGGGAGAGTGCGTTCATATACTCAATATAACCACCTTATCAGTTGGGAACTGGGTCTTTCCCTGATTTCAGAGTCCCTAACTATGGAACCCAGAATTAATAAAGCAACAAGTAAATACAAGGGTCTCTTCTGGCACCAAGTACTGACTTCTTTGTTTTTTTGGTGGTGGTGGGGGGGGTTGAGACAGGGTTTCCCTGTGTAGTCCTGGCTGTCCTGGAACTCTCTATGAAGACCAGGCTGGCCTCAGACGCAGATCTGCCTGCTTCTGCCTCCTGAATACTGGGATTAAAGGGGAATGCCACCCCCTTTCTTTAAAGAGATATATTTTAAAAAATGTTACGATGTTTATATGATGGGAATGAGTGTGCACAGGGGGTAGAGGACAGCTTTGTGAAGTTGTTTCTCTCCTTCCACCTTCATGTGGGTTCCAGGGAGCAAACTCAGGTTGGCAGGCTTGAATAACAAGCCTACACAACGAGTCATCCTGTTTGGCCCATGAACTGATTGCTTGCTCCTTCCCCACAAGAAACACTGAGCCTAGAGACCCAGGTTCAAATCCCTAGGAAAGTTACTTTACCTCCATGGCTTTCTGATGTTGGGCTGCAAGATGTCTGAGGTCAGAGATACCTTGCCCAGCCTAGATACAGAGGTGTGGGGGGTGGGGAGGGGCCTTGGTGCTGCCTCAACAAGATGATGGGACAGACTTAGTAGACTTCCTAAGGGAGGCCTTACCTTCTCCGAGGAGCAGATGGGAGGTGAGGGGGGCGTGGAGGGAATGTGAGGAGAGGAGAGAAGAGAGGGGGAACTGGGATTGGAATGTAAAAAATAAATTAATAAAAGATGTCTAAGGAGCCATCGGACCACCATGGTGACCCCATATATTTATATCATCTTGGGAGATGGGGACATTTTGATGATTTTTGGTGACCATGTGAATCAAGAGAATGGAAACAGAAGTCTGTCTTTGGGATTGTCCAGCCATAAACTGAGCTTTTTAAAAAAAAAACAATTTATTTGTATTTTGGTGCAGGTTTTAGCTTGCATGTATGTCTGTGTGAGGGTGTCAGATCTTGGAGTTACAGACCGTTGTGAACTGTCATGTGGGAGCTGGGAACTGAACTCGGGTCCTCTGGAAGAGCAGCCAGTGCTCTTAACCGCTGAGCCATCTCTCCAGCCCCCATAAAGAGAGTCATACTCATCATTTGCTGGAGAAAGGAAAACAAAGTACTCATGAATGTGAGTGTGTGTTTGTGTGTGTGTTGCACAGCTAAAGTGGGACCCAGAGTGACGTTGTGAGTGGGGTTTAAGGATTAGGGGCTTGGAGCCAGAGGAGGGGTGCTCTTTGGCATTCCAGGACTCCGGTCTGGCTGGCCTCACCTGTACTGCTTCCACACCCCAGGCCCACGAGCGTCTGGAGGAGACCAAGTTGGAGGCTGTTCGGGATAACAACCTGGAACTGGTGCAGGAAATCCTCCGGGACCTGGCACAGCTGGCAGAGCAGAGCAGCACCGCTGCGGAGCTGGCCCGCATTCTCCAGGAGCCTCACTTCCAGGTTCCTGGCTGGTGGCTGCTGCGGGGGTGGGGGTGGGGTGGCAATTTCCTAGTTGGAAGCTGGTTGGGAAGCCAGAACGGGGCATTTCCCCATTGTCCCTTCTCTTCCCATCCCTTTTCAGTCCCTCCTGGAGACTCATGACTCAGTGGCCTCAAAGACCTATGAGACACCACCGCCCAGCCCAGGTCTAGATCCCACGTTCAGCAATCAGCCAGTCCCTCCTGACGCGGTGCGCATGGTGGGCATCCGCAAGACAGCTGGAGAACATCTGGTGAGGATCAGACTGGTGGGGGAGGGGACAGAGAGCCACCAACGGGAGAGGAGCGAGGGCAGGTGGGAGGCCCAAGGGAGGGCCTGCGTAGACTTAGGAGCAGCTATGCATGAGTGTGAGTGTACACACACACACACACACACACACATACACACACACACACACACATACACACACATACACACACATACACACACATACACACACACACACACATACACACACATACACACACACACACACACACACACACACATACACACACATACACACACACATACACACACACATACACACACACACACACACACACACACACACACACCCCCTCAGGATCCTCTCCAGGCTGTGGCTATAAGTAAAGAATTGAGATAAGCCCAGGAGACTTTATGAGTGGGCACGAGGGTGGTGGGACAGGATTGGGAGGGCCGCTAGAGGCGGGATTTGAATAGAGATAGCGCTACCATCCACTCCTTTCATCACTCAGGGCGTGACATTCAGAGTGGAGGGTGGTGAGTTGGTGATTGCTCGCATTCTGCACGGAGGCATGGTGGCTCAGCAAGGCCTGCTGCATGTTGGTGACATCATCAAAGAAGTGAATGGGCAGCCGGTGGGCAGCGATCCCCGGGCATTGCAGGAGCTCCTGCGCAGCGCCAGCGGCAGCGTCATCCTCAAGATCCTGCCCAGCTACCAGGAACCCCACCTGCCCCGACAGGTGGGCCTGTCTCCCTGAGCCCTACCCAGCTCAAGGCCCGAGAGATGGCTGAGCCTCTTAGCTGTAGCTCCCAGGTCTCTTGGAGCTGTTGTCTCTAAGTGTTCATCTAAGGAAAAAGAGACGGCAGGCCCTCCAGGCTGACGGCGTTCGTTATAGCCACACAGCCTCCAGGTGTGGCGTGGCGCCTAAGCACCCATTGACTGGTTTTCCGTGTAGGCATTCACGCACATATGCAAGGGATACATGGGCTTCTATGACTAGAAAGCCCCACCTGAGTGTGCAAGTGATTGTGTCGAGTGTCCTGAGTGTGCAAAGAGATGCAGTGTTCTTTGTGGTCTTTGCACCTATGTGTGAGTGCAAAGACCTCACCCTGCAGGCCTGAGTTAGATGGGATTGTTACCTGCCCTGGGAGCTCCTTCCTTATTGTGAAATTGTTCACCTCAGCCTCCTCTTTGGCTTTTGCACTCTTGGAGCTCTGTCCTCCTGGAGGGTGGAGGGGAGAATACAGGGTTAGGTGTCAGTGACCCCTACCTGGGTATCTGTTTCCTTTTTCCTGGGGCCTGACCCAGCCTTGGGCAGTTTCTCAACTGCTAAATCTAAGTCTCTTCACTCCAGTTTGCCAAGAGAAATACCAGGAGGGCAGGGTAGGCAGGCCTGGAGGCATCTCTCCTCCACAGAGGGAGAGTGGCAGGGAGGGCTGTACTGTCTGCCAAGCAAGAGGGTGGATGCGCTCTCCGTTCATTCCCTTGACTCTTCCCAAATCCCTGGGGCTCAGGTATTTGTTAAATGCCACTTCGATTATGACCCTGCCCGAGACAGCCTCATCCCCTGCAAGGAAGCAGGCCTTCGCTTCAACGCTGGGGACTTGCTCCAGATTGTAAACCAAGATGACGCCAATTGGTGGCAGGTGAGCCCTGGGCACTCCTACAGTGTCTCCAAGTACCGTAGTGCGGCAGAAGAGGCGGGGTGCCGGGAATGGCCCTCTTACCCAGGTAGGTCTTTGGCGTGTGCCGTTTCAGGCATGCCACGTAGAAGGGGGCAGTGCTGGTCTCATACCCAGCCAGTTGCTGGAGGAGAAGCGGAAAGCATTTGTGAAGCGGGACCTGGAGCTGACCCCGACCTCAGGTAGGAGCCCCCTTCCCCACCTCAGGCCCCAATTTAAGACCTGGCATGGCCCAGTTTGCTCACTCGCTTGTTTCCTTGTGGCCAGGGACCCTATGTGGCAGCCTTTCAGGAAAGAAAAAGAAGCGAATGATGTATTTGACTACCAAGAATGCAGGTGGGTATTAATTCCTGTCCAAGTTGTCTAATATGTCGTATCTCTCTCTTCCTCACAAGTGACCTGTGGGTCTACTCTGCCTCAGATACTGCCAGCCTCGTTCCTAGGCTTGCCCAATTCCTCTGTTTCCCAGGCCTCAAGCACACTTACCCTTAATGCATTCTGAGAGCCCCTTTCCTCCCCCACGGGGCAGCCTGGTGAACAGTGCCATCTCTCTGTGCCCAGAGTTTGACCGCCACGAGCTGCTCATTTATGAGGAGGTGGCCCGCATGCCCCCATTCCGCCGGAAAACCCTGGTGCTGATTGGCGCGCAGGGTGTGGGCCGGCGCAGCCTGAAAAACAAGCTCATTCTGTGGGATCCAGACCGCTACGGCACCACAGTGCCCTGTGAGTGGGGGCCAGGGAGCGGGAGGTGCGAGCGTGGATGGGAGAGGAGAACGGAGGGATGGTGGTGGAGGGTTGCTGAGCAGCACTGAGCAGAACTGAGCGAGCTTCTTCAGGGACACCAGGTCAAGGTGGTTCCTTTGGCGGGGAGAGCTGTGTGCGCCCTCTGTGGGTGAATAAGGGGAACTGCAGGCTCATGATTCGGTGAAAGGGGGCTGGCTTTATTTCAGGATTTCTCCTCTCAAGTTTTACTTGCAAAAAAGGGTTAAAAAAAAAAAAAAGTGAGTGTCTACCATGATGTCTGGCGAGACAGGTTTGAGCTGTGTGTGGCCTGTGGCAGACAGGGCTTCTAATCTAAGTGTTGGGACCACAGGAGGTGAAGGTGGTGATGGTTGCTGGAGGCAGGAGCAAGAACGCTAAGCCCAGATTTCTTGACCCTTGCAATGTGGCTTTGGGCTGCTCATCGCCCTCCCTGAGCCTCTGCTAGCATCAGTGTACATGGCATCGGGCAAGCTGTTCCCCGAAGGTCCTCCCAGACAAGTGTGTCGCGTGCATTGTGTGTGTGTGTGTGTGTGTGTGTGTGTGTGTGCGCGCGCGCGTATGCCCGTGGAGAAGGTGAGAATAGGTGTGTATGAAGACACGAGGTTCTGAGAAGACCGAGAGCAGGCTATGTTGTCTCCAGAGCTGAGTTCTTGCACCCCACACAGAACCCACATACCCATATCTGAGGTGGGGTGGCTGACTCACCGGTTATCCGTGCTTCCCCTCCAGACACATCCCGGAGGCCCAAGGACACAGAGAGGGAAGGGCAGGCGTACAGCTTTGTGTCTCGTGGGGAGATGGAGTCTGACATTCGCGCTGGGCGCTACCTGGAACATGGCGAGTATGAGGGCAACCTGTATGGCACACGTATCGACTCCATCCGGGGCGTGGTTGCCTCCGGCAAGGTGTGCGTGCTGGATGTCAACCCCCAGGTACTGTCTAGCCCTTCCCTTTCATGTTTGTCAGTGTCCTCTACCACACTCTGCTCCCCTCAGCAACCCCTGTATGTCTCCTAGGGTTCATGTACCCCTCGACTACTGCTAAGGACCCAGCCCTTTTCCAGATCCCCAGACCCCCCCACCCCTCCACCCCCCGCCCTAGCCTCCTTCAGTTAGTCTCCAGCCGCCTGCCCGCTACTTGTCATTCTCATGACCCAGGTCCCAGAACCCCAAGCACCCCAAGCACCCACTCTCAGGTGCCCACCCTGTCACCCCATATCCTTCCTGTTCCTAGCCCATATAAAGGTGTTCTCCCAGCCTACTCTTTCCCTGCAGGCGGTGAAGGTCCTGAGGACAGCCGAGTTTGTCCCTTATGTGGTATTCATTGAGGCCCCTGACTTTGAGACCCTGCGAGCCATGAACCGGGCTGCACTGGAGAGCGGAGTGTCCACTAAACAGCTGACGGTGAGTGGATCTGAGTAGCGGTGGGAGGGCTGGGTGGTTGCCTGGGGTGGTGGAGCCCAGAGAGTCAGTGATTTGTGTATCTGAAGAGAGGAAGGCCTGAGAGAGGAATGCAGTGCCCTGCCTCTCAGACAGAGCCAGGGACACAGAACTTTGACTCTAGGCCTACTACGCATGGCCAGTAGAAGATCTGCAGGACAGGGATGGCCAGCGGAAGCTTCTAGAGGAAACTTGAATGTTGGCACAGCATTCCCCCAGGAGTAGGGTTTGCCCAGCTCTGAGCTCAAGGCTCCCCCTGCCCCACTCTTGTTACTACAGCTCCTCTGCTCCACAGAGGTGGTCTAGGTTGGGCTTGCATCCTCTGATGTCAACTCTGGGTGCCATGGCCCTGGCAACAGATGCACCCAGAGCCTCTGGGACATGGCTGCCCTCAGATGTCCATTATGCCTGATGTCCACTTCCTTCCCAGCAAGCCTCCTTTAGGTCTGGGGTGGGAATTAGTTTGTTCATTTGTGGCATCATCCTGGTACCAGGTAAGTTCTGATGCCACCTCAAAGCTATAGCAAGGGACTTGGTCAGACTAAAGGATGCACTGGCAGGAGTCAGGCAGATCCCCGAGCCATCGGCTCACTGTGACCTCTTTGTATGGGAGCTTTGTGTTATTATTGGAGCTGTAGTGAAGAACCCATGGGTGGCTTAACGGTTAGTGCTCTATGTGTTACAGCATCTTTTCCTCCCTCCTTCCCTCCTTCCCTCCTTCCTTCCTTCTTTCCTTCCTTCCTCCCATCCGTCCATCCATCCATCCATCCTGGCTGGGTGCAGAAGCACAGCCTTGTGAGGCACAAGGGAATCTCTACTCTGTGGCTGGGCTTTGGGGGTGAGGTAGGCAGGTTGTAGATTTCTCTAGTGATGGAATCAAGCTGGAGACACTGACTGAAGCCCCTTGTGCCGAACAGGAGGCAGATCTGAGACGGACAGTGGAAGAGAGCAGCCGAATCCAGAGGGGATATGGCCACTACTTCGACCTCAGCCTGGTCAACAGCAACCTCGAGAGGACCTTCCGTGAGCTCCAGGCTGCCATGGAGAAGCTTCGAACAGAGCCCCAGTGGGTGCCCGTCAGCTGGGTGTACTGAGCCTCGTTCCCTGCCTGGTGGGGAATCCATCCTTCACCCCACCTGTGACACTCCCCTACCCTGATAACGATCTTCACCCCCCATCTCTGGTTTTCCCTGGATCTCAGTTCCCAGCAGGCTTCAGTACAGAGGTGTGCACTGCCAGGGAGGTAGGTGTTCATAGGGTACCTCTGTACCCAGGTGCTGCCCACTCCCGATGTCCACTGGCCACCAGACATCCCTCTGTATGGACCATGCTGTGTCCAGGAACAGCTCAGAATCACTCCTGTAATGCTCAGACCAGGGATGAGCAGAGCTGCTGGGGCCTTGTGGTCAGTAGGTCTAGGACCCTGCCAGCCTTTTCTCCTCTGGGCTGGCCACACCCACCCTGTTCCCTGGCTCCTCTCACTCCTTACTATAGTCCTTGGAACAGCTGTGGGCTGTTCTCATGTGGCCAGGTACTAAGACACTGGTAGCTGGGCAGACCTGGGCAGTAGTGTTAGTCTGGACCATTTTAGATGCTGGGGGAGCCCCGTCGAGAGCCAGTTGTTGTAGCTGGTGACCGGTCTCAGCTCCTCGGAGCAAACATAGCCTGGTCCCTCCCTTATTCCTAGCTTCTCACTGCCAAAGTCTCTCCACAGACTTTCTTAATGTGTCCCTCTTTTATAAGCCCTGCTCCCCAAACAGTGCAACTGGCAGTGGCAGTAGGCTTAGCCCCAGGTTGGGAATAAGGCCCAGAGCGCTGAACCCTTCGTTGCTGGAACCAAAAGTATTCCAGGCTCCACAGCCCACACCAGACTTTGTTCCCTTCAAGCTTTTCTCTAGATAGATCTAGGTGGCCTCCTGGCATTAGGGCTGACCTCATTGGGCCTGAGGAGGGGGTGGGGAGACTGGAAGTCTGGGCTTGGAAACAGACAGATTAGCTTTAGCAGCACTTGCCACACAACTCCAGGGGATACCATTGGCACTCAAGGCTGGACAGTCTGTGGTTCTGCCTGCTGTGGTGCTGGTTGCTGTTTCTGGCCTTGGTGTGTGTGTATGTATGTTGTTTGTGCACATGCATGGATTTGGTTGGTTTGAGGGGAGGCAGAGGATTGCTGTCTCTTTGAGGTCCCTTTATGGGCTCCCCTCAGCCCCTATCCCACATCCCAGAGCCTGGGCCTTCCCCTTCTCTCCCATGGTCCCCTATCCTAAGTACCAGCCTTTAGTCCTTGGGTAGGGTGATTTTGTAAAATAGGATAACCCTTTTAAGAACTCTGTCCTTGACATCTGGAGACATCTCATCCCTCATCCTTCTTGAGGGGGTCCCTGTCCTCCTGGGACCCCCAGCACCCCCACCCTGTGCCTCCCAGCTCTCCTGAGTGTCAGTTTCTGCTGCAGTGTCAGCCCAAGCTGACCCTGAACCACTGTGTGCCCATTTCCTAGGGGAGGGGAGGGAGGGAGAAGAAACAGAATATTTATTATAAATGCTAGAAATATATTTATTATATTAGAAACCTCATTTGCATTGGCACTGTATATGCAAATGGGACTGGAGGTGGGTCAGGCTGCTGCTCATTTGTATAGCTCTGCATCCACCCTGTGCAGCCATCTTCCCACCTTTTGTTTCCCTTTGGTCACTGTCCTTTCCTTCAGTTCGGCTTCTTGCTGTGACCCTGACCCTTACTTAGCCTAAGGGGACTGGTAGTGGGAGAGAAATAGCACATTTCCCGGCTTCCTCTCCTCCTCCCCTGGAGGAAGAGTGTAGGGTCAGAGCTGCCCCCATCCCCCTTGATTAACCCACCAAGCCCTCTGACCAAAAGACCATGGCCTAATAGAGATCTAGTGGGCACCGTGCTGGAGAGTTGGTACCAGTCTTTCCCCCTGGATACCCAGTGGACTAGCAATCCTCACATCTTCCCAAGTAATGTGCAAGGGGCGGGGCAGGGCTGGGCCCCTCTTCTCTGAACAGCCTCCTACCTCTCCCACTGAGCCCAACTCTATACCCCTTCCAAGTGCTGGCCAGGTGGGAATAGAGGCCTTGAGTCTCCTCAGCTCACCTGGCACAGGGCTGAGTTAGAGCGCGGTGGTACCCACCAAGCTGGCTCCGTGACTCTTCCCTCCCTCCCTCCCTCCCTCCTTCCCTCCCTCCCTCCATTCCTGCCTCCCTCTGTGGACCTCAGGAGAAGGAGGACTCTGCCCCCCAGGGTCCACACTTAGTCCCATTGCCCTTCCTTTGGTTCCCTCTGCCAGTCATCTTAATTCTTAAGTTTTCTTTCTTTTCCTTTGATTAAATGTGAAAGCAAATGTTTCTGGGCTCTGCTGGTCTTTGTTTGGGGGTTTTGACTAGACAGTTTTGGAAGAAGGTGAGGCTTAGGGAATACAGCACAGATGGCTGAATTTAAAAAAAAAAGAAATAAAAAGGAAATGAAAATGACTGCTTCTAGGTATAGCAGAGGAGACGGTGATTGCAGACCTGTGGGAGAGCATAGCCAGAGGCGGGACAGGAGACATCAGGGACAGTCCACAGTGGACATGATCAGATTGAGCTGTGCCAAGCAAGGAGAGGAAGGAGGGGAAGGGAGACGGGAGAGAGAATCAGGTGCAGCAGCCAGGAGGCCCAAAATACAAAGAGATCGGGGCAACCAAAATGGCTGGATTATATAGGGAAAAGCAGCTCAGCCTCCTGGGCTGGAGAGTTCAGGGTAGGGGGCCGGGTATGCCAGCCAGAAGGGCCCTGTGACAGCAGGCAGTGACTGAGGGAGAAGGGAGGACCTGGCAGCCAGTGTCTGCTTTGATATGTTAAATAGGCACCAGAGCCATTTGCCATGGGTTTGAAACCTAACAATAATTCTAGAATGGAAGATGGGCCGACTCTGGCGTCTTCCTCCCCTGTCTTGCCCTCTGTACTGTACTGTGTCTGAGTGCTTATGCCTGCGAGCTGGTGGGCATCAGGGGGACGAAGGACTCAGGGTCTCCACGGCCAGTCTGCATGACTGCACATGGAACTTGTGTGGCTTTAGCAGATGCCCCTACCTCCCTAAGCCTTGGCTTCATCCTCTGTAAAAGTGCCACGGTCTCTCAGAGTTCTAGGTGCTGTCTTACCCGAGAGGAGATGACATGGAAGTGTTACTCTTTAGATTCCTACGACCACAAGAGCAGATGTCCCAGGTGATGCCACACAGGTATATATGGTTCAGGGGATCAACACCCTTTCCACCTGCAGTCCTTCAGGGGGGGATGGTGGTACACCACCCTGCCATTATCACCGCAGATTCTCTGAGGCTGTGTGCAATGGTTCCGACATGCTCTTTCACTGAATCTAGAGGTTGATGTTTTGGCTAGCATGTTCCTGGGCTTCAGCATCTTCCCTTCTCTCCAGCACTGGGGTGCAGACTCACAGTGATCCTTTCACAAGGGACCTGAACTCGGGTCCTCTTGCTTGCGCAGAAAATGCTTTACCTACTCTCCAGGAGAGGTTAGGAGAGGAGGGAGGGAAAGCGAGAGGAGAAATAAAGGGCCTGGGGAACAGGGACGATTAGGAAAAGAAAGGATAGAAAAAAAGCATTCTCTTCCTCAGGACCACATGTTCCCACACATGCAAATCCTTCTAGAGCTTTCCAATAGCAGTTAAAGCCCCCTGCACAAAGGTTCACCCTGCAAATCAAACAGCTAGTGACAGAGAACCAGTTGGGTAAGCTGAAGCACACCCATATGCTGGAACAGTATACAGCTGAGAAACAGTTTATTGTACACGGTTTGTAGGACACGGAGGAATGCTTATATTGGGGTAATGAGGGAAGGGCAGGGTGCGGTGCACAGTGGGGTGACCTCTCTGTGAAATGAGCAACCAAAAAAATACCTGAAGGAGAAAGGAGGGGGATCCAGCCAAGTGTGGTCAGGGTGTCAGCAGGGCTCCGTGAGATTATAGATGACCTTAAAAACATTGTTCCCTTTTTTGTCTTTTTCCCTGTATTTCTATCTTTTACATGCTGAGCCATTTTTCAAAACAAAATAGAAAAATGGAAAAGAATGGTTGAGCCAGTCCATCTTTCCCTCATCCAGCTGGCCTGGATTTATCCTTAGTACTGGAGTCCAGTTTCTTCCTGTTGCCTCCCCCCTCCGCACACCTCTCCCCACGCTGGTTTCCTCCTCCTTCCCTAGCTTCCCTCCAGAGCACATAGAGTAGTAAGCCTTCCTCCAATGTCCTTCCAAAGCTGGGCTACAGGGCCGTGGGGAAGGAGAATGGAAAGACAGCCAATCCCTGGGCTGGCCGCCTCCATCACCTCCATCGGGTACCTGATGATTGGGAGGTATCAGGAAGCTCCAGCTGGGGCCACGGTGTCATGGTCAGAGCTCTAGAGAGCATGTAGGGGACCCCACAGTGAAAGAGAGAAGGAAGGAAGACTCTCCAGGCGACAGGGAGCTGAGGATCCATCAGACCCAAGTGTAGGAATCCTGGGTCACTTGCCAGAGCCATGCCTTAGAGATGGTTTGGGATGGGACTCTGGAATTCTGTTTTAATTATTTTCTGAAGGGTCCGGATGCAGGTGTTTTATAGACATACACATACGTCTCCTCCAGAGCACCGGATGCAGGAGAATTGGAGGGAGGACAAGGTGGGAAAGGTATTCAGGGGATGGGAGGTGGGATGAGAAGCAGGATGGTTGCTGGGCACCCATGCCTAGGGAATTTCCTGGAGCCCATACAAACTCAGCCCTCATCTACTGAGTCTTGCCAGACCTTGGTGAAGGTCCAAAGCTGTGCACTCTTCCTAGGGATTAGAGAATGCTGGGGAAAGTCCTGGCCTCTGGCTGGAATTGTTAAGTTCCACCCTGGACTCCAGGGCTCACAGACACTTCTTTGCCATTCTGGGACACACAAGAAGGGAGCCCTGGAGTATGAGGAAAGCCTGGGAACTCATACAAACTCAGCCATTCAGCTTTACAATGCCTGACCACAGGACATTCTGCAGTCACACAGAGATGAACTCGGAGAAGGCCAGTTCCTCTGCAGACATCTGCAGGGGAGGGGCTGCCATCGTGTCCTCCTCGGAGTCCAGGGGAGGGGCTGCCTCTTCCTCTGTAGTCTGGAGAGAGGATGGTGCTGGTGAGGTCTCTACCCTAGCAGAGCCCCCCCCCCCCCCCCGCCCCCAACCCATCTCATCTCCTGTCTGTGGTCTACGCTTTTGTGAGACAGGGTCTCACCATATAGGCTGTGTTATGATAAAGCCTGAGGGGAACCTTGGCGGATTACATGGCAGGCGAGGGCAGACGGAGGGACAAACATGCCAGGCAGACAGGGCTTAAGTGAGAAGTTTTATTAGAAAGGGAAGGGGGGAGGAAAAAAGAGGTAAAGAGACACAGAGACAGAGAGAGGACAGAAGAGAAGAGGGAGACAGGAAAAGTCCTGTCTGCTCCTGGGAAACAGCAGGAAAGAGAGAGGGAAAAGAGAGCGGGAAAGAGAGTGTAATTGGGCGGGGGTCTTACTTTTTTGGTTTTTTCGAGACAGGGTTTCTCTGTATTGCTTTGGAGCCTGTCCTGGAACTTGCTCTGTATAACAGGCTGGTCTTGAACTCACAGAGATCCACCTGTCTCTACCTCCCGAGTGCTGGGATTAAAGGTGTGTACCACCAACGCCCAGGGGGGTTCTTACTTTTAAAGGGTCCTTTGCACCTGCATGCAGACTAGTAGTCATGGGACCCTGGGTTGACCAGGGTTCTGCCTGAGTGCATCCTGCCAGGTGACAGGGGCAGGCCAGCATAATGCCTGAATCCTTACAGGCTGACTTCTAATCCCCCAGCTCCTCCTTCTGACCACAGACTCCCAAATGTTAGGATTACAAGCAGGCACCACAATGCCCAGCTCAGCTGAGAGCTCTTTAAACCGACACCCAATATGCTATTAAAGAATTTTCTGAGCCAGGCAGTGGTGGTACACGCCTTTAATCCCAGCACTCAGGAGGCAGAGGCAGGCAGATCTCAGTGAGTTTGAGGTCAGTCTGGTCTACAAGCAAGTTCCAGTACAGCCAGGAGTGTTTCACAGAGAATCCCCTGTCTTGAAAAACAAACATCAAACAAACAAAAAAAGCCCCCTCCCCCCCCAAAGAATTTTCTGAACAGGGAAGAGGAGAATGTGAAGTTTGGAGCCTGGGTGAAATGACCAGCTACATGGACAGATATGGTGGGTATCTTCTGGGAAGAGGATGCTGGGAAAGAGGTGTCCCCCCCCCCCCCGCCGCCTTGTCCCCATTATCTCAGTGGTGTCAGATAGCATGGGTTCCAGAGCCCATGTCATACCTGGCCGAGTTGCTGGGTCTCGGTGGAGGGCACAGCAGAGGGCTTGGGGTTACCAAGATACTCAGGAGGTGCTGCAAGGTTGATCATGGCGTCTTCAGGCGCCCAGCTGTTCCCTGGCGGCTGTAAGGGAGATTTGGTCAGAACTCAGAACAGCCTATTTTTAGCAGCATAGAGAGCCTGGAGTTAAGCCCGGAGGAGCAAGAGAGGAAGGACACAGTTCTGGGGCCATATGACTTCCTACACCAGGGTGTTACCTTGGCAAGCTAGAAGCTCTCAGGAGCTCAGTTTCCACAGCTATAGTGAGAATACATGTTTTTTCTCAGGGTCATAAAATCCAGATAAAGACAGGGCCTCGCTATGTAACCATGAATGATTCAGAACTTGCTATGTAGACTAGGCTGGCCTTGAACTCACAGAGATCCCTGGGCCTCCTGGATACTGGGAATAAAGGCATGTGTCACCACGCCTGGCTTTGTTTTCTGAGACAGGGTCTCATGCTTCCTAGGCTGACTTTGAATTCCTTATGTAGCTAAGGATGACTTTGAACTTACTTCTGATCCTCATGTTGCTACCTTGTTGAGGGCTGGCATCACAGGTGTGCATCACCATACCCAGTTTACGCTGGCTTGCTTCACACACGCTAGGCAAGCACCCACCCAAGTGAGCTGAATTAAGAGTATCCAGACAGAATCTTACTGCCTGGTGAACAGGAACTTCTGGAATGGTTTGTTTTAATCATGTTATTTCTTTGTCACCGGAGAGAACAAACAGGCTGTCTGTTATTTTTCATGGCCCTCGAAGACTCATTGTGGCTATCCCATGCTTAGGGATGGAAGGTGGTTCTTTCTCTGGAGTCTGAGGGACCAGCCTTGGGCAGTACATATGGCTGGATTTCTCCAACCCTTGCTTTCAGTGTGGAAGGATGGAAGACACAGGACTCTGCAGCCAGCCTCGAATAGCTTTGTCTAGTTCTGTTTTTCTCAGGCTAGGTTACTGTGGGCATAGAATTATCCTCTCTGGGTCTCTGTTGCCATGTCTACAAAATGGAAGAAATAATACTGCCTGCCTTGATAGAAACAACAAGGATGAAGCCCCCATAGCTTGCTATCACCACTGTCGGCCATGTGTACCCCAGGCTTGCCTTTAACAGCATCCTCCTTCCTCAGCCTCCTGAGTGCTGGTTGTCGGGTGTGTGCCACCACCATGTCCAGTTCCTTTGGCTCTCACAGGACAAGTGTCTCCTTCCTCCTTTGATGTGAATGTGTGCAAAGAAAATCCCCAACCATTCCTATTCATCACCCAGCCTCTGCTGAAGATTGCAAAGTTCAAATGGGAAGCATACCAAGAAAAGCATGTGTCTTTGGCTGCCTGTGTTCTGGTGGTTGCAGCCTCTGACTTTCGAGGTCCCCTCTTCTAATCCTTCCACCTCAAGTGTCTGCTACTCAGTGTCCTTCTGCTCAAACTGCCTGGGCTCTTTCTTGTCTCTTCCTACCTCTTCAGGGGGCGCTCAGGTGCCCCAGGTTGGAAGCCCTGAGTCGTCCTTCTCAGAGTGGAAGGACAGGAGGCAGCAGTGAGGAGACATCCCCCCCCCATGCTGGTTTCCTGAACCCCGGCACCCTCCTATGAGCCACTCCCCACAACATACAGCCCGAAGGCTGAGCCCCGAAGGTGGCCTATGGTGGCAGTCCACCCCATGACTTTTCCCTCACTCCCCTTAGCCACTTTTGGCCTGTTTCACTTCCTGAGACAACAACAGCTGCTTCCTAAGTCAAGGAAGAGCCCATTCTCACCCAGCCCTCCCTTAGGGATCTGCCTGGAGTCTTTTGTCTTTCTTGGCGCCAGGAAAGAAGGGGATGTTTGGAGGAGTAAGAGTGGAATGCAAGTAATTGGGATTTGGGGGCAGGGCATCAGGCAAGGCGAGGTGGGATTTTTGTTTCTTGAATACAAGTCTGCGGCACCCCTAACGCCCCCCCCCCCCCCCCGCCGGGGAGTGGGCACTGGCCTGGGAAGTTGGACAGCTTGGCTTCTCAGGAAGATGGGCACAAGGGACCTCTGTACACCCCCCTCCCAAGGGTTCCCTGGGTGCACTGCTCACAGCAGCAGTCAAACATCAAGGAGCACGGACTCAGAATCACTGGAGGACCAGAAACAGAGTTCTGAGAGATAAGGAAGAGCTGACAAATCTGGGGCTGGAGAGAAGGCTCAATTGCTGTTGAGGATTGCTGTTCTTGTAGGGAACCTGGATTTGGTTCCCAGCACCCACATGGTGGCTCACAATTGTCTGAAACTCCAGTTCCAGGGGATCTGATAACCCTCTTCTGGCCTGCCGAAGAGACTCCCACAGATCCCTTCAAGGCTGGGAGCAAGATCTGCCTCTGGGTGGGATAGAGATGGGTCTGGAAGTCTGACCTCAGTCCAGACAGATTGATCTCAGACTTTGGCTCCCTGGGTCCTTACCGAGGCTGGAAGGTGGATCTTCTCTTTCCCCTGTGTCCCCGTGGCCAGCCAAGCTGAAAGAGACCAAGGGGAACCTTGAGGCCACGAAGAACTTGAGCCATTCCCAGAATGCACAGGCTCATTTCATCTGTGTATAAGGGCTTCCCATAAGGAGCGGGCAGGCCCTGAAGCAGGAAGCTCTGTGTAGCCCAGTCTTTTAGGAAGGAACTGGCATCTGAGATCTGTGTGAACTAGAAAGTGGATGAGAAAACTGTGTTCATCTCTTGAACCTTAGTATGTGTAGGGGACATCTACAGCTTGGATCTTAATTGTCCCATGGGAGGCTTGGTCCCCAACTTGGCGCTGTTGAGAAGTAGTGAAACTTTTAAGAAAAACCTAGAGGGAGTGCTTTAGGCTAGGGGCATGTTTTGGAAGGGGTCTGCAGGACCCTGTCTTCTTTTCACTTCCTAGCCATGAGTGAGCAGTTTTGCCCTTTCCATGACGTATCTTTTCAGAAGCCCAAAGAAATGGCCAGCTGACACTCACGAACTGATAACCCTTCTCTGAGCTCAAGTCGACCGACCCAGGTATCCTGAGGGTTAGTTTTCTTAACACACAGGTTCTGAGTCAGTCGGTTGGATTGAGCTCTGATACTCTGCATTTCTCAAGGCTACCAGAGGGGATGCTGCTGTTTGCTGGGGAGTTACAGTTTCCGAGGTGGGATGCTAAGTGGCTTCGTTGTTGAGGCTGTTCCCATCTTGTGTGTTCCCTTCTGGCCTCCTATGAGGGGACCTGGGGACACGAATAAGCTGAGATTTCTTCCTGGGAGTCACAGAGACAAGGTAGCAAACAGGTCCAGGATGGCCCCAGGCCCACCTTCTCTGGGATGCCACTGTAGGTGTCTTCCTGGCTCCACTATTTCCTAGGCCTGCAACCACAAGGCAAGCTGCTTAACCTTCCAGTTTCCTCCACTATAAGATGGGGTACCCCACAGCACAGGAGGAAAATGGAGAGAAGATGCAGGACCTTGTCACTCTTAATACCATGGCATTATGTAATCTGCTTGGCCTCTACCTCCCTCTGGCACAGGAGCCAGAAGCACGCATGTCACCCAGCACTAGAATGTGGTCATGCAAAATCATACCTAAGCCTCCAAAGGCTCAACATGAAAAAAAAAATGTAGGATATGATCATCAAATTTTGTTGGGATTTTGAGATGGGGTCTGGCTGTATTGCTCAGGCTGCTTTCAAATTCTTGGGCTCAACTGATCCTCCTGCCTCAGTCTGGGTAGCTGAGACTACAGAGAATACACTGCAATGCCCAGCTTTCCTTAATATTTTAATATTGGTTCCGTGTTGGATTGATCATGTCTCAGGTATATTGAATTGGATGGAATTTAATTGTTGTTGTTCAAACTAACTTTGCTAGCTCTTTTGTTCTGTTTGCTCATTTATTTGTTTGTTTAGACACACAGCTCAGGCTAGTTTTGAACTCATGTATCCAAGACTATCCTTGAGCTCCTGCCCCTCCTAAGTACTGGGGTTATAGTTATAAGCTTCTGTCCTGGCTCCTTTAACTTTCATATTAAAAACAAAACAAAACAAAACAAAAAACCCCTCCCATTCTCCAGTTGAATTGTTCTCTCCAGTGCTGGCTGCTGCTTCATGGCTCCCTCAGAAAGGGAGTAGCTAGGTTGTTTTGTTTTGTTTTTGTTTTTTTTGTTTTTTTTTTTTTTTTTTTTGAAACAGGGCTTCTCTGTGTAACCCTGGCTGTCCTGGAACTGGCTTTGTAGACCAGGCTAGCCTCGAACTCAGATCCTCCTGCCTCTGCCTCCCAAGTGCTGGGATTAAGTACACACAGTGAGCAGCAAGACCCACCGAGGCCTGCGGCCTGCAGGTCTTTCCCAGGTTGATAAAGTATCACAGGTGTGCACGAGCCTCCTCCCACCCCCTCAGTCACTTACCTTTCTTTCTCCACTGGAGCATGTGGCTGCCGAAGGCAATCAGACCTGCAGCCAGCAGAAGGGACAAGAGCACCCAGACTGGGGCCATCATGCGGACCATTGGGATGGACACACTAGAGGAGAGATGAAAGGAGCCTGGTGGCTGTTACCAGATCAGCCATCTATGTCCTTGAATCCCATGCATGAACAGAGAAAGCCAGCCTCTAGCCTATTGGCTAATTCAACCAGGCTAAGACTGGCGGGGTACTCAGACCCCGAATCCAGGCTTGCTGGATTTGAACCCTGGTCTTGACACTTTAGGGACATGTCACTTTGAGTAAGTGACTTAACAACCTTCTGGACCACCAACTTCACCTCCCACAAAGCAGGGCTATGAGGATCAAACAAGGTGGGATGTTTAAGATACTGAGTTCAGGGGCTGGAGGGATGGCTCAGAGGTTAAGAGCACTGATTGCTCTTCCAGAGGTCCTGAGTTCAATTCCCAGCATCTACATGGCAGCTCACAACTTTCTGTAATTACAGTTCCTCACACCCTTACACTGGCATACACATGCAAACAAAACACCAATGTACATAAAAAATAAATGAATAAACATTAAAAAAAAAAGGTACTGAGTTCAAAGCCAGGTGAGGTGATTCAAGATTACAATCTTTGCACTTGGGAAGTGGAGGCAGGTGGATCAGGAGGTTAAGGTCATCCTTGGCTACATAGGGAGCCAGAGGCCAGCCTGACCTTATCTCAAATTAAATACTCCTCCCACTAAGAATAAATCTTAGTACAGTACCTAGCTACATTTGCTGCTAAACTATACAATTCACTAAGCAGGGATAGTCCCATGTTATGCTGGAAAAACTGGGGTGCTAGGATCGAGCCTAGGACCTCATTCATGCTAGGCAATCACTCTACTACTGAGCTTTATGTCCTACAGGCCTTACTTCAGAAATTATTTGTTAGCATTAGTATTAGTATTGAGTATATGATTTGGGGAGGGAGAGTGTGCGTGCCATGGTGTGCATGCTGAGGTTAGAGAACAGCTTTGTGGAGTCTGTTCTCTCTTCTGTGTGTTCTGGGGGCCAAACTCGGATTACCAGGCCTGCATGCCAAGCATTGTACCGACCCAGTCGTCTTACCAGCCCACTTTTTATTTTCAGACAAGGTCTCACAACGTTACCTAGCTTAGCCTTGAACCTGTGGCCTTCCTGACTCACTGTCCTGAAGGTGGTGTCACCAGCACCTGTTTGATGGTAGTACAGTCAAGTCTCTTGTTGCCCAAGGGACTTGACTGTGCAAGAAGGCAGGAGGGGCCAGTGTTTCAGAGCTCATTAGTGTGCACGCTGCCTGAGGTACCCCACCCCCACAACACACTTTCAGCCTGGTCTGAACCTGCTAGCAGTAACCTGCAAGTCAGGAACTAGGAGTAGGTAGAGCCCCAGAACCCTTTGCTGTAGACTGGTATCCAGCTATGTAGACAAAAAAGTTGGTGAAGGGCTTTCATATTTTCTTGCAGCACACGGCTCAAGGCAGAGTATACAGGGAAACCCTGGAGCTGAGATGGCTTGAGTAGAAGAGAGATGAGTTCTGGGACCTCAGATGGCCCTGTGTGTCCAGGGCGATAGGATGTGTGTTGCCTGAGACTCGCTGCGAGGGGAAACAAGGTCTGAAATCTGCCTTCTGAGCCACAGGCTGTGGCCACCACCAGAGTGTCTGCCTTGAGGAAAAAAAGTAGTCTTAAGGTTGAGGGGTGACCTCAGGTCCCCTGGACTCACCTGGCCTTGGAGACACTGCCAGCCTTGGAGTCCTTTGCTGAGGTGGGGGGCAGCCAGATGCCTGGGCGGGAGCTCCCTGCATGAGGAGAGGTCGCTGTGTGAGGAGAGCTCCCAGCATATGGAGAGGTTCCTGGGGAAGGGGAGGTTCCTGGAGACCGGGCTGGGGTTGCTGTGTGAGGAGAGCTCCCAGCATATGGAGAGGTTCCTGGGAGAACCTGGGAGGTTCCTGCAGACCCGGCCAGGGGGGCCACCTCGGTGAACACAGGGGCCTTAACCCCTGTTTTCCCCTGCTTGGCTGTGACGACGGTCGGGTGGAGACCAGGAGAAGCTATAAGTCCAAAAACAAAGCCTCAGCACCTACCCTGGTCCTGAAGCCCCACCCAGACTGACCTCTGAACATGAACCTTCCCAATCTCTCAGGACATCCTCAATTGAAACACTCCCCAGAAGATAAGCAGAGGCCTAAGTGAGGTCCTTGGGACAAGAAGACCCCCGGGCCAGGCACATCTATGCATAGTCTGTTCTGCGAGAGGACCCTACCCCAAGGCCCTGTCCTACACCACTCCATAGGCACCTTCCTCACCCTCCCCTTAGTTCAGGCCAGGCTCACCTCTTCTCTGACTAAAAAGCAAGTTCTCCATCTGTCCAGCACTGGCCTTTTGACAGCTATGCCTCAGAAAAGCCTAACCTTCAGCTGCTGAAGGCCGGTCAGAGCAAGGTGGCAAAGGCAGACCTGAGGTCAGGGCCAATGTCTGGCTAGGCCCCCAGATCCTGAGGAAGAGCTTTGGGGTCAGCTGCAGCCACTTCCCGTATATGACCCTGAGCCAGTGCCCCAGTCCTTCTGAGCCATCCTGGCTTCTGAGGTTGTTGGGAACACCTGGGTGGCCCTCACTTTATATTTCCTGAGATGGAGAAGGGGCAGGAAAGCCATTCACTCACTCAGTTCTGGGACCTGAGTCTGCCAGGCTTTTGCCTTGGGCTGCAGGCTCCTTGTGGCTGTAAGAGGCTGGAAGGAGGGGTTGGGGGTAGAAGGACAGCAGGTGCCAGTGGGGATGGGACTGTCCCTTTTTCCTGGAGGAGAGGGAGAGGCTGCTCTCAGGGGAGGTAGACATTGCCACAGTGGGCCCCTCATCCTCAGTAGAAGTGCCATCATTGTCTCCTCCCAGCCAATCAGGGGCCATTAACTGGCAGATCCCAGGGGATCCCAGGTCTTCCCTACCTGCTGTTCTCATTGGCTCAAGTCTTCTGTGTCCCTGGACCCAGCCTGCTTCTTTCAATCCACCCTTTGTACAGACACCTGTATTTCTGAAACACACCTTGGATTCTGTCGCCTCTTGCTTGGGAAGCGGTTAGTGGCTTACTTAGTGTGTCTCTCAAGGCCTTTGAAACTCAGGCTTCAAATCATTCTGTCAATGTTGGAACTCTCTGGTCCACGCAGAAATGCCCTGTGTTCAGGGTCACTCTTCCTACTGCTGTGCCTTTCCATGTTGTTCCTCTGTGAAACCATTCTCTTACATCTCTGCCTAAAGCCTCCTCTCTACCTCCTGCCCCCTCCCCCCTCCTCCTGCCCCATTCTTCTACCCCCTATCCCCTGCCCTGTCTTCTATCATCAGCTCAAAAGTTAAGTCCCAGTAATGTGGAGGAATTCCCCTTTTCCTTTGTGTACTCCAATATCCTGTGTTTGCCTCCAGGAGGGCTAGTGCTCATTTTGACTACAGCTATGGCTTTGCAGGGTCTCCCACAGGGCTGGGATTCCTCAAGGGCCAGCATCCCTCAGCATCTTTCCTGACCACACCCAACCTGGAACATTCCAGGATCACTCTCCATTCTGGATTCTAACTCTCTGCCATTTACTTGTGTTTTTTCTAAGTAGCTGACTAAATCTTCTGTAAATAAAGAACAGCCTCTACTTTGTGTGTTTCTAAGTCTCTATCCATTGCTTGGGGCCTCCAGGAGATGAGGACTAGAGGATGCCGTAGTGGGTATGTGCAGCCTATTTGGCCCTGGAGGCTGTTAGTTCATTCTGACCTGTTAACTTTTCAGGAATTCTGGGAGCTAGTTGTTAAATGATTGGCAGATAGAAACTGTCTTTGCAGGAAGGCGTGTTGCTACCATAGAAACCTATAAATGTTACAGACCAGTGTCCCCAGTGGCTGTGGCACACCCACCTACACAGTCCTCATCATTGGCAGGATGAGCTGTCACCAGAAGCCAACCAACCAGCTCGGACATGAAAGGGATGAAAGCGCATGGATCACAGACCTCGGAGAAGTGACTAGAACTCAGGGCAGGAACCAGACACAAGAGAATCTCAAGCTAGAGAACACTAAGGCTGGGTGTGGTGACACAGGACCTTAGCCCCAGCATTCAGGAGGCAGAGTCAGGTGAATCTCTATGAATTCTAGACCAGTCAGAGCTACATGGTGAGACACCATCTAAAACAAACAAACAAACCAAATAACTAAGTGAAATAAAGATAGAACTAATCACAATTAGGCAAGAAAAAAAAATTCTGTGCCCTGATAAGAACTGGAATAGACTGGAGAGCCTTCCCAATAACAGAGAACTCACTCAAAGAGTGTTGTTCTATTGCTGTAGCATTAGAGATGCAATCCAAGGCAAATGCTCTACCTCTGAGCCATGCCCTCCAGTCTCTTCAGTGAGCTTTGGTACTGCTGCTGCTATTGTTTGGTTAGTTTACTTTAATTTCCCTGAATTGTCATAGAGACCCAGGAGTGACAGAGAATGGGCTTTAAGGACAGACCTGGGCTTAGGATGGTCCTGGCTCCTGGGCCTGTCTTGGTGGTAGTTATCTAGGTTCGAATCTTGCCACCTCTGCTTCCTGCCTCAACCTTAGGCCAGCCACTGAGTGTCTTGGAGTATCTCTGTGTCCCATGTGTGGAGTGGTAGTACGGAGATCTATCTAGCTCTCACTGAAGGAGACAGGGCTGTCTGTACTCTGGCCCCCTCTAGCTTCCCTCCCCTGGGTTCTCCACACGGAAGGTGAAAACAATGTACAGAGATCATCAGCATGGTGAGGCCAGTGCGTGGCCTTGGGGACACCGAAGGCTGGCGCCATGAGGCAGCAATGGTTGGCCTGCACTCAGAAGGCTGTAGGAGCATTTGTGACACAGGGAATATGCAGGACCTTCCTTATCCCCTGAGATTGTCATCTTGTCCCCATCCTGTGGCAGTCTCCCTAGTAGATCTAGGCCAAGAGTGATGGGTGTGGCTGCATTTTGCTCTATAAAGTCCTAACAAGGAGACTTGCCAGAGCACAGGGACACTGAGTTGTTCCAGTGCTCAGCAGGTGTCCCTACTGACTCCCCAAGACCTAGCTAGAGAGGTCTGATGAGGTTGGTACTATGACTCCTCCCTTCTCTAATGGGGAAACTGAATCCATGGCTCAGATTTTCTTGTCCATCCCTGTCTTTTCTATATCCCCTGTCACCCAGGCAATGGGGCGGGGGAGAGTCATCCATTACCTGGAAAGACGATGAGAGAGACTTCAAAAGACTCATCAAAACCCAGTCTGTCAATCCCGCACCAGTACTTCCCCGAATCCTTCAGGGTAAGGTCCCTCATGGTCACGGTCATTGAGAGCTCTCGGGGGCTGTCTCGGATGGACATCCTGCCCCGTGCCACGTCCTGGTTCTGACTTGAGTAGACAATGTCAGAGCAGCGAGACAGCACGAGGCCACCCTCTCGGCACCAGTACTTCCTGTGTCCTCTCACCCTCTTCTCATAGGTGCACTGCAGGGACACGCTGTCACCTTCAAATCCACTGATCTCCTTTGGGCCTTTCAGGGCTTCATAACCTAAAAACACAGCATGGATGGAGATGAGATTTCCATGGATCCTAGTACCTGGCCAAGACCAGAGTTTCCATTTCATGGGGCGGGGTTGTCAGACCTTCTGAGGCAGCCCCATAAAACCCCAGGGTTCTCTCTTCTTCTGGGGAACCTTAAGACAAACATGTCACTCACTCTTTTCATAAACCCCACTAACTGAAAGGGATAAAGTAAGTGCCCCAGACTCAGACAGCTGGCAGTGTGAGTCCCGGCTTTGTGACACTGGGCAAGTTGCTTACCCGTCTAAGTGTTCTTGTTTGTAACCTTCTTTATTGCATCTGAGAGACATGAGCCAGGCTGGCCAGATAACTCAAGGGGTAAAAGCTCTTGCTGCTAAGCCTGACAATGTGAGTTTAAGAGTCAAGAAGGAGAGAGCAGACACCAAAAGCTGTACACAGACTACCTCATGTGTGCTGTAGCATTTGTGTACTAATGCATGCTCATATGTGCATATGCACACACATGAGGAATACGTGTAATAAAAACTTCAAAAAACATCGAGAATTAATTTATGTATTATTAAGGGAAAAACAAACAAACATGCCCAACTGAGCAACCGATATCAGTTACAAGATGCATCCTGAGTTTTAGGTCTTAACGGGTAAAGGAAGCCCCGCGTGGTGAACACTCTAGTGATCACAGCTGCTTGGGAACAAGAGCAAGTTCAAGGCTGGTCTGTCTGAAGTAAACAATGGAAGGGGGGTTGGGGATACAGCTTAGCCGTGGAGCACTCACTTGGCATGTTCCAGTGCCTAGGTTCCACCCCTCCTCTGAGCATTGCAGAAAAGAAATAAAAGATACAAATGGCAAGAGCGAAGAAAGCTCCCCTGTAGGTCCCTCCAACTACTATTTGCCTTCTTGCAATGAACAACTAACTATAGAACACTAAACTATAGTGTGTAAATATGTAAATAATGTTTGTGTATATATGTGTATGTGCGCGCGGGCGAGCACACACGATAACAATAATAAATTAAATTTTAAAATAAATAAAGCAGGAAATAATGAAAGCAAAGAAAGAAAAGCAAGTTTAGTTAGTAGAAATCCCACAAAGTTAGCTGAGTTAGCAGGGTAAGTGGGGGCATCTTTGTGATCAAAGAGGCTTCACTCTTACACCTGCACAGCCACTCAGAGGCCACCCACACGCGTGAGGAAGACCCTTGGGTCTGAGCTCCCCGATTGAGGAAGGCTTAGCCTGTGGAAGCATCTCCCTCCACCCCACCTCCTCACCTGCCTGCCCCTCCATCCCGCCACCGCCACCCCCCTCACCTGGGAGCACCAGGCAGCTCCACAGCAAGACTAGAGGCCGCATGGTGGGTGATGGACACTGTGGGAGCAGATGCCTGCAATTGCCAGCTCCTTCGGCCACGCGGGGCTTTAGCTTCCTGCAGAAGCGCCAGGCTGGGACCAGGAAGGCAGGGGAGGGGCGCGCCAGCCCAGTCTCAGAGGCGCCTCTGCTTTTTCTCCAGCTACCCTTGTGTCAGTTACTGCAGCCTGTAGACCCGCACCAACTCTTCTCCAAAACTCCAGCTTCTGCGGAACCTTAATCTGCCATCTGAGCACCACAGCTCTGCCGGCGCCATTCAGGAGTCTGCGGGCTCCGATGGGAAAAACTTTAGGAACCTCTGAAAGATTGTTTTGCCTTCTATTAAGAATTTCCAGAGTTGCGCAGAACCTGCCACTGTTAACGATAAAAATCACAAACCCTGGAGCAATCAGTTGTTACTAATATCCTAAAACATTGCGCATAGGCTTCACTGTTTAGCAAGTTACTAGTTTTTAGACCTGCCCCTAGATCTGAGTGTTCAAGTACTAAACATGGAAGCATATTTATTGACTAGTCTATCACTAATGACATGTTTAAAACTACTTCCCTATTTTCAGTATTTTAATATACGTTTATCATTTTCATTTCATTTAATCAGTATTAGTATTTTGGTTTTTCGAGACAAGGTTTCTCTGTGTAGTCCTGGTTGTCCTGGAACTCGCTTTGTAGACCAGGCTGGCTTCTAACTAACAGAGATCCACCTGCCTCTGCCTCCTCCCAAGTGCTGGGATTAAAGGTGTGCGCCACTCTCTCCCCCTCCCCCCGCTATTTTCATTTTATTTTGTATTCCTATGGATGTTTTGCCTGCATATATGTCTGTGCGCTGTGTGTACAGTGACTACAGAGGCCAGGAGAGGGCGCTGGATCTCCAGGAGATGAAGCTACAGGTGGCTGTGAGCCACCTTAGGAATTCTGAGAACTAAGTCAAGGTATTGTAAGAAGAGGAAGTGCCCTTAACTGCCGAGGCATTCCTCCAGCCCTGTATTTTTAGTTTACTAAAAACTTTAAATTATATTTTCAGAGGACAACTTTGTAGAGTTCACCTTTTCGTGGCTTCCAGGAATCCAACTGAGGTCACCAGGCTTGTGTGGGAAGGTCTTTTTACTCTCTGAGCCATCTGGTGAGCCTTATTTTAAACACACGCACCTGTTTCATATGTGTCTGAACCATTATTTTGAGAGGGAGATCCATAAGCTTCTCCACATGGCTAAAGAGTTCAGGTACTGGTAAAACCTTTTTTTTTTTTTTTAAAGATTTATTTATTTATTATGTGTACAGTGTTTGGCACCAAATCTCATTACAGATGGTTGTGAGCCAACATGTGGTTGCTGGGAATTGAACTCAGGACCTTTGGAAGAGCAGGCAGTGCTCTTAACCGCTGAGCCAATTTTTTAAATTAATTTTTTAAATTGCATTTTTTAAATGTAATTTTTGTTTCTTTTTAAAAAATCTTCTCTAATACGATACATCCCAACCTCAAGTTTTCCTCCCTCCACTCCTCCCAGTTCCCCCCTCCCCCCTCCCCCAGACTCACTACTCCTCTATTTCCCTTCAGAAAAGAGTAGGTCTCCCAGGGATATCAACCAAAGACAGCAAAACAAGTTATAATAAGACTAGGTACAAACCCTCATATCAGGGTTGAGCCCAGTAGGAGGAAGAGGGTGCCAAGGGTAGGCAGAAGAGTCTCAGACACCCCCACTCCCACGGTTAGGCGACTCACAAAAACGCCAAGCTAACAACTATAACACACACGGAGGACCTAGCACACACAGACCCACACAGGCTCCTCTCTGTGACTGCTGCTTCTGTCTCTCAGAGCCACTGTGAGCTCTGCTTAGTTATTTCTGTGGACCATGCTCTCCGACCCCTCTGGCTCCTATAATTCTCCCTCCCCGTTTTCCATGGGGTCCTCAGAGCTCCAGGTGAAGGGACCCAATGGGGATCTCCAATTTGGACATTCTCTGCGCCTAATGTTTGGCTGTGCGTCTCTGCATCTGCTCCCGTCAGCTTCTGGAAGAAACTTCTCTGATGATGCACTTATCTATGAGTTTAGAAGAATATCATTAGGAATCATTTTATTGATTTTTTTCCTACTCTAGGTCTCTGGGCTGTTCAGCACCCAGTTCCAGGCCATCCAGGCAGTGTTGGGCATGGGCTCCCTTTCATGGTGTGGGCCCCAAATTAGTCTAGGCATTGCTTGGCCATTCCCATGAAATTTGTGCCTCCATTGCTCCCACTCTCTAGCAGGCAGGATAGATTGCAGGTCAAAGGTTTTGTGGCTGGGTTGGTGTACCAGTCCCACCGGCAGTGGTACAACTTTTTTTTTTCTTTTCCAAGACAGGGTTTCTTTGTAGCTTTGGAGGCTGTCCGGGAACTCACTCCAGCCTGGCCTCGAACACACAGAGATCTGCCTGCCTCTGCCTCCAGAGTGCTGGGATTAAAGGCGTGCGCCACCCCTGCCCGGCCTTGTACAACTTTTAAGGACACACACACAAAGCACTTCGCCCAGCGTTCCCTCACTTCCCACCACACCCCCATCCAGGACGCAGTACCGCCCTTGGCCACCTGGCGGCGGCGCATGCAGGACTAAGCTGGAAAGGTGTGTCCCCTGAAGTGTGGCTTTGTCTTGTTGGGCACTTGCAAAAGTGAATTCGTGGCTTGTTTCTTCTCAGATTTGCATAATCCTTCAAGGGACCAGAACAAACAATCACGCTAGAGGGAGCTCTGAGCCATTTTCCAAAATAGCTGTCTTTTTTTTGCTTGCAAAGTTTGTATAGGGTCTAAGCAAGTGTTTATATAATACAGATACGTAAGAAAGAAGGGAAGGCGAGGAGGATAGCAGTAGTTAAAGCATTGACTGAATGGTTGTCGGAGGAGAGTTTATTCTTGTGGCTCTGGTAACAGAGGGCATGAAGAGTACCTACGCTTGTTTACTATTTTTTTCGTGTGTGTGTGTGTGTGTGTGTGTGTGTGTGTGTGTGTGTGTGTGTGTGTGTGTGTGTGCATGAGCACAAGCATGTCATGCCATGCTGTGGAAGGCAGACAGAGGATAGCTTGCAGGATTCAGTTCTGTCCTTCCACCATGGGGGTTCCCGCTGTATCTCACAGGCCGTCTTGTTTGACTGCCAGAGCCTTTATGCACTGAGTCATCATCTCCCCAGCACAAGGACACATGTCTTGATCCTGGTGGGCACTGCTGCTAGGTAGGTCATCTTGGACCAGGCTGGACCATTTCATCTTGAAACCCTACTGACCTCAGCCTGGAACATGAGTTCCCTTGTATACAGATTATCTCAGCAGATAGTTATTGCAGTTTGAAAAACAAACAACACATATCTACCAAGTAATGTCTACTCTAGCTTTTCTTTTACAAGACAGGGTTTCTCTGTGTAGCTTTGGAGCCTGTCCTGGAACTCACACTGTAGACCAGGCTGGCCTTGAACTCACAGAGATCTGCTCGCCTCTGCCTCCCAAGTGCTGGGATCAAAGGAATGTGCTACTGCCCCTGGGCTACTCTAGCTTTTCATAGTGTATTTCTGGATGTTTTTATTTCTGAATGTTTCCTGTTCTAACTTCCTATGCCTAACTTGTTATAAGTGGGGCAAGCGCTTGACACTTCATTATATTTTCTGGGGCCTTAGGGCCTAGTGCCTGACATTTTGAAATATGTGCTGTTTGGTAATAAATCGCTTTCTTTGTATTTCTTCTCCCTAGTACAGCTGGGACATTATACTATAATTTAGAAAATTAAGCATGTGAACAGGCATATTATTTATGATTGTCCTTTCAGGGGAGTACAGGACATGCTACCAAATTTATATTTCTTTATATAAATGGAGCACTGGGTCTGAGGTTTGTCCTTCATGCTCTCTTCCTGCATCTTTGAATGTCCTTGACCTCTGCTCTGCCAGCTCCATACCTAGCCCAGGAGCTGGCCTCGAGACTCTGTTAAAAACAGACCTTCTGGGGTTAGAGATATGGCTGTTGATTCCCAACACCCAAATGGTGGCTCACAACCATCTGTAATTCTGATGCCAGAGGATCTGATGCCCCTTTTGGCCTCTGTGAGTAGCAGCCATACACATTGTGTACATACATACATGGTGGCAAAACACTCATACACATAAAAAATAATTTAAAAATCTTTTGGAAACAAAACATCTTCCGAGCCAGAGGGCACTGTGGAAAAGGGTGGGGGTGGGGACTGGTGTGGGCCTGTCCTTGGTCCTACCTTCAGACTGACAAGATGAGAGCAATAGAGAGGGTGATATTCTTATTTTTATTTTTAAAGATTCATTTAATTTTCAGTTTTATGTGCATGTGTGTGTCTGTGTGATTTTTGGAGGCCGGAGGGCACCACACTCCCTGGAACTGGAGTTCCAGGCCATTGTGGCACACCCCTGATGTGGGTACTTGGTTCCTCTACAAGAACAGTAGATGCTCTTGTCACTGAGCCATCTCTCCAACACAGGGAGCCACCCCCACCGCCTTGTTTGTTTATTTAGCTTGTGTGAGCAGGCACAGAGGACATGCCTGTGCCTTAGCTAGCAAATGTGACGGTCAGAAGACAACGTTCAGGAGTTGCTGAGAACTGAACACAGATCATCTGGCCCTGCGGCATGCACCCTTCTTACCTGCTAAGTCATCTTACTGCCCATTTCCTATTCTGTTTTGTAAAGACATGTTTGTGCTCTGTACTATGTTATTAGGTTGTACTTATTCAGAAATAAGTGGTTTGAGAATATAGTGGGTTAACCTTTTTAAAAAGCTGACTTAGAACTCACCTCCTGTTGTTTTCCCATTGGGTAAGTGGCTACACCAGAATCTACAGATATTTTAACTACCCTCTGTGGCCCCATAGACTCCTGTCAGCACCAGTTCTGCTGATGCTACCAAGTGCAGTTTTTAACGAAGTCTCTATTGCTCTATTTACCAATAAAGATTCAGGAGTCAGATGTTGAGGTGAAAACCTGTTGGTTTACAAAGTTCAAGAAACGACCACATGACTCTCCTTTTTAGCAAGAGATCATCTCTCTCTCTCTCTCTCTCTCTCTCTCTCTCTCTCTCTCTCTCTCTCTCCCAAATCAAAAGAGACCATGAAACTCCAAGCCCCTCCCTATTCCTTCCTGTGTGTTCTCTATCCATATTACTGGCTCCCTCACACTCTCTATGGCTAATTCCTGCCATCTAATCACTGGCTCCACCCCCTGATCCAAAGCTGATTTTATTAACACACTCTTAGGTTCCACAGTGTCATCAAATATCCCACAACGTTTCTTCTTTTTGTCTAAATGAAAAGGAAACATTTTAACACTAATAGAGTAAAACTATATACAATAAGAACAAGTATCAGGTAAGAACCACTTTCTATCATAATTTGTATTACCAAAAAATATCTTTTTAGACCTTAAAACATTTTCTTGATAAACAAGTTAAACTTTTATGCTTCTCAACATTTGTAAACTTTACATCTCTTTTTTTTGAGTGTCTATAACTATATATTCTACAACCCCATCAGAGACCTGAGAAGGATAAAATATTACCTGAGTAAACAGGAAGGGTAGAGCAAGCAACTTCCAAAACAGAGACATTTGGCTACCTAGACAGTCACCCAGGGTTCCTCTGCAACTTTGGCACAGCCATTTTGGCCTATGGGCCTAGAATATCAGACAGATTTTTCTGTGAAGCAGGAATTTTGAAGGACTTGACTACCCTGTCTTGAAAAAGTTCAGTAGTCGACTTCCTTTGTGTCCTGCTTGTCCCATTTGGACAGCATACAGTCAGCAGTTGAGGCAAGGGCAGTTTCTTGCCCAGTGGCTAGCTTTGCCACATTTGAAGCAAACTCCATATGGAGGTTCTTTGATGCCCATCGTCTTCTCTGAAGTAGATTGGTGCTGCCAGGAGCAGATGTGTCTCACTGTCATGAAAAGCCTTAAATTCTTAAAACATTTTAAATGGCATATTCTGTACGTCTCTGAAGTGTTTGAAGACCACCTATCTGTCTAAAATATATCTGTTTAACCTTGAAAACATACTTAAGATGACTACAGATTTGATTGTTGTAGATGACTAACTACTAACCCACATTTCTTAATTATCCTAAACAGTTTGTAATAATAGCTTTCAAGGACTAGAACTTAATACATTTTAAATGAGCTGCATAGGCACAATACCTTAAATAAGAGCAGAAACACATATACAGTATGTTATAGCAAAAATAACCCTAAATTTGTATCAACATGCAAAAATCCATACCAATGTGAAATATTTGAGACTAGTAGTTGCTTTTTAGTTTAAAAGTAGATTAAAGAATCTACTCTTTTATCCTACCATTATTATATCCTCCCATCTTTTTCACTAGATAGAGGAAAGAAAAAGAAAGAAACCCCTAATCCAACGTCCTTTGTTTAATTTTCTCCCTGACTATGACAAATAACAACTTGAAATTAACCCCCGTAAACAATGACAACTATCCCTAACCCACCAAACAATTAAATACCACGCACCCCACCCCTCAGGAATGTGGGCATCATGCTCTTAAAGTTACTTCTTGTTGTCTGAGGGTGACAGCATCTTTAGGGAACCCTGAAAAAAATGGAATAATGGTTAAGTCTTGGAAGAGCTATCTGTATCATTTGTTTTCCAGTCTCTGTGTGATGGGAAGGTACAGCGCTTCTCTGAAGTCCTGGCTGGAGTAGTCTAAGAGACTGAACCATCTTAGCTAACCACTGTGAAGTTGTCCTGAGCAGTTTGTAATCTGAAGCTGATCTTTGGGTGGTGTTCATCAGCAAAATTCTCTTTACTTGATCAAACATTTTTTTCCCTAGGGTATCTGCATCTCAATCAGCCAGTAAGATATCACCCATATAATGGTAAATTATAGATTGAGGAACTGTTTACGAATTATTTCTAATGGCTGTTGTACAAAATATTGACACAAGATGGGGCTGTTTAACATTCCTTGTGGAAGAATTTTCCAATGGTACCTTTTAACAGGATAGGAATTATTGTAAGTAGGCACTGTGAAGGCATTTTTCTCTATCCTGTTCTCATAAGGGTATAGTAAAAAAGCAGTCTTTAAAATCAGTCACTATAAAAGACCATCTTTTAGGTAATAAAGAAGGCAAGGGAATTCTAGGCTGTAAAGAGTCCATTAGCTGAATCACTTTATTTATAGCTCTTAAATCTGTTAACATTCTCCATTTTCCAGATTTCTTTTTAATGCTAAATATAGGAGAATTCCGGGGACTGGTTGGTTCTTCAATATGTTGAGCATTTAGCTGCTCCTGTACCAGTTGTTCTAGTGCTGTAATTTTTCTGATGTCAAAGGCCATTGTTGCACCCACACAGGTTTGTCAGTTAACCATTTTAAAGGTAAGGGTATTGATATCATCGAAAGAGCAACAACTATACCTTTAAATTTTTTTCTGAGAAGTAATCTTTGTTTTATGGTTTGTTTCTGAGATTGGAGGAATGTTAATCTATGTTTTCCATTGCTGTAACAAGTTGTGTCACCATAAATTCATTGCTATGTCAGCCACATATGGCTTTAATTTTCCTATCTGTCCTTCTGACCCTATACACTCAACACTCAACCCATCTTGTACTCTGTTTTACTTCAGATAAAGTTCTAATCTCTAGAAGTTGAATATTTATTTTATGAATGTATGAGTACTCTGTCTGCATGTATGCCTGAACGCCAGGAGAGGGCATCTGGTCCCACTACAGATGGTTTTGAGATGCCTCGTGGTTGCTGGGACTTGAACTCAGGTCCTCTGGATGAACATCTCTCCAGCCCTTAATTTGTAGTCGTTAATTGCCTGTGTGTGGGTGTTTGCCTGAGTGGCTATGCACCATGTTGGTGTAGCACCCGAGGAGGCCTGAAGGAGGCACTGGATTTCCCTAGATCATAGTGAGTGCTGCAAATCAAACGCGGATCCACTGGAGGAGCAAGCTGTGCTTCTAACTGTGGACCCATTTCTCTCTCTAAGCCCTGGGTGAATCCCCCAGAACACACGGAGTGCCATGGCACCTCAAAGCTGAGCATGCGCTGCAGTGGGCAGGCTCCCAGGAACGTGAGCAAGGAGGCTCCGAGACGTTTCCCTTCCATGTTCATCAGTGCAATAAGCGAAGGCTTGGGAAGAGGCCAAGGTACTAGCCCAGCGGGCTCTGTCCTACAGAAGGGAACATCAGGAGTGGCAAGGTGCTTTCTCAACAAAGACTGTGGTCTATGAGACGGGACACCATTAACTCTGTCCCAGACAGCTACCAGATCTGCAGCAGACATTCTGAGGGCGAGGGAGACTCATGTGTGTTCACTGTTGGGATGGTGGAGCACAGCCTAGACCACACAGGTGTAATTTCCTCTCACACACTGCATCCCCCACCATCCCTGGCAGGTGCCAATCCCGTGTTTCAACTGCCACTAAAAACAAATCTAAGAATCGATTTAAATTTTCGAGTTGACTCCTAACAGCTTTTAGGCTGAGAGACAGAATTGCCTGGAAGCAGTGGGGAGGGTGGCCATGGTTGAACAGAAAACTCATCTCTCTCAGGGGCTGGCTGAGAGAGAAGCAGTTGGACTCATATTTGGGGATTTTTGTATCTGCAATTCAAACAAAATCAGATAAGGAATATTTGGGGGGGGGCGGGGAAACAATCCAGAAAGCTAGCTGCTGGCAAGACTGCTTGGCCAGTGAAGGCGCTGGCCATGCAGACCTGATGACCTGAGGTTGAGCCTCAGAAGCCACTGGGAGGTGGAGGAGAGAACTGACTCCACAGAGTGGTCCTGTGACACACATGCTGTGGCATGACAGTTAGATGTATAATTCAAGAATAGGGTGCTCACCTAACATGTACAGGACCTGAGTTTGATCCCCAGTAAAATCACACACACCACACACACACACACACACACACACACACACACACACCATACACAATGCACCCATGAAAAATTTTAAAGAGATTTATTTATTTTTATTTAGTTGTAAGAGTGTTTGCCTGTGTTCCACATGCATGCCTGGTGTAGGGAGACACTGTAACCAAACCTCCTAAGGTGTGGGTGGCTACAGGTGTGCCAGACCACACCCAGGTATGGTAAAGGTGGTGTCAGCGTGACATGGAGAGGTTTAAAGGGGCAGACAAGGCACATGGCGCTCTCTCTCCTTGCTGCTTTCTCTTGCCTTGCTGCTTTTGGCACGCTCTGGCTTGCTGTTGGCTAGTGTTTATCTATTAAAAGTTATCTTAACCTTACGGACCTCGTATCAGTTATTCTCCCCAATATGCCTGGTGTCCAGGGAGGCCAGAAGAGGGTGTCAGATGCCCTGGAACTGTAGTTTACAGATGGTTGTGAGCCCCCATGTGGGTGCTGGGAACTGGATAGTGCTCTTAATTGCTGAGCCATATCTCCAGCCCCAACAATTTTTTAGGTTCAAAAAGCTTTATTAAAGAAACATTTGGATTTGCTACTTGCTAAGTAGTACATTGAATGTGTGTGGGCAGAGTGACGTTGGGCAAACTCAGCCATAGGCACTGACATTTCACAGCCCAGACCTTTAGTCTCTCCAGCACTTGGGAGCTGGGTATTGTCCACTGCACCCGTGTGTGTGTGTGTGTGTGTGTGTGTGTGTGTGTGTGTGTGTGTGTGATGGGAGATCAAGCTTAGGCCCTGTAAGTGTCAGGTAAGCACCCTATCCCTGAATTATACTTCTAACCCTCATTTTATTTTATTTTGGACTTGGTCTCACTAAGTCACTCCAGGCTGGCCTTGAATTCACTCTATAGTCCAAGAAGTCCTTAAATTTGCAAGCCTCCTGCCTCAGCCTCACAAATAGCTTTGATAAGAATTTGTGTCACCAGGCTTAACTCTTCAGACATATGATGGCTGTGTCTCTAATGAACTTGTCTTTATTCTCTGAACAATAGATAAGAACAACTATTGATGTAGCATTTACATTGTAGTAGGTGTTTGAAGCCACCGAGGGATGATATGTACACAAGTTACACACACACACACACACACACACACACACACACACACACACACACACACACAATGCCATTTTATAGAAGGGACTTGGGCATTCTTTTTTTTTTTTTTTTTTTTTAATCTGGGGCAGGTGTCCTAGAGCCAACGTCCTATCAATGCTGAGAGATGACTGTAATTTTTAAAAATCTCGTTAAGAACATTAACAGCTAGATGCCATGTGGTACCTTGGACTGGATCCCAGGACACAGAAAAGTTATTAGTGAAGAAACTAGCAAAAATAATATTATAAAATGTGTAGTCTAGTTAGCAATAATGCAAAGGTTAATTTCTTGGCTCTGACAAATACATCCTGGTTACGCAAGATGCCGATGGTAGAAGAAACAGTGAAGGCTATTCAGGGACTCTATTATCTTTGAAACTTCTCTGTAAACCCCAAATTATTCTAAAATAGAAGTTTGTTAAAACAAAGACCACAAAGGAAAAGATTGACAGACTGTGTTGTTCTTTAAAAGTTTTAAGCAATGAAGGATGAGGAAGAGTGTGAGGGTTTACCATGTGGCCCTGGCCTGCCTGGAGCATTCAACCTTGAGTATTCACCGACGCAGAAGACACAGCTATGGTGGTAACATGCTTGCCCAGCACATACGAGGCCCTAGATTCAGCCTGCAGTGCTGAAGAAGACAGACTTCAGAAGATGCGGTGAAGAACAAGAGAGTCAGAAATCTAAAGATCCCAAGGGCAGGCTCTTTGAAAGAATTACAAATATCCCAGGCATACCATAGACCTCCATTTAACTCCCTGTCATGTAGGTTTCCTGGAACACTTAACGATTTCTGATTTTGCTTATTATTACTGTGCATGTGTTTGAGGTGTACATATATGTATGTGGGTGTGGGCATGCCACCATGTGCATCTCACGATCTGAAGACAACATTTAGGGGTTGGCTCTATTCTTTTATCATGGGACTGGACTCAGGTAATTATATTTGTACAGCAAACATTTCTGAACCATCTCACAGGCCCTCACACTTTAAGCTCTGACCTGGAATTACAAGGGTTCCAAGCCTGGACCCTTCCCATCTTTACCCTCGAGCACTGCAAGACACCAGTGAAAAATCCTTCCAGGAGGAAATTGGCATCGATCTAAGCCTCAAGCCATGTTTTACAAATTTTTTTTTCTAAATATGACCCAGTATATGATACCGGATCCCGAGGACACCAGATGGTACTGCAAGGCCACGTGGCCACAGTGGGCAACAAGAGACAGACTCACCAGGACCGCAGATACGGAAAACAGCAGGGAGAGCCTCAGCACGGGACTCCTCACTGAGCACGCAGAGGCAGAATTCCAGCCTGAAAGTTTTGGCAGGGACAGGAAAATAGAAGTGACAGCAGGTTGGAATATCGACAGATCCAATGGATGATGTTTGGAACCGAGTAGGACAAGGGCAGAACTCCTAATTAATGGAAAGACCTTTCAGAAGAAAGGCATCTGTAAATAAAATGAAATGCAGTGAAATTAAAGAAGGGCCATGAAAAGTGGGAGAGGCGAGGAGCATGGCTCATGCACATTGCGAGAGAAACCCAGAATGGCAGAAGAAAGATAAATCGAGACCCAGAGGTTCTGAATCTGAAGTAACGTGGCATTCATTCTTTATACATTTGTGTGTGTTTACTTTCTAAAGACTTATTCACTTTTAAAAATTATGTGTTCCAGTGTATGCCTGCATGAGTTTATCTGCCCTATATCTGTGCAGGTGCCCGTGGAGACCAGAGGATATTGGGTTCCCTGGAGCCGGAATTAGAGGGAGTTCTGTGATACCTGATTTGGGTCCTGTGTACCAAACCTGGGTCCTATGGAAAAGTAGTATCTTAGCTGGGGTTTCTGTTGTTAGGATAATACACCATGACCAAAAGCAACCTGGGGAAAGGGTTTATCTCAGGTTACCTGTCCATCATGAAGGGAAATCAGGATGGGATCTCAAGGCAGGAGTCTGGAGGCAGGAACTAAGACAGAAGCCAGGGAGGAACATTCTTTTTCTTTTCTTTCTTTCTTTTTCTTCTTCTTCTTTTTTTTTTTTTTTTTTTTTGGTTTTTCGAGACAGGGTTTCTCTGTGTAGTTTTGGATCCTATCCTGGCACTCGCTCTGTAGACCAGGCTGGCCTCAAACTCACAGAGATCTATCTGCCTCTGCCTCCCGAGTGCTGGGATTAAAGGCGTGCGCCACCAAAAAAATTAGGTAAAAATTAGTTCTAGGTAGATTATGAGGTGAGATGTACAACTTTTAGAACATAACAGAAAGTAACTCCATGGGCTTTGGGTAGGGGAAGAGTTCCTTTCTTTGCCTTTTTAAACATGGCACACGTGTGGATGTCAAAGGACAACCTCCAGTGTCAATCCTTGTCTTCCATTTTATTTGAACGTGATAGCTTTATTGTTCTCAACTGTGTATGCAAGGCAAGCTCAAGCTTTCAGGGAGTCTCCTGTCTCTGCCCCTCACCCCCAGCCACTGGAGCCCGGGGATTTCAGACATGCCCCACTGTGCCTGGGATCACATTTGTGTGGCAAGTGCTTTATCACAGGCTTCTCTCTGCAGCCCCTGTTTCATTTTGGTTTTGAGGGTCTCATGTAGCCCGGGCTGGTCTTGAACTCGGTATGTAGCTGAGTTATTGATACTGATATTATGATGTTAGGTTATGATATTGAACTTATCCATCTGCCTTTACCTCTCAGGTGCTGGGACTACAGGTGTGTGCACCAACGCCTGGTTCAGGTGGTACTGTGAACCGAACCCAGGGCTTTGTGTGTGCTAGGCAGGCACTCTACCAACTCCCAACCCTGGGAAAGAATATTTGAGACTCAAAAAATGAAGAGCATGAAGAAAAATACTGATGGGGTTGATGATGCTAAAATTAAAAACTGTCCATCAAAAGATGACACAAAAGAAACCACAGAGTGGGAGAAAATGTCAAAAGCATACCTGCCAGGACAGCATGGATACATTGTAAACAAAATAGTGAAGCTACGGGTGAATGAGGCATATTCTGAGTCAGTTTATGTGAGGTCTAAAACTGACCAGGCTGACCAGCAATGTATGGTAATGTATGAATTAACTAGCAATGTATGCTAATCTGCATATGTTATGATTAAGCCATAAAGCAGAACAGGGAATCTGTGAGCCAGAGGTCTGCAGGGGATGCTGGGAGCTGCCAATGTATCTCCATTCTCCATCAGGGTGAGGGTTGTCCAGGTGTTCTTATTTTATTGCTCTGGGAGTTTGGTTTATGCACTATCCTGTATGCATATCTGAGATCCTAATAATAAACTTTTTTTTTTTAAAGTGTGGTGAGGGGGCTGGCATACACTAGCCAGGTGCTGGACCACTGAGCTACACACTCACCTGCTTCTCACTGAGATGTAAAAGAGACTGAGAATCTATCCTCTGACTCACCTCATCTGGAGATGCCCGTCTGGGCTCGAGCCCATTTCCTCTCTTGGAACTGTTCCCTGTTCCCTTTGGAGCCTGGGCTGAACGCCATGCCAAACCAGGAGCACCTGTAGCAGGAGGCAGAGTCTCTGCCACCTCTTCCGGAATTGCTGGCATCCATCTTTTCGGGATCACGCTTCCTATACTCTCTTCGTGCACAAACAGATCTCTTACTCCTTTATTGCTCTGGGGTTAGAGAGCTCCTCCTGCTATGGCCTCTGCATGGAGCACCTTAGCTCAGGCTGGTTGGCTCATGCTTTGGCTTCCCAGTCATCTTCATCAGCTCTCCAGTACTTTCACTTTGAGCTCACCCACTCAAATGGCTCTCTTTCTCTGGTTGCTTTCCCCTCTAACCCGCACACTCAAATAGCCCCTGCTCTAGAGGACAAGTACATGTATATAAAATTCTATTTTATCTCTTTTTACAGATTTTGTTTTATTTTTTACTGTGTGTGTGCGTGTGCGTGTGCGTGTGTGTGTGTGTCTACCCTTGGAGGCCAGAAGAGGGTGTTGGATCCCTTAGTCACATGAATTTTTAGCCACTCAGTGTGGATTCTGGAATCTGAACTTTGGTCATCATGAACTGCTCAGCACCCCCCCCCCCCAGAGGGTTTCATGTAGCCTAGGTGTCTTGAATTCCTGATCTTGACTCAGCCTCCCAAGTGCTGGAATTAGAGGCATATGCCACCTAGCCTGTTCTGGGGGAAGTCTTTGGGTGTGTTTGTGGGGTTTATTGAGTTAATTGTTGAAGCTATAACCACTGTGGATCACTACCTGGGATCCTGGACTGTATAAACCAAGAAAAAGAGCCAGGCAGTGGTGGTACACAACTTTAATTCCAGCACTTGAGAGACAGAGGTAGGCAGATCTCAGTGAGTTGGAGGCCAGCATGGTCAACAGATCCAGTTCTAGGACAGTCAGGGCTACACAGAGAAACCCTGTCTCAAAAAAAAAAAAAAAGAAAAGAAAAAGAAAGAAAGAAAGAAAGAAAAAGATAAAAAGAAAAGGAATGCAGGGACGGCATGCCCTTCACCATTTACTTCATAGCTCAGGATACTTTGTGAGCAGCTGCTTCAAGCCCTTATTGTCTTGAATTCCCCACTACAGTGTCCTGTACCCTTGAATGTGAGCTGGAAAAAACACATACATTGCTTTTGTCAGAGTATTTTATCATAGCAACAGTAGAATAAACTTGGACACCTTCGTGCATAGATACATCTCAGTTCATCCATCCATTCATTGACAGGCACGAGTACAATTAGTGCCCTTAAGATGATGCTCGGAGAGTAGCACCCTAGTCCTCCTGGCTCCTTCCATGTGAGAACGCAGTGTTCATTCTTGTCTGTCCTTGCTTCTTTGATGTGTGAGGGATGCTTACACATGGTGCCTTAGTCATGATCCTGCTTGAGCTTTCATCCTGGACTTTCCAGCTTCGAAGCAATAAATTTCTACTCTTCATTATACCCAGCCTGTGGTACTTTGTTATGGCAGCAGGAACGGACAGGTTTTAATTTGCATTTCCATGATGACAAATGATGTTGGGTGTGCATTTTCTCATGTGGCAATATGTTACTTGTGTATCCTCTTTAGTGAAATGTATGCTTGTGTCTTTTGTCCGATTTTTTTTTTTTTCGAGACAGGGTTTCTCTGTGTCTTTGGAGGCTGTCCTGGAACTAGCTCTTGTAGACCAGGCTGGTCTCGAACTCACAGAGATCCATCTGTCTCTACCTCCCGAGTGCTGGGATTAAAGGCGTGCACCACCACTGCCCGGCTCCGATTTTTTTCCCTTTGGTTTCTTGTCCTTTTATTCTTGAATGGCAAGAGTTCTTTATTTTGGGTATACATCCTTCATCAGAAAATATTTCTTCCCAGCTTGTGGCTTTCCTGTTGCATGTGTGAGTGTTCTCTCGTGTGTATGTGTGCATGCCTGTGAATGTGCGTATGTGTATAAATGTGGGTGGCAGAAGTCAACCTCAGTGTTGTTCTTCAGGAGCTGTCCATCTTTGCTGGGACCTGGGGCTCACCAATTAGTATAGGCTGTCTGGCTAGTGAGATCAGGGACCTATGCATGTCTGTGGGACTACAAGAACATGCCACTGTGCCTAGCTGTTACATATGACTGTTGGGGCTCAGACACAGTCCTTATGTGTTCACAACATGCACTTTACTGGCTAGGCTATCTCCCCAGCATCACAACACCCCCATCCATGCTGCTTTTTGTTGAGACAGGGTCTTATTTGTGTAGCCCAGGCTGGGCCTGCCAGGCTGGCTTCAAATTCAGAGATCTCCCTGCCTCTGTCTCCCAAGTGCTGGGATTAAAGTTGTGTGCTTGGGTTTGCAGTCTTTTTTTTTTAAGATTTTATTTATTTATTATGTATACAACATTCTGCTTCCATGTATATCTGCACACCAGAAGAGGGCACCAGGTCTTATAACAGATGGTTGTGAGCCACCATGTGGTTGCTGGGAATTGAACTCAGGACCTCTGGAAGAGCAGCCACTGCCTCTGAGCCATCTCTCCAGCCCCCGGGTTTACAGTCTTAAGCCTCGTGTTTTAGCCCCCTGAGTGCTGGATTACAGACCTGTACCACATTGTTTGACCACAAATAAACAAGACCTGAGATATCTCTCTGTGTCTCTCTGTCTCTCTCTCCTCTTCTTTCTGGTAGCACTGAGACAAAAATAGGGCTTGCTCATGTTGGGCAAATGCTTTCCCACTGAGCTACAACTCCACGTCTCCTTCTATTCTTCCCTCCCTCCCTTCCTTTATCCCCCCCCCCCTTTTTCTTCCTCTGTCTCTCTGACTTTTTTTTTAATACAAAAATTTGAAATTTTGCTATGTAGCCCAAGCTGGCTTCTAACTTGGAGCAACCCTCTTGCCTCAGTTTTCACTATTTAAATGTATTGTTTCCTTTTAGGGGTTGTAACAATTTACTTACATTTATGGTATAACTTAAAATTTCAATTTTGTGTATGGTGTGAGGTAGGGACTGAGTACTTCCCTCCACACTGTGCAAAACCATTGTTTGCTCACCCGTTTGTTGGTGATCTAATAAAGAAAACATCAGTTGGCTTTGATAATTTTCAAAAGTTCAGCACTAGTAAAAACATTTCTGTGGTCAGGTGTGGTGGCACATGCCTTTAATCCCAGACCTCAGAAGGCAGAGGCAGGTGGATCTCTGTGAATTCCAGGCCAGCCAGGACAACATAGTGAGATCCTGTCTCCAAACCAAAATTAAAAATAAAAACAAACAAACAAACAAACAAGCAAACCCCATTTCCCAGTTTTTCTCTACTTTAAATGCGGCCTGCGGTCTATCCATATCACATTACTGGGGGCCTGTCAGAAACGCAAGCTGATAGCACTCCACCCCACAAGCCTCAGGTGGCTCATAGACAGGACAATTTGAGGAACACTGGGGTACGTGATACTTGAGAGATGAGGGAAAATGTCTTAGTGACATTTGCTGCCTCTCACAGCTGCAAGGGTTGTCTACCGACTACCTCTCCGGAACATGTGTATCCTAACGCTCACAGCAGGCACTGTGATGTTCTTAGTGATATGTTTGAGGGGAGGGGACACAGCCACCAGGCCACTCCTCAACCTCCAAGATCCCCAGCCACCCTCCTGCTGGTTCCGGAACACACACATCTTTCAATTCCTGAGCCTCAGTTTCCTCAACTGGAGCGAGGAAATAATTTTGGTGTCTGTATCTGGGGCTAACGCCGTGTGATCCCAGGAGTACGTGGGGGCAGAGAGAGCACAATAGGAGCCAGCTATTTCGGAGCTCATCCCCTGGGTGAAGCCCCTGGACACTAGTCTTTTTTCATTCAGCCCCACCCCCTCCCACCCAGGCAGAATCCAGCCGCCTTCTTCCCAGCCGTATTTCTCCTCCCTCGCTCCTCCCCGTCCCCAGGGCAGCGTGCACCGATAAATCTTTCGAAGCACGCAGCATTGTTGCAGCGGGTTGGCCTGGCTGCTGCGGGGTGCCCACCCCTCCCACCCCGCGTTCGGCTTGCTAATGTCCCAGTGCAGCCTCTCGGCCTCGATCGGCTTTGAAGCTCCAGCCTCTGGCACAGTGCCTGGCACTTGCAGGCGCTTAATCAATGTTTGCAAAATCGGATTCTCGCCGGAGCAGGTGTCCACCGGGAGCCGGCTGCGCGCGGGGCGGGGGCTGCTAGGGGGCCGCGGGGCCGCGCTCCGCCCCTCCGGGCCCGCGCCGCGCCTCCGCCCGCGCGCGCTGCCCCGACCCCGCGCGCCGCGGCAGGGAGGCCGGCGGAGGCGGAGCCAGCGGCGGCCGAGGCTGGCGGCTCCCGCGCGGCTCCGGGTCACCGATCCTAGATCCCGGCGCAGCGAGGTAAGAAGCGGCGCACGGCACACAAGGGACCGGGTGCGCGGCGGGAGGGGCCCCGGGGACCCGCCCCTCGCGTGCGCGACAGCCTCGCGGCTCACCGTCCCCAGCGGGTGCTCAGTTCCCGGCCCGCGGTCCCCTTCGCTGCAGTTCCTCGGCGCTCGCGCATCCCGTCCGGCTCCTTCCCGCGCCGCTCCGCATCCCTTGACACCGCCCGCCCAGGCCCCCCGGGGTTTCTCCTCCCAAGGGTAGACGCGCTCGCGGTTTGTCCCCCAGATTCTTTCCTAAAGCTTCTGGGGTCGGGTGGGGGATGTCGGGGGGCGCAGCTGGAGGCCGCCGAGGGGTGAGTTGGGCGTGGGGGCGGGGGCCGGGGCCCGGGGCCGGGTACCATTCTTCTGGCTTTCGGTGTGACTGGTGCTCGGCGCAGCGTGCTGGTTCCACGTCTGCCGAATGAATGAATCATGAGTCCTTGTCCCTCTCCGAAGGAGGACTTTTTTGAGGTCCACGTGCTGCAGAGCACCTGGGGAGTGGGTCTCTTGAGATAGGGTACTTGCTTCCGGCATAGCAGAAACTCCACTGTCACTTCTTCGTCTCCCCCCTGCCGTCAGACTGGCGGCTCCCTTTGGATTGGGGGCTGGAGGTGGGTTGGGGAATGGGGGTTCTTGTAGGCCTTAACCAGGTACTTATTGAAGGGATGTTGCAGCAGGGGACTTGAGCAAACACTCTTAGAAGGTAGCTATAGGGCAGAGCCATGGGCAAGAGCACCCTGCATGAGGCAAGGACTCTTGGCACTGCCAAGGTCAGCCTGGAAGAAGGAATCTGAGTTCCTATTCTGGTCCAAAAGTTCCTTAGGGGCCCCCAGCCTCTGTTTCTTCATCCGTAAAATGGGAAGCATTGATGGCCATCTTCTAGGTTTCATGTATAGTCCGAAAATATCATAATGTTTGGCATATTGAGGGCACCCAACAAGTCTTGTTCTCTGCCCACCCACCCCCGAGAAAAGTGACCGTTTTCTTATTTCTTGTGTCCTCACATAGGTCATAAGCAGGTCCAGGTGATGTGTGTTCATTGCTGAGTGGCTCCTTTCTCACCCCACAAACTGCAGGGCCAGCTGGGGACCTGCTAGGCACAGGCATGCCAGTGCTGTCCGAAGACTCGGGTGAGTGTCCTCCACCTGAGCTGCACCTGCCAGGCTCCCAGGGTTGGGGGAAACAAGACAAAACAAGACAAAACAGGAGCAGTGCTGTGGTGTTGCCTCTGAAAGCTACCGGCAGACCTGAGACTGTGGGGAGAGTGCTGTCAGGCAGGATGGGAGGTGTTGTCTGAGAGAGTTCTCAAGGGCAGGAAGTCCCACTGTTTCTGGACCTTGTTTTTTCTTGCCTCTTCCTCAGGTTTGCATGAGACCCTGGCACTTCTGACCTCTCAGCTCAGGCCTGATTCCAACCATAGGGAGGAGATGGGCTTCTTGAGGGATGTCTTCAGTGAGAAGAGCCTCAGCTACTTGATGAAGGTGAGAGCCCCCTCAGCTCCCCTCCCATCCCCAAGGGAGGCTCTTCCCTGTGTCATCCCAGCCACTTCCCTGCCCCCATGAAGGTTTTTAACTCACTAGGCAGGGCTTTCCATGCACACTGCTATGGAGGGGACCCCACTTGTGGCCCTAGGTGTCACCACAACCCTAGGTGTCATGTATGGTATTCAAGGTAAAGCAGAAATCAAGTATCTTTGCAGATTCACGAGAAACTCCGCTATTATGAGAGACAGAGCCCGACCCCGGTCCTGCACAGTGCCATGGCCCTTGCTGAGGATGTAAGTCCCAGACTTTAATGTTTTGATTTAAGGTGGCGCACTACTTACTCCAGGCCCAGGAAATGTTCTTACTGACCTTGTAACTACTGATTAGCTGGGGACATCAGAGGTGGGGACCCTGAGGATGGAAAGGGAGAGGTAGCTTCCTTTTCCTCCTTCTCATCCTCCTCGTGTGTGTGTGTGTGTGTGTGTGTGTGTGTGTGTGTGTGTGTGTGTGTGTGATGCCAGGGATCAAACCCAGAGCCTTGTACATGTCAAGTGTTGTATGGCTGAGCTGTAGCTTTAGTCTTCCCTGAGCTTTCTGGCAAGGAGGGCCTTGTTAGCCTTGGCTGGGACCAGGAGACATGAGGATTCCTGCTGACCGTGTGTTCTGGAGCAAACCTGTTCCCTCAGCTGTAAAATGGGAACCTTGGATCCTATCAGTAGCTCCCCACCTGTTCCTGGTGATATTAGTAGGTCAGATAGTGCCTGTGTCTGGGCTCTGAGAGGCTGCCATGTAGTCTTGAATTCAAGGGACTTACGGTGTATCCCTGCTGACGAGCTCTGGCATCTTGACTACTCAGGGACCTTCGTTCTTGTGGTTTTTGGTTTAGCTGTCTGGGTTGTTGACATAGGCTGACTTCTATATCGGTCACCAACTAGTTAGCTGGGCTGTTTCCTAGAAGATGGCCATGTGGGGGATGGCATAGTCTGTGACATACACTGTACCTGGCTCCTCTACAGTATGATCATTTGGAGTGGGTTACACCCCCACCCCCCACCCCCCCGGCTCTGCATTGCCAACTTTGCCACTAGCTGTGTGTCCTTAAACAAGTCACCCAATCTCCCAGCCCCAGTGTCCTTGCCCATGGCATAGCCTAGTGACAAGGGCACAGACTGTCTGGCTGGATGAGGCTGGGTTTAAATCCTGGCTATGCCACTGTGAGCTTTGTGATCCTTGGCAAGGTTTGTAATCTCTCGGCCTCAAGATTCTCATCCTTACATAGCAAAATTAAAGTGCTCATGGTGTCTGGTTTGTTGGGAAGACCCATATAGAGTAACAGTCTATAGTAGGTTTACCCTCTGCACGTGTGTACTTCTGGTACCTGGTTTGATTTCCCCAGATCCTCCACCAGTTCCTGAGTGACAGATACGACATGTTTCTGGGTGATGAAGCCATTATCCCTGAGAGGAACCTTGTGTCTGAGGCCCAGGGAAGAAGGCTTTTCCTGGGGGATTCCAGCAGGCTGTCGCAGGGGCACCCTAGCCTCCTATCTCCTTCTCTTACAGGTGATGGAGGAGCTGCAGGCCGCCTCTGTGCACAGTGACGAGAGGGAGCTGCTGCAGCTGCTGTCCACCCCCCACCTCAGGGTAGTCACGCTGCAGTCCCTGCACACCCACGCAGCGGGTCTCCTGGGATGGAGGTGGAGGGAGTCTGGGTCCTGAGATGGAGGAGGAGGCTTCTGTGTGAAGGATCCTAAGCAATGCCCTGAGGAGGGCGGCTTTTCTTAGGCAAAGGATCTGAGCTCCTTTCTGCCCCTGCCCAGCCAAGGACCCCCTAACCCTGTGAGGGTATAGTGCTAGCCCTTTCCCCTGGTTTTTTTGCAGGCTGTGCTCATGGTCCACGACACAGTTGCCCAGAAGAACTTTGATCCTGTTCTGCCCCCTCTGCCTGATAATATCGATGAGGATTTTGAGGAGGAATCAGTGAAGATTGTTCGCTTGGTGAAGAATAAGGAACCGTTGGTATGTACGGGCTTCTCCCCAGGTATTCTTCTGTATCTCACACCCAACCCAGAAAACCAGGAAGGCACCCTCCTGAATTCACAGTGAATGACAGCCACTTTGCCAGGATGACTGCTCTTCTCTGTAACACCTCTGTGTGCAGCACACTCCTTTTCCCGAGTGGATGCTGCTCCTCTTAATTTCAGCTAAGCCATCGTGTGCAGTATGCAACCTGCACGGCTGTGTAGGGTGACATTGGTCACCATGCTCAGAAATGGAAGTTAAGAGACTCGGGCCAAGGGTCAAATGTAGCCTACAGCTTAATTTTGTTGTCGTTTTAAAGGCAAGATAGAGGCAGGTGGATCTCTGTGAGTTGGAGACCAGCCTGGTCTTGAAAAACCAAAAACCAAAACAAACAAACAAACAAAACCCACCAAAACAACAACAATAACAAAAACCAAGGTCATGCTTACTCATTTGTCATGAGAAGTTGAGTAATGACAGCGGAGACCTGAGCCTCCCCTCAAAGCCTTAGATACATATACTCCGTCCTTTATAGACAGTTTGCTGACCCATCTCTGAATGCCCAGGCAGGGTGGGTGCAGCCACACTCTCCTGGAGGCTGACAGATAAGCACTGTTTTTGCCCCTGCTTCCAGCAGTGATGGACTGGGCAAAGAGGCGAGTTTGTTCATCAGATGGAAGGAAGTGGTGGGTGCCCAGAGAGCTTAGTGCTTGCCTCAGAGAACTGCAGAGCTGGCATTATCTGGTTCCAGCTCTCCCCAGCTGACCTGTGATGGGTGAGCCGTGTCTCCCAACAGATGAAGATGTCCCCGTTGCTTCTGCTTCCTCACCTGTGCCACAGAGTTGGCACAAATCCCGGGTTCCCTCCTGTGTGCTCTCAGTGCTGGGGGTGGAGGTGGTTCGGAGAGGGATATGTGATGGGGACTTGGCAGGTCAGGGAACAGTGGGCCTCGGGAGGTGTAGTGGACAGCCTCTGCAGTCAGCAGAATCTGTTTTCTCTGCTTCTCACGATGACACGGACATTAATGGGAAATGTGCAGCGTGTTCGTGGCTGGTCAGTGACAACTGATGGGCGTTTATTACTGACTATGGACGTTGGATGCTTACTGTTTACCCGTCACATGAAGTTTCCGTATGGGACCCTTGCAACAACCCTTTGAGTTAAATGCTCCCCCTCACCCTAGAGGAGGCAGGCTCAGAGAACACAGGGACCTCCTGGCTGAGGCCACACGATTTCTAGTCAATGGTTGAACTGGCTGTCCAGGCTTGGCTCCCTGCAGCCCGCCCCCCCCCCCCAACCCCATCACTGTGCTGACATGGGCCTCTTACCTGGTACAGGAAATTAGGAGCTCATTAGTGCCTTTTTTTTATCCCAGAATTCATCTCTTTGTGTTTCATGGGCCAAATCCTGGTCCTGATGCTCTGGTGGGGGCATAATTGCTTCCTGTTGGCAACAACAGAAGGCCCAGGAACACTGGGGTTGGCTCGAGGCAGGTTGAGAATTTGCTAGCACATGTTGTCCTCATTATTAAATGTCTTTGCTAGTGACAAGGGCTGTGATGAGACAGAGAAAACACTGGGTTGGCGTAATCAAAAGCTCCCCCTTCTATGAGGGTGACGTTGAGGAGTCTTAGAGTCCCTGATACCCCTTCCTTTGTATCTTGTTTATTTATATGACATTTTAAATCGCATTTATTTGTTTTGTGCATTTGTGTATGTGGGTGCCACAGTACAAATATAGAGACCAGAGGACAACTTGTAGGAGTTGGTTCTCTATGTGGGCCCTGGGGATTGAAGTCAGGCATGGTTGGAGATACCTTTATCAGCTGGGCCATCTCACTGGCTCTATTTAATTATTCTTTTTGAGACAGAGTCTCAAAAAAGCTCAGGCTGGCTTCAGACTCATTGGGTAGCTGAGGATGACCTTGAACTCTTAATTTTCCACTCTGTACCTCCTGAGCGCTTGGATCGCAGGCATGTGCCAACCACGCCCAACTCAGGAGGCCTAGTCCCTTGTGCAGAATGGATCATTGTGCTTTGTAAGCTGCAAAGCATGGCGCTTTCCTCATTTCCTGTCTTATGGTGTTCTCAGCCTTGGGAAGGTTCCCACTGATCCACCTTCCCAGGGTGGCAGAGGGAAGAATGAAGGGAACAGTGTCAGTTGAGGTTGCCTTGCTAGAGCCTGTCTGTTCATGTCTCTCATTCAGGGTGCCACTATCCGAAGAGATGAGCACTCAGGGGCTGTCGTGGTGGCCAGGATCATGCGAGGGGGTGCGGCGGATCGGAGTGGTGAGTGAAGCCTGTAGAGTGGTGAGATGCCAGCCTGGGTGAGATGCTGGCTCTCTATCCCCACCCTAGGGTAGCCTCTGTGGGGTTTGCTTCGCTGTGGGGATTGTGGATGGAATTCTCAAGGTCCCAAGGTTAATGGGAATTTAATTGAAGCCTAATAGGCTTGGAGTTCTCATGGGTGGTCAGGAAAGGGCTCTGGCATTTGGTGTAGGCAGAGATTATAACACTTGAGTTTGGAGATGGGCTTGGTTGGGGATTCCTGGCTGGGGTGGGGATGGTCCTTGCCACTTCCAGTAGCCCCATCACCTTGTGAAACTGCAGTGGACAAGAGTGTGTTCATGACCCAGATTAGTTTGGGTAGAAAACAGGTTGACAGTCATCAGTGCATGGGAAATCTGGTAAGCAGGCCTCTCATTGTAGGGGATGTTACCTTCTAGGTCTGAAAAACTGACTGGAGAGTTCTAGGCCTTACTTCCAAACACAGGCCCCTGAGCATATTGGTAACATATAGGCTCTGACTCAGAAATCTGTACTCCTAATGGTGGCGACGGCGGCTGCTGGCCCAGTGCCTGCTCAGAGCAACAAAGAGAGGCCAAATTATGTCAGGACAATTGTCGTTATAGTAGTGGCTACGGGCTGCGTGTGGTGGCACTTGGGCCTATAGTCTCAGCAGCTTGGGAGGTTCAGAAGGGACGATTCCTTGTATACAAGAGATCAAGACCAGCCTGGGCTACATAACAAAAACCTGTCGAAGTAAATAAGTAAATAAATAAAGCTAGGTTAAGTGAACAGCTTAGTTGGTAATAACTGGCTTGTCCAGAATATTCATGAAGCCTTCTGCAGCAGTGCATAAAACACCCTTAATTCCAGCACGCAGTAGATGGAGCTAGGAAGGTCAGAAATTCAATTCTCTTCTACAGATTACCTGGGTCTCAAGACAGATACATAGACAGATACATGGATAGATGCACAGATAGCTAGATATACAGTTACATAGATAGATACACAGTTACATAGATAGACAGATGATAGGTAGATACAGAGATTCATAAGCAGATGGGTAGTTAGATACATAGATAAACAGATGCACAGACAGATGATTGTTGGGTAGGTAGGTACAAACATCATAGATAAGTACTGGTGCCTTTAAGCTTCCTCATGAAGACTTAAGAAAGATATTCTGGGAGTGTGTCTGCAGTTCAGGAAGATAAAGAGTTAATGATACTTTTAAGAAAGCAGAGATGGCGAATGGGGAGATCTCTCCATTGGTAAAGTGCTTGGTTTGGTTCCCAGCACCCATGTACAAACCTGAATGTGGCCATGTGCTCTTATAATCACAGTACTTGGAAAGCACTGAATTGGTGATCCTGGGTCCCAATGAAAGCCCCTGTCTTAAAGAACAAGGTGGGTGGTGCCTGATGGGAGATAACAATGTCCTTTGGACTCTACATGCGTGTGTATACAAGTATCCACACACCTGTATACCTAAACACTCTCTTTGTCAGCAGAAAGCAGCTCTCTCTCTCTCTCTCTCTCTCTCTCTCTCTCTCTCTCTCTCTTTGTCTCTCTCTCTCTCCCTCCCCCTGTCTCTGTCTCTCTCTGTTTTGGTTTTTTGAGACAGGGTTTCTCTGTGTAGCCTTGGCTGTTCTGGAACTCATTCTGTAGAACAGGCTGGCCTCAAACTCAGATCCACCTGCCTCTGCCTCTGCCTCTGCCTTTTGGATGGTGGGATTAAAGGCGTGTGCCGCTACTATCTATGCAGCTTTCTATACTGAAGTGCCTGTGCATGCCTGCATTCTAGCTCTGCTACTTCTTAGCAATGTGGCTTTGTCAGGGCTGTTGTATGTGCCTGACTCTCAAATGTACCTTACACACGGGGACCTTCCCAGAGGATGGTTTGAATTTGATGCTGAGTATCTTTAGACCTGAATCTGCCCTGTAGTGGTTTTCCTAGTGCCCAGAGGCACAAAGCCCAGCATCAGGGCCTCCATTTTTAGTGCTGAGCTAACCTCCATCCCTGTGTCTCCTAGGTCTGGTCCACGTTGGCGATGAACTCCGAGAAGTGAACGGAATCGCTGTCCTGCACAAGCGTCCAGACGAGATCAGCCAGATTCTGGTCTGTGTGGCATGCCTGCAGAGAGGGGGTCTTCAGCTTCCCTGTCTCTGCTTCCCTGTTTGTGTGAGGGTGGGGCAGACACAATCGTTTCCAGTTCACCTCTCCCAGTGCCTCTCTCTCAGCTCTTCTCTTCAGTGTAGCCTTCCTCTTCATCCCAGCTCCTCAGTCTGAGAACCTTCCAAATCTCAGGTTTATCCTAGTCTAACTGACTTTAATCGCCTTTGCACTAACAGAGCGACAGAAAAGGGTTTTTCAACTTGTGCCTGGTTATTATTAGCATGGAAGAAGGGTGTAAAGTACTTATAAAGTACTTTTTTTTTTTTTTTTCCGAGACAGGGTTTCTCTGTGTAGCTTTGGAGCCTATCCTGGCACTCGCTCTGGAGACCAGGCTGGCCTCGAACTCAGAGAGATCTGCCTGCCTCTGCCTCCCGAGTGCTGGGATTAAAGGCATGAGAAGATTTGGGGGATGGAAACAATGTCTGTTCCGGGACAGATGAGGCAAAATGGCTATTGTGGAGAGTGCCTCTGCAGCTATGGCAGGCTCATCCTTGGGTATCCTCCACTGACTTAGCTAACTTCTAAAGGTTGTTGGGGTGGGGCAAACAAGATCAGTGCTAAAGAGACAAGACAGCCCTTCAGCGCCTCCCCCTTCCCCACCCCCGTGTTGCGGGGTGGGAACAACACAGGTGTAGCTGGCCCTTGGATCTTTATGTGAGCATCATGGGCTCCTGAGTTTAGAGTGAACTTCTATGACCTGGGGGGTAATCCTGCTCTTCCTCCTGGGCTCTGAGACTGAGGTTCAGGTCTCTGAAGGAAAGGGAACCTCCTAGAAAGGGGGAGTGGCCTAAGATTGGCTCCCTGTGGAGGAGTGGGAGCAAGGAAGGAAGTCCTAATCAGTCAGGACCTAGGATAATTTGACTGAAGTGGATTATTAAACTAGCCCGAGAGAGGCTGGAGAGATGGCTCAACAGTTAAGGGCACTCAATGCTCTTCCAGAGGTCCCAGGTTCGATTCCCAGCAACCATATAGCTTCTCACAACCATCTAGAACTCCAGTGCCAGGGGATCTAATGCCCTCTTCTGGCCTCCACAGGACCAGACATGCAAATGGTATATAGATATCCCATCCATGCAGACAAACACTCATATACATAAAAATAAGTAAAAATTTAAAATAGTCTAAGGAACATCAAGGAGGGGTCTTGGGACGCCTGAGGTCTGGAGCTTTGGGGGGCTGGAGTTCATTGCATGCCTTGTCTTGAGTTCTCATTAAAATCTCCAGTCTCTCTGTCCCATGGAAAGGCAATGTATTCATTTCCTTACTTGCTCTAGCCCTGGCAGTCGATGTCAGCCATCATAGGCAGGTAACTTGATTCTTAATAGCAAATTCTGCCAGGGCAGAGGAGTGGAAGCTGTCAGTCTGCCTTTCATTCTGAACTCCCACCTAGGAAATGAGATGAACTCACCGAGCATAGGGTCCCGAAAGCCACTGGCCTGTGTTCCCTCTCCCTTTAGGCCCAGTCTCAGGGATCCATCACCCTCAAGATCATCCCTGCCACCCAGGAGGAAGACCGCTTCAAAGAGAGCAAGGTACGGGAAGGTGGGCTCCCTGGGGCTTGCTCTACTGGGGAAGGGTGGGCCTTCTGAACCCTGCCAGCTTGTGCATCTGGCCCCAGTAACCTCTCTCCAGCCAAGGACTTTAATAGTCCTAAGTGACTCATTGTACCCTGCTGTTTGGAAACAGGATTTTGTGTGGTGTGCTAACAAAAGACAAGCTTACTGTAATGGAAGTGGAAAATCTGGGCCATGGAGAGAAGGTGCTTAGGAACTGGATTCTGGACCAGTGAAGTAACTGCCATTAGCTTGGTTGTTCACTGGGCCTACTTTTTGGTCATGACCTCTCTGCTGGGCTCTCTGCCAGGGGATTTTTGCTGTAGAAGGGGAGGCTGTCTGAACGAGTGGTTCACTGCTGTGTGGCAAGCGTTTCTGGAAGAGTGTGTAGCGCAAGAGACATCCCAGAAGGCATTTCAGATTGGGTGCAGGGGTTGGAGGGAGGTAAAGATGGCTAGAGTTTCAGAGAGAAGGGTCAGTTCCAGGCACCTGTTAGACAAGTGCCTGGAGGCCCATGGTGGGGGAGCATGCTTGGGGGGAATCTGGGAAAAAGGGCTTGAGGGTCAGGTGGGAGGGGCATTACTGGGGATGTGGGATCAGCTGTGAAGGACTCGGGCACAATTCTTGCCTAGTTTGGGTGCTCCTATATGCTGACCCTGGCTTAAGGGTGTGAAGGCAAACAGCTTGTTTGGTGGGAAGTGACCCCAGGCTGCATGGGTAGGGAGGTGAGGGGAAGGGCAGGCAGCCCTACTGGTAAGCAAGCTACCCAGAAGTCACCACCCACTGAGGGTGCCTGAAGCTTAATCCTGAAGGGCTTTTGGGATCAGAACATGCATGTTGTTCTTCTCAGCCAAGGGCTGGGGAGATGTGTACATAACTCCCACCAGGCCCTGGGGCTTTGTTCTTTGTAGTCCTGACTGCTAGATTAGAGACAAGCAAACTAGCAGCCACAGGAAATAAGTCCTGAGGCAAAGGGGTGCAGGTGCACCCTGAAGTCAGCCGGCATGCACTAACGTGGTACAACCCTGGGGATGGAGAACAGCCCAGAGCCCACGAGACAGCTGAACCGTGCTAAGAAGGCCTATTTATTGGGTGTGTGTGTGGGGGGGGGGCGAATTCATCATAGCACACACATGGAAATCAGATGAGAGCTTGCAGGGGTCAGTGTGCTCCTTTTACAGTGTGGGTTTTGGGGTTTGAACTCAGGTCATCAGGTTGGGCAGCAAGTACCTTTACCTGCTGAGCCAGCTCGCCAGCCTTGATGAGAGGTTAAGGGCGTTCTGACCACAGGGATGTTTTAGAAAGCTCTCTGGGCAGCCCAAGCTCTCTGGGCTGTGATTTTCAACCTTCCTACTGCAGTGACCCTTTAACACAGTTCCTCATGTTGTGGTGACCCCCAACCATAAAGTTATTTTGTTGTTACTTCATAACTTAATTTTGCTACTGTTATGAATTGTAATGTAAATATCTGATATGCGGTCCCCACAGGGTCAGGGAGTGGGTGGAGCTAGAGGCAGGGAGGCGCAGAATGAGGCTATTTGGAAGCCCAGGTGGGAGACTATTGAGAACGGCAAAGGCTATCAAAGAGGGTATCTATTTGATGATTCCATAATGAACGTGGACTTGAAGTTCTTGGATGTGAGACAGAAGGGGAACAGAATGAGTTTTCATCTGAGGGTGGAAGGAAGCGGGCCAGCCTCAGCCTTGCCACCCTGTGCTGAACACATGAAAGAAAGCCCAGAACAGCCTCGGGCCCAGAAGAGGTGTCCAGGCTTCATTGATGAGGGATAGATGATTAGGAACAGCTGGCGTCTTCACTGACCTCTTGTTTTGTAACCAGTGAAGGAACAACCTTTCCATGGCATTTTCTTCCTACCACCCTTAGATTAAATCCCAGAGCATAATAAATGATACTGACTCCTGTGTGGGACCGTAGCATCCTGTGTGGGGGCTTGATACAGGAAAATAATCTGGTACCCTGTTCCTTAGTCCTGTTCTCTTAAATCTTTCTTTGTGACCCACTGCTCCACCTGGACAGCCACTCACTGCACCATAGGGTCTGTATTTGCATGAGGGTGTCTGTCCCTACCTCAGAGACCCAGAAAGTTCTTCTTGCTGTCTACCTTAATCTTTTTTTGTTTTTGCCACATGAGGGAATCTCAGGTACATCTGAAGATGAATCTTGATCTCTATATTTTCTGTTTGCCACTGTAATAATGGGGCCTACATAGTCTAGAACTAGAGAACTTGAGATAAATTCATAGCACTGGGTGAGAAGAGAGCCAAGAGGTGGGAGTTAGTTCTGTGTCCTGTCCCACCTTCCCCAGAGAGGAGACTTGGCCAAGTATATGGCAGATAGGGCAAGGTGGTGCTGTCGAAACTGTGGGTGCCAGTTACAGACTTGGGAAGTGAGGGCAAAGTCCACCACATAAGTTTTGTTGACATTTGTACTCCTTCCTCTGAGGACCTCTAGGGTCCTTGCATAGATGGTAGTAAAAGTAGCAATGGTTACAAATTGTGCATGTGTTTGTGTGTTTGCTTTTGTCTCCAGGGTTAGTTGTTACTTAGTGTGGCTGTGGGCCTTGTCTATTTCCTTTTTTTATAGTTTCATTTTAATTGTGTGTGTGTGTGTGCCACAGGGTATACATGGAGGCCAAAGGACACCTTGTAGAGGTTAGTTTTCTCCAATGGAGGAAACTGGGGGATCAAACTCAGGTTGTCCGGCTTGCATATGAAGTGCCTTTACCCACTGGACCCCTGTTTTCTGACTCTCTTTGTTTGGTTTTGGTGTTGGTATTGCTGGGGATGGAAGCAGTGTTTCATTTATGCTAGACAAGCACACTGTACCACCGAGCCATTCCCTAGCCACTCATTTTCCAAGTACTTATGGATTTCTTGACTCGTGTCCAAAATGGATGAAGAACACCAAGAAACAAATACAGGGCGTTTCTGACTAGCTTTCTACTCTCGAGGCCACTTGTGTTTTCTAGCTATGAGTGGCCATTGTCGATATGTGGCCTGTGCCCTTATATAGAAGGGCCTCCTCACTGCAGCCCTTGCCATACAGGTGTTCATGCGTGCCCTCTTCCACTATGACCCTCGGGAGGACCGTGCCATCCCCTGCCAGGAGGCAGGCTTGCCCTTCCAGCGGAGGCAGGTCCTGGAGGTGGTGAGCCAAGATGACCCCACCTGGTGGCAGGCCAAGAGAGTGGGAGACACTAACCTTCGAGCTGGCCTCATCCCTTCCAAGCAGTTCCAGGAGAGGTAGGTTTGGGTTGCTGTCGTGGTGTGAATGGTGGTACAGGGACACTCCCTGAGTCTCTGTCACCTCAGTCGTGGGGAAGCCCACTGAGGGAAATAGCAGTCACTTTTATGTCTTTGTGTCTGTTCTAGTCCTATAGCCAGGGGATCTAGCCGTTTGAGATTTCAATAATATATGGACATTTACTTCCTCCCCTCCCCCCACTATTGGGATCAAACCCAGGACCTAGGTAGGCATGCACTCTACCCCTGAGCTCTAGTCCTACCTTTCTGTTTTACTTTTCTGTTTTGAGACAAGGCCTCATTTAAGTTGCCCAGGCTGGCCTTGAACTCATTGTTAGCCCAGGATAGCCTTGACTTGCAATCCTTCTGCTTCAGCCTCCCTACAGGCTGAAGGGACCACATCAGGACCAGCCAGACATTTGAACTGAGTTAATGCATACAGTTGTTCCTTAGTATACTCTGGGATTGATTCTAGAACCTTCTGGATGCCAAAATCAGTTGGTGCTTAAGGGCCTTGCACAGAATGGTGTTGCATTTGCATATGGCCCCACTACCCCCCACATCCTCTTGGTGCTATCACTCTTCTCGGGGTGATATCGGATGCCACATTGTAGTGGTTTGAATAAGAACAGCCTCCATAGACTCAGATGTTTGAATGCTTGATCCCCAGTTGGTGAAACTGTCTGGGAAGGGTTAGGAGGTGTGGCCTTGTTAGAGGCATGGGCTTTGAGGTTTCAAAAGCCCATACCACTCCTGGATAATTTTCTCTGCCTTGTGCTTGTGGATTGAGATGAGAGCCCTCAGCACTGCTCCCATCGTGATAGTCGTGAACTCTAAACCTTGGGAACTGTAGCCCCAAATTAAACTCTTTCTTCTATTTGTTTTGGTCATGGCATCTTATCACAGCTATTTGTGTTAAGTGCTGTGTGACAGGCTGGCATGCTGTATTGTATAGGGATAATGAGAAGAGAGTCCGTGCACAGCCTGTATAGGCACAGGCTGGTTCCCCCTCTCCCCCCAGATAGTTTCAAACTGCAGGTTGAGTCTGCAGATGTAGAGCTCAGGGACACAGGACCAATGATACCTTACAATATGAACTAACAGAAAGTGGACTGAGAAACATTCACAAGGGGACAAGGAAGATAAAATTGCCCAGAGTCTTCCCTGAGTCTAAAGAACACAATTTATTTCCCACCTGTGCTTTCTCTGTGTGTGCTGTACACAGAATTTCCTCTTTTTTAAACTTGTGATTTTGACATTAACGTTCCCCGTGTTTACATATTCCTCATGTGTCGTCTTAATGGTTACATAATATTTCATTAGAAATGTATACTTGATCTTGAGCTGTATTTATTAGGATTGGTTTGGCTTGTTCTATATATCTTTTAAAAATTATTTAATGTGTATTTGTGTGCCTGGATGTATGTTACGTGCACCATGTGTGTGCAGTGTTTGGGGATGTGGACATCGGAAGAGACCATTGGATATCCTATAGAACTGGAGTTATTGGTTGTTGTGATCTGCAATGTGGGTGCTGGGAATCAAACCTGGGTCCTCTGGAAGAGCAGCAAGCGCTCTTAACCACTGAGCCATCTCTCCAGCCCCTTTGCCATTTTTATTCATTTATTATTGCTGTTAGTATTAGTAAGGTTGTTTTGAAGCTGGGTCCTGCTGTGTAGTACAGGCTGACCTTGAACTCTTGGCTGTCCTTCTGTCTCAGCCTCTTGAGAGCTGGGATTACGGGTGCAAGCCAGCATCCCTGCCTGGCATTAGAGTCAGGCACCTTAACCTCAGCTGTGAGCTCTTGTTCTGCCCTGAAAGAGCCCACAGTGCAGAGGAAAAAACCAGGCCTTCTTCCTGTATGTAAAGGTGACTGGGGTGAGGGCTGTTATCTTTGTAATCTAGTGCCAGGAGCATGCACCCTTGTCTGGGCATGCTTCATGGAGGAAGGGTCATACCTGAGCATGTCTGACTTCCTTGCGGCTGCCTCCGAAGGCGGGCTGCAGTTTTTCTCTGTTGCAGCCTGCTGTAGTGATCATGCACACAGGTTTTGCAGGCCTCACTGTCTTAGAGGTGGGAGAGCGCTCTTTCCTCTCTTTTATTATTTTTATTTATTTTTTGCATGTGTGTATGCGTGCACCTGTGTGTGCCTGTGTGGAGGCTGGGGTTAATATCCAGTGTCTTCCTCCATTGCTCCTCACTTCTGTTTTTGAGACAGGGTCTCTGAGCCTGTCCCACTGATACGGCTAGTCTTGATGGCCAGTGAGCCTCAGGGATCCCCCTGCTCTGCCTCCCCAGAACTGGTGTTACAGGTGTACATCCCAGCACCCAGCAGCTGGTTGTTGTTTCTTTACATTGTAGGCGCTGAGGGTCAAACTCAGCCCCTCAGGCACTTCACCATCATTCTCCCCAGACTCTTGCTCTATTTGAAATGTGGAATCTAGATGCTGCCAGAGCCCTGGGGTGATGTTTGAACCAGGGAGCCCTGGATGACTTCCCGTCTGACAACCATATTGGATACTGCTGGGGAAGGCAATAGCATGTGTGGGGGAAGTGACATCAATGTCACTTCTGACCCATAGCTCTTCCTGAGAGTTCTGTTGGCTTCCATTTTCCTCAGAAATGGGGAGGCAGGATAGGGGTGGAGGCAGGAACCTCCCTGTCTCAAGAGTCAGTGTGGTAGTATGACCAGCCATGGTGACTGGGGGCAACAGCCCACATTCCTTCATGAAGCTGTCTTGGGAAGGACAAGGGTTTTGGGGGCCAGGAGACTCAGTTTTTTCCTTGTTATAAACCAGTCAGCTCCATGAAAATGTCCCCTTTCCCTAGCCAGAACTCACTGTGAAGCAGGAGGTCCTTGGCGTGCCCAGGTGTGCCCAGCCGTGGGATTCAGGCCTCAGTTTCCCCAAGTTTCTAGAAGGCTCCCTTCAGCTAGTTCTCTGACCTAGATGATGATGTCCACTTGTGTCCCTGCAGGCGGCTGAGCTACCGGAGAACAACTGGTACCCTGCCAAGCCCCCAGAGCTTCAAAAGGCCCCCCTGTGAGTAGAATGACAGATGTGGGGTGCAGGAGGGGCAGAAGGAGCTGATCCTGCGTTAGAGGGAGGGGTGTCGAGGCCCTGTCTGAGCCTGCAGACCTCCAGAGGAAGGAGATGGTGGGGAGAAGCATGGGGAGGGGAGGGCAACCGTCCTAGAGAGGAACTTCTATATTGGGGTCCATGGATACCACGGGGGGCATGTTAATACCATTCCAAATTGGTGTGCAAGTCTCTGTGGGTGTCTGTGTTTGGAAGAGTTCCAAGCTCTCCTTAGCTTCCTAAGGAACACTTTGAACTTGAACATTAAATTTGCTGATATGGAATGGGAATCCGGGGTGTCCATGCATGGCCTTATGCACTCTGGGATAGCTATGAATGTACCCCAATTGTAAAAGTGCTTAAACTTTTATGTTTTTGTGACTTAAAAAAAAAAAAAACCTCAAATGTGTGTGAACTCTTAGATAACATTTTGTCTCAACATCACTCCAATGCATGCACCCTCCCCCATACCCTGGGCCATGGGTGGACTATCCCATATGGTCCAGGACAGTGTGACTCCAAGAAGCCAAGAGGCTGGATACCCTTGCTAAGTGTCCTTTCGCCTCTGTGAGAGCGTTGGGAGGCTCAAACAGAAAACGCTCATTAGATTTGAATTTGAGATACACACAAAGTGCTTCCTAGTGCATCCTGTAGAAGCATGTTAAGAAATTCCCTTTAGCTTGTTGGGCAGTGTTTATTGGATATTCTCTGTGTACCTTACCTTGAAAACAGCTTTGCCTACCATCTTGCAATTTTGAATTTTTTTTAAAAAATTGTTTGGTAGTGCCAGGACCAATCCCAGGGCCTCAGACACACAAGGCAGGTGCTCTGCCACTGAGCCATTCGCTCTCCCTTGCCTTTGGTTACAGTGGCCCTGTGAAGGGGGTGGGATGGCAGCCTCACCCCCCAAATGGAAACATGGAGGCTCAGAAGGTTCTGTGTGGGGTTTTAGAGGTCTTATGTGCAGGTCTCAGAAAGTCCCTCATAGAGAGGGGTTCTCCCAAAATCTACCCTCTATTGCTGGTTACTCCTAACTGAGGGAGGGGCCTGTTCAGGTACCTGCATTTTCCAAGCAGGTCTTAAACTCCAGAAAAGCAGGGGCAGGGTCTTTTCCCACTGTGGGACCTCAGAAGGAGTCACTCCAGCAGCCATTGGCGATGACTGTGTTTCCAGGCAGGTGAGGAGGCTGCTGAGTAGTCAGCCAGGGGGCTACTTCTACTGACCATGCAGTAGCTTTCTCTGGCTGCTAATTGGCCACACACAAGAAGACTCATTAGCAGGGCTGGGGTTTAATAACGCACCGCATAGGCTTGTTGGAGCAAGGAAAGGGGACAGATGGAGATCTCCTCAGGCTGCCGAGGCTGTAGCTGCCTCTCAGCCGCAGGGCTTCCTGGTTCCCTGCACTAACGCTGTCCCATCTGTCTTTTATGCAAACTGCAGATGATCAGCCTTGTGACAAAGGTAGGCCTGGTGTGTTTGTCCCCCACCCCGTGCACACGAGTGAGGCCCCTCTTCTGTGGCGCACCTGGGGCTGAGGGGGCTGGTTTTCCTCCTCACACCTGGGTGCCTGTGCCCAGATGTGTTGGGTGGGAACAGGCTTCAAAGCCTTAGGACCCCTCCCCATGTGTCTAGCATTAAAGGATGATGCTGTGACCCCAGTGCTAGCTAAGAGCCCAAGAAACAAGAAGGCATCTGGGTGAGGTCTCCCATCTTATTCCTGTGTCCCATCTGGAGCTCACAGACTGGGAGGGGGCTTCCTGGCCCAGAATCCCCACCAAGGGCTGGAAAAGTTATTGGGGCCTGTTACGCATGGAGAACAGAGCAGAAGCAGAAGATCTGGTCCCAGGGCCACCAAGAGATAGACTTCTCTAGAGCTTCCCTGGATCACCATCCCAGAGGGCTCTGCCTGGCTACCTAGGGGCTGGGTCCCTGTGGCCTTGAGGATGTGTCCAGTGTGACTCACCCCTCTCTCTGTTTGGTTTCCAGAGACGTGTGATTGTGAAGCGTCCCTCAAAGGACACTATGTGGGTGAGTAGCAGGCTCTCCCCTGGCACCCCTCCCACTCATGCACAGGCCCAGGCTTCAGAACCTGAGATCCCAGCCCCAGGAACCTGTCAAGGGCTGCTGAACCTGGGGGACCCTCATCTCATTGCAAAGAGTCAGCCAGCAGAAGGTGGTGTCCACGAAGGCCCACCCTGGTCCCGCCCAGCTGCGGAGCTGTAGAGACATAGAACCCTGTGTTGACACTAATTTTATCTTCATTGTTGTAATGGGAGTTTATTCAGTGTGAACCTCACCACCACACACAGTGATGGGATTTTTGTTTTCCCTAGTGTTTCTCCCTCAAAGGTCACAGAAGACAGGCAAATGTCTCCCAGTGTTTATTTCAATGTGATTTCAAACTCACAGACTTAGACAGAGAACTCCTGGGCGCTGCACACCAGACCTGAGGATTGTCACCTCTCCAGTGTTTTTCTTATTTCCTTTTCTGTCTCCTGTCACATGAGAGTTAATGTACACATCCTGTCCCTTTACCCCTAGGCACCTCTGTCTGTATTTCCTAAGGACAAGGACATCCTGTAACATGACTTCAGGGTAGTGATCAAATCTTGGACATTTCCTTTGCATACAATTCTATTGTCTTATACACAGTTATTAAAATGTCACCAGTTGTCCCAATAATGTCCTTCATTTCCTCTGGTCTGGGATCCAATCTGCAACCACCCACTGCCTTTGTACATCCAAGTTCCCATTTTACAGAGAAGGATATTGAGGCTCAGAGAGATCAAGAGACTTGTTAACCTCAGGTCAGTCACGTGCCAAGGAAAACAGTGACCTTGAGCCTCAGTCTTGGATGTAGGGGCCACCCTTTCTTCATATCAGCATACTTCCTGCACTGACCATTCAGGGCAGGAGTCTGGGCAGCCAGGCATCCAGCCCTACCTCCATGCGAGCTCCCTGGAGAAGGTCGTTATTGGTGGAATCCCAGAACCAACGCCCCCCCCCCCACCTTGTCCTTTTGCCCTTCCCCAAGCTGGTCTTCGGAGAAGCTTCCGGCTAGGCTGCAGGGAGAGGCTGGGTGGCTCACAGGAGGCAAAGGTGCCTGCAGGAGCTGAGTCTCAGGAGCTTCTGACCTACGAGGAGGTGGCCAGGTACCAACAGCAGCCTGGGGAGCGGCCCCGTCTGGTGGTTCTGATTGGTAGGTGACATCCTGAGTTTCCAGGTGGGCTGGCTTCCTCAGGAGTGGTGGGGAAGGAGTTCTTTAGGGATGGACTCAACCTTCCCTTTGTTCCAGGGTCTCTGGGAGCCCAACTCCATGAACTGAAGCAAAGGGTGGTGGCCGAGGACCCCCAGCACTTTGGTGTTGCTGTTCCACGTAAGAGGGCTGTGTGTGTGTGTGTGTGTGTGTGTGTGTGTGTGTGTGTGTGTGTGTGTGTGTGTGTGTGTGTGTGTGTGTGTGTGTGTGTGTGTGTGTGTGTGTGTGTGTGTGTGTGTGTGTGTGTGTGTGTGTGTGTGTGTGTGTGTGTGTGTGTGTGTGTGTGTGTGTGTGTGTGTGTGTGGTGTGTGTGTGTGTGTGTGTGAGTGTGTGTGTGTGTGTGAGTGTGTGTGTGTGTGAGTGTGTGTGTGTGAGTGTGTGTGTGAGTGTGTGTGAGTGCGTGAGTGTGTGTGTGTGTGTGTGTGTGTGTGTGTGTGTGTGTGTGTGTGTGTATGCCTGTGAGTGTTTTCCAGGGACTGTATTCTTCATGCGCATCTTAACTTTTTTGGTACTTTGGGTGTGAGAGTCCACCAGACATTGTATGTATGGTGTATGCATATGATGGGACCTAGGAATGATGAGAGTCTCAGTTTCAGAGACAGCAAGAACACCCCCTGCTGAGTGTCTTGCTGGGGAGGGCAGTGAGTCCAAAACACAGTGGTCACAAAGCCACATACTCGGTGAGGTGGGAGGTACTGCCAAGTACTCCGCTGAGGGGGGAGGTATTACTGTAGCTGGATGGTAGCTTGGCTCGGTGGCTGGGCACACTCCTGGGTATTATCAATGGTTCTAATCCCCAAGACAGTGGGATGCCAAGACCCAGTAGGTGTGGAGGAGGAGAATGAGAGCCCTTACATGTAGAAACTTGGCTGTCCCTACTAGTACCCCCCAGAGAAGAGGTACTGTAATACCATACTGAGGAGAAAGGCCTCTCAAGGCTCAGAGAGGTTAAGTAACTAGCCCAGCATCACACAGCAGGAAAGAGGGTAGAACTAGGCTTGGAGCCTAAGCAGATGATCCTAGGTCATTCCTAAGTGGCAACATGGCCACTTACCATGGTCCCCCATATCCCATCTCTCTCGGTATGTGTCTTTCCTCATTCTCTTACCCTCTGGCCCTGAAGGGATGCAGTGTCGATGTCTGGCGGTCTTGGAGGGGGGGTGCTGTGGGACAGGAATGATCTTTTCCAGAATGTTCTGGGGAAGTGCAGCTACAGAGACTTTCTTAGGACACATTGCTCTTCCTGATCCCAGGCCAAAAGCCTAGCCCATGGCCATTGGAATCATTTTCTAGGACCTTGTCCAAAGTGGAAGAGACTTGGGGAGGGGGTGGGGCTGTGGAGGCCACTCTGAAAGCACAGCTTTGAGGACTTTTGGAGGTCCCACCCTTTAGGTCTCAGGTGGATGAAGCAGTGTGACAGGATTTGCTCTCCCTCACACACACTTCTGTCGCTGAGAAGCCTGTACTCAGAATTCATGCCTGCCTGTTTCCAGGCACCCACAGCAAGGTGAAGTCAGGGAAGACTTCCCAGAGGTGGTGACTTTTATGTTGAACATTGAAGTGTAAATAGAAGTCTTCCAGGAAGAGAAGAAAGGAAGCGTTTGCTATACAGAGGGAGCAACATGTTCGAATGGTCACACATGGCAGTGTGACCCAGGGTGGCTATGCTAAAGACTGGGAACAGTATTATAGATGGCAAGGCAGGAGATGAAGCTCCATTGAAAGTTGGGCAGGTCATGAGGGACTCCTGGGCTCCTGAAGATGTTTAACATCAAACCAGCAGGAAAAAGTCTGAAGAAAGACAGTGACATGGGAAAGGGCCCTTAGCAACTCTTTGGGGGATTGGCCCGATGCCACAGGGAAACAGGGCATCCTAGGGGTGGCTTCAAGGCTGGATTACTCTGTCTTCCAAATTTCTGTGTCTTCTGGGGAAAGCTCCGAGTTGCCCCTCATATCTCCTCTCATTCTGTGAAGACTTGATTGGCCCAGACGGAGTTCCATCATGGACATCAGTAAGGACGCTGCATTTAAGAAGCATGTCCAAGAGCTGGTGCCAGGGAAAGCCGTGCGGGTGGTACAGGGGCTGCCTGTCCGGTGTCTCCTTTTCTCTCTCATAATGAGAACTGCATAAGGAATGGACAGCCCAGGCCTGGGGCATGGCTCAACTGGGAGAGTGCTTGACCAGAAAGCGTGAGCACCTAAAATTGGTTCCCAGAGTTCATATAAAAAGTAGGTGTGGTGACCTTTACTGATAATCCACATGCTGGGGCAGGGGTGGCAACAGGCACATCCCTGGTGCCCACTGGTCAGCTGAACTGGTGAGTTCCTGAGACCCTGTCTCCAAAAGTCACATCATCTGTAGAATGACATCTGAGGTTGACCTCTGTCCTCCACACATGCAGGTACATAAGCTTGCATGCCCTCTCTCTCTCACACACACACAGAGCTTAAAGCAGGGTCAAATGTATTTGTGCCCATTTGCTCTCAGATGAGAAAATCTAAACGAAGATGTTGAATTAAGGACTTTTCAGAGGTTATTTAAAAGTTCTGGCACCAAGAAGAGAGCCTAGCAGAGTAGCAGGAGCCTGAGCTTGGCACAGAACCATGAGGTTCCTGGCTCTGACTGGCATGGTGCCGTCTCTGGGCCCTGGGTTCTCCTGCTACAGGATAATATTCTTCGGGGTCTGAGATGAGGCTCAGTTGGTAGAGGGCTTGTCTAGCATGCCTGAAGCCCTGGTTCCAGTCCCCAGCACATCACCTGTGAGTGATGGCGCACACTTGTAACTTCAGCACTTGGAAGGTGGAGGCGGGAGGAGCAGAAGTTCAGGTCATCCCCAGCTACACAGTGAGTTTGAGGCCAGATTGGGATACATGAGACCCTGTCTTAAAAAGGAGGGGAGCTTCTTTTGCCTGTATCAGAGCTTGTACCATGTGAGGACACTTGATGAATGGAAGTGGCTGATTGGTACTGAGATCTGTGATGAGCTCTGAGGCCAGAGCACAGGCTTGCTGTTCTTCTTGGCCCAGCAATTCTTCTTTCTTTAAAAGATACCACCAGGCCCCGGAAGAGCCATGAGAAAGAAGGGGTGGAGTATCACTTCGTCTCCAAGCAAGCATTTGAGGCTGACTTACATCACAACAAGTGCGTTTGTTGCTTCATGAGCCATTGTGCCCTCTGGTAATTGTGTGTCTCTGTGACTGTCCAGTCCAATTTTGTATCAATATTTGACCCTGTGGATGGGCTTTTGGAAGGGTAAGGGAAGCAGGAAGTGAGAGAAATATCATATTGGAAAACCCACTCTTCCTCCTTCCCTCCCCCCCTCTCTCTCTCTCTGTGTGTGTGTGTATGTGTGTGTGTGTGTGTGTGTGTGTGTGTGAAGATGGGGTTGCTCAGAAACTTAAGTCTTCCCCTTTGATGATGTTTTAGGTTCCTGGAGCATGGTGAATATAAGGAGAATCTCTATGGGACCAGCCTGGAGGCCATTCAGGCTGTTATGGCCAAAAACAAAGTTTGCTTGGTGGATGTAGAACCGGAAGTGAGTTCCTGAGCCATCGGGCATGCTGAGTTTATGAAACTTCTAACCCAGGGCGGCTGTCCATTCTATAGAACATGGAGATCAGTCTAAGGAAGCTTTAACTCAGAGCACTGGTGTTAAGAATGCTGGGTCCTCTTCTTGAGAATTGGATGAAATCTTTACAGCCCCAAGCATGTCCTGCTATTCTCAAGTCCTTGATTCATTTGAGGGGGCCCAGGGACCCTCTGAGTAGCCCGATATCCAGGACAGTAACCCTTACATGGAGCAAATCATGCAATAGATTGGCAAGCCATGGTGGCATGGTGGCACATGCCTGTAGTCCCCACTCCTGGGGAAGCTGAGGCAAGATGATTGTGATTTTGAGGTCAGCCTGGGCTACATAGTACCTGTCTAAAAAAAGAGTGGGGTAGGTTATAGAGGCTCAAAGTGCTTGCTGATTTTCCAGAGGACCCAAGTTCAGTTCCTAGAACCCATGTCAAGTGGCTCACAACAACCTGCAACTCCAGTTCCAGGGGGATCTGATGCCCTCTCTGGACACTCCTGGCATTGCACACACATATGTACATACCACACATAGGTGTACCTGTGTCCGCGCACGCGCGCGCGCACGCGCGCGCGCACACACACACACACACACACACACACACACACACACACACACACACACACACACAAACAAACACACAATAGTTTAAGTCCCTGGCTTTATTTGGCCAATTGTAACAGGACAGAAAATCATTAGTATGTATACCCAGGCCACATTGTTGCTACTCTCCTTCCTTGTCAGTCTCCTGCCTCTGCAACTGGAACAAGTATATGTAGTGAAGAGGAGGCCCCGAGGGACAGGTTGGGGAGCAGCCTGACCTTAGCAGAGCTTCAAAGCCTGTTTCCTTTCTCCACAGCTGGAGATCTTCAGGCTCTGCAGGCATCTGGCATCTTCTTAACCTTGTCTTTCAGAAAAACTCCCTCACTTTGAACTCATTTTCTTCCTACTACAGGAGCAGAGTTTTGATGTTATGGTATAAACTGCGAGCTTTATTTTACCTGCGTCAGCTTGAAACATGTTTTCCAAAAGCACATTTTGCCCAGGAGGGAACGCCTCTCTTACTTGTACTCCCCGTGAGCTGGTAGTTGAACATCAATGTCTAGAGGCTCAGCAGCTAAGAGCACACACTGCTTTTGCAGAAGGCCAGAGCCCAGTTCCCGGCTTTCACACTGGGTGGCTCATAGCTGCCTGTCATTCCAGCTCCGAGGGATCCATCACTCTCCTTGGACCTCCTGGGGTACCTGTACTCATATGCAGGTGTGAGTATGCATGCTTTTACAGAGGACACAGGTTCACTTCTCAGCACTATATGGTAGCTCACAAACTGTAACTCCAAGTCTAGGAGATCCAACCCCATCTTCAGGCCTCCAAGGGCGCCAGGCACATGCAGACGAAACATTCATCCACATGAAAATGAAATGAATCTTTTTAAAACTATGAAAATACGAATGTCAAAGATTTGTTTTAAATCTTTATTTTATTTTTATGTGGATGAGTGTTTTGCCTGCCTATATGTGTGTGTGCTACTTGTATGCAGTGCCTGAGGAGGTCAGAAGAGGGCATTGAATCCCTTGGAACTGGAGTTACAGACAGTTGTGAGCCACCATGTGGGTACTGGAATCGAAACTAGGTCCTCTGGAAGAGCAGACCAGTCAGTGCTTTTAAGTGCTGAGTTATCTCTCCAGCTCCTCCAAGATGTACAGGGTTTCTCTATATACAGGGAAACTCTGCACAGCCCTGGCTGTCCTGGCGTTGTAGACCAGGCTGGTCCAGAACTCAAACATCCCCCTGTCTCTGCCTCCTGAATGCTAGGATTAAATGCTCCACCATGCCCAGCCTCTCAAATATTTTTTTAAAACATGGTGTGTGTGTGTGTGTGTGTGTGTGTGTGTGTGTGTGTGTGTGTGCAGATAGTGCATAGAAATTCAATACCAGTGTTTACAAGTAGAGGCCTTTACCCCGTTCAGGAGGCACACTCTTGTTGGCAGTATGATTTGCATGTGGGAAAGCAAAAATCTGTCCTTGGTTCAAGTGACCCCCACAGGTCATCACTTCATTTACTTTGCAAACCTTTGCTTCTTTGAATATCAGAAGGTGGCCTGTGGAGTGGCTACACAGTGTAAGCAGGGCAATGGTAGATGACTAAAATGTATGTACGCTGAGCCCTTGGCAGAATCAAAAGAGCCCAAGGAGGTTAATTGAGTTGGAGGGGCTGAGCTGAGTCTCTGGCTTCTCAGTGCTCCTCATGTTGTCTGTCTGGCCCAGAGGAGTTCAGTGTCAAAGTGGAGGATGAGAGAATGTGGCGAGTCTGCCCAGTAGAAGTCCATCGTGTCAGGACTGACCACTAGGGCCATTGCCATTGAGGACAGAAGCCCAGGAGGACTGAGCTTTAGGAATGTATGTGTTTCAAAAAGCGTAAAATTTTCTGGAATTTTGTTCTAGGCACTAAGACACCTGAGGACTTCCGAGTTTAAGCCCTATGTTATATTTGTGAAGCCTGCAATTCAGGAGAAGAGGAAGACACCGCCTGTATCCCCAGACTCCGAGGACCCAGCAGCTTCGTTTGTAAGTTTAAAGTTGATTGTTTTTTCTTTGAAGGGAGGGGCTGCACCTAGCTGACTATGGCCACTCTGAGGGAGAGGGACAGAGAGCATAGCTCCTGCACAAGGCTGTCTTTCCATTTTATAAGGCTAACAAAAGATGGTCACATAACCAGAAGGTTCAAGAGGGGTAGGAACCATGCCTTCCAATCCGGGCAGGGTGTCTGCCTGGACTCACAAGCTCATGTCAGCATCTTCCCCTAAAAGGGAACTGAGAGTTGTCAGGGGCTCTATGTAAGCGTGATAGACCACAGTTGGCTGTTGAATTTCTGAGTCAAAGCCAAGCGTTGAATGTGTGTATGGAGTATGTATGTACAGGTTATGTGTGTAGGGTGTGTGTGTGCATGTACACATGGGCAACTATGGAGGTCAGAGGTCAGCTTTAGGTGTCTTTCTTCAGGAGTTGTCACCCTGTCTTTCGTTTGTTTTACTCTATGAGTGTGTGTGTGTGTGTGTGTATGAGCATGCTTGCTCGCAACAGTGGGTAAGGTAGGACTGAAGTTCCAGGGATTGTGTGGAGACACTGCAGAGAGCTTCTGAGTATTCGAGTAGCCCTGAGAGAGAGAAGATAGGATTGCAGAACACCTCCCGGGAGAATTTAGCTTTTTCCCTCTGGACAGATAAAAGAAGAAATGAGCTTAGTACTTTCTTAGGTTTCCATCATTAAAAAAAAAAAAAGAAAGAAAAAAGAAAAGAAAAAAAAAAGTCTGGGCCTTTGTCACTCATCCCTGAAATTACTGATGCCACAGAAAAGAAGGAATTGATGACAGAGGCAGAAAGAATATTTTGTAAGTAGGTCTCCACAGGGGAGGTCAGAATTCCACCTTCCCATATGGCGGTGTGAAAACAGGTCCCTAGAAGCAGGGAAGGCAACAGAGGGACAGAAAGGGACATGGGTGAAAGCCAACTACAGATTTCATGTTGTATTTTCTTGAGTGGATCTGCCACTTTCCCCACAAACCAGGTTTGTTGTCCACGTTACACAACTGAAATTCCAGTTCCTAGGGACTCTGCATGAAGCATCACCAGGTTGGGTAAGGCAGAGTTTTTGTGTAGCTCTTAATGCTAGGTGTTGGAAAAGAAGCGAGGTGCTGTTGTGAAGCCTTAATCTAATCATTCTTTATCAATAAAAAAAATCAGGAGTCAGATATCAGGGTAAGAACCCAAAAGATCAGAGAAGCAGGGGAGCAGCCACCAGTGACCTGCTCTCCCGTTCCTCCATCCGAAAGGCTGAGATCCCCTCTAAGCCCTGCCTTACTGCTTCCTGTCTCCTGTCTGTCCTCAGTCCTTCAAGACCTCTATGGTTAATTTTGGTCAGTTAGTCGCTGCCTCCACCCTCTGACTCCAGGCAAGCTTTATTGTCAGACTATAATCAAAGTATCACAAAATACAGTTGTCCCAAGGTTCTCTTAAGTCATTCTTCCTTCTCTATCCCGCCAATTTGGCCCTGCTGTAAAACAAAGAGTCAGTGGCTCTTTATGAATGAAAAAATCAACACAGAGAATGCTTAGAAGTATGTGTGTGTGTGGGGGGGGGCGGTGGTGTGTAGAGGCCAGAGGTTGCAGACGGGTATCTTCCTCTCTCACTTCACCTTATTTTTGAGGCAGGGTCTCTCACTGAAACTGGGGCTTGCTGTTTTGCTTAGATTGGTCTGGCCAGCAAGCCCCTGGGATTCACCTATCTCTGCCTTACCCTACTCTGCCCTAGTGTTGGGGTTATAGATGCATGCCCACCCAGCTTTTACATGGGTGCCTGGGATATGAACTTTGGTCCTCATCCTTGCATGGCAGACACTTTACCTAATGAGCCATCTTTTCAGCCCCTCTATTTTGTGTGTGCGATATTAAGGATCAATCCCCGGCCTCACATACATTAGGCAGGTGCTCTGCCACTAGTCAATAGACTTCTATTTTTTGGAGACAGGGTCTTGCTTTGTAGCCCAGGCTGGATTGGAACTCATGATCCTCTAGCCTTCTGAGTGCTGGGATTACTGGTGTGTACCACCACATCTAGCTTCACACCCGGTGACGCTGGCTTTTATACACAGATATAACCAGGCACCCTGAAACAATGGTTCTCAGTTCAGAGGTCCTTGGGGAATATTTTGGGAGTGTATGATTGTGTCTGCTGTCCATGGGTTTCCTTCTCTGTACTATGCTGTTACTACTCTCTACTCTCATGCTCACAGTTAAGGTTATCTACAGGACACAGGCATCCATTCGGCACATTAAATAAAGGCAGGTTCTGCCAGGAGAGCATCCCCCCAGACCCTATACTGTCTCTTTCCTTGCAGGATGAGCAGCAGCAAGAAATGGTCGCCTCTGCCACCTTCATTGATCAGCACTACGGACACCTGATGGACACCGTGCTCGTGAGGGAGGACCTGCAGAGTGCCTGCAGCCAGCTCAGAGCTGTCATAGAGAAGTTAAGCAAGGACACTTACTGGGTACCCATCGGTTGGGTGAGGTAACTGCATCGTATAGCATCCAGTCTGGAGGGACCTCAAAGACCTTATTGCCCAGCTTCCCTCATGTATTGTCAATGAATCGCAAGTGCAGAGTGGAGCAGGATTTCCCACAAGCTGTCATCGCCCAGTACTGGTGGGAAGCTTTGCTTGGCGTTGGATTTTTGTCTGTCTTTTTGCACTGCACCCCTTCACGAGTTGAATTGAAAGGGGCAGTTCACAGAGTAACATGTCATTCATTAAAGTCTCGAAGGCAAGTTGGCCTTGATTTTTTGTACCAAAGCTATGTAGCCACTGTCTTTTGGGGGTGATGGTGGTGAATTTATATAGTGATTTACAGTGACGTTTCAGCTTTATAAATATAACACTTCACTGGTCCAGCTTTGTTGGAAATTGTTTTCCCCAAGGGGATCTTCTGTGCAAATGAAGACCTGTCTTGCAGCACTGAGATATTACCTTTTAACTTCTTTTTGGTAGTGCTTGCCTGGTGGTAGAGAAACTGGTCCCCTGACTTTTTACATAGTGCACATACATGATGTTTTTCCTGCAAGACAGAGAGGCACACTGAACAGTCCACATGGCTCACTAGACTATTCTACAATGAAGCAGTGCCTTTGGGGACTCTTGAGGAATGTCAGGCTGCCTGTCCCCTTTCCGAACACCCCCATGCTCCTGAAAGTGAGTCCTTGCTGTGTTTGATTTGTCCTATAATGTCAGCTGTCCGTCATTATGCCTTGGTACTAGGCTGTCTCTATTTTCAGATTGGGCTCCTGTTGTGCTATATTGTGGGGAATCAGGTGACTCCCATCTGTCAAAGCTGTGTCTAAGCCACAATAAATCAGCCCTGTCCAAAGTGTATAGACTCAAAGTGTGGGTCTGTCGTGTTGTCTCGAAGCAGCAGTCATTTCTCAAGGGACTGTGACAGGTCAGAGATGTTGGGGGAATTTTACTTCTGATGAGCCACCAGTCCCGTGTTAGCTGCAAGGCTGAGGCATCTTTCGCATTGTCTTTGTAAATACACCAAGATGATGGTGTAACAATGTTACCATTCCCATTCTACAATTTTGGAAAGAAAGGAGACTTAGAAACTTTAAATCATGTATGGAAGTTTACACAGCCACAGGCGGGGGTGGGGGGACCAAAAACCAAAACAGCACAAGGCTGAGGAGGTGGGACTTGAGTTCAAATCCCTAGAACCCACATACAAGCCTCATTTGTAGTGCGTATTTGTAACCCCAGAACTTCAGTCAGGAGATGGGAAGTAGAAACAAAGAATCTCTGGAAACTTTTGAACTGGCTAGTCTGCACTTACACACCTATGAACTCACACACATTGTGCACTTACACACATACCTGCACATGCATAATGGTACAGCTGTGTATATTCGAGCCTCAAAATTTCTCACAGAAGATATGATCCTTAACCACTATGCTATATTGCCTCATGACCAAAATAGTGTGCAGTATGTTTACAACTTCTAGGACTGAAAGGATGCAGTTTTTTTTTTAAAGATTTTATTTATTTATTATGTATACAACACTCTGCTTCCATGTGTATCTGCACACCAGAAGAGGGTACCAGATCTCATAACGGATGGTTGTGAGCCACCATGTGGCTGCTGGGAATTGAACTCAGGACCTCTGGAAGAGCAGCCAGTGCTCTTAACCTCTGAGCCATCTCTCCAGCCCAAGGATGCAGTTTATATATGTGCAAGATACCATTTGCTTCCCATCTACAAAATTCCAGCTAACTTTCTTGCACAAGAACTCTTGGAACTCTTTGGCTTACCACCAGGTAAGTGATCAATCTCATTTGTAGGACTTTCTAGCAAAAGGGTGGGTCCTCCTTTCTCAATTTTTAGCCAGTACTTAACAATTTCACAGAATTCCAGGGTGGGGGGAGGCAGTTGCCTCGAGAAGGGGGATGGAAAGCGGGGATCTTGAGTTCACTCCCAGGCAGATGACGGTTTAGGAAGAGCTCATTCCTGGCTGTCTCACATCTGCAGCACGATGGAGACCTTATCTGGTTACAGAAAGTCTGACGTGGGTGATTTGCCCTCCGGTGTTGGGCACTGGGTGACTTTTTAAAGTATGTGTGCCATACTAAGAGTCATTTTCTGCTTACTCATACTTTTAGCCATTTCTCAGATGAGGTGGTAGTAACTCAGTGTAGATTATGAGGTAAGGTATGAAAATGGACTTGGTTTATTAGCAATTAAAGTACCTTCCCTTCTCCCAGGACAAGTTATGTTCTCAGCTGTTTGTCTGCTGTGAGATCCACAGGAGTAGAGAGGATAGGGGACAGGTGTCATCTGGAAGGCATGCTTTTGCTGTTTATACAAAGCAGAGAATGTTATTCCAAAAAATAAATGTACCAGTTTGCAAATATGTATTGGTGGAGTGTGTATAAATGCAAATCCAAGCCCAATCCAACCCACAGTATGTGTGTTCTGAGCCCCCAGCAAAAAGATTAGCAAAAGTTTCTCACCCCTGGCCTGTACACCAGTTCAGCTCTATGCCTCCCAAGAAACACCGTTTTATTCCTTGGGCATTAAACAGTGAAGTCTTTGGTCTGTGTCTATAAGCAAAAAGAATGTGATCTCTAGAGGACTTTTCAAGGTCAAGAACATTAAATGGATCCTGTATGTGTTGCCACTGCCCGACCTGCCCCCATGGCAGACATCACTCCATTACAGAGCTCATCTGCTTTTGGCTCTTTCAACACAGTTTTTGGTATCGGTGCATGCTGTCCTTGATCCAGTGGTGAGTAGTCTTCCCTGACTCCCAGCCCATTCCTTGCAAAAGAGATATTTGAGGTTTTAAGCCCCTGTCAATCACAGCTCAGACGTGTTTCTCAGACAGTAGTGCTTTTGATATTATGTATATCCCCAGGGCTTTACAGCATGTGGACAGTTGAACCGTGCACATACTTATCCAGTGACACACCTGCCACCAGTCACAGGACCAGGCACCCAAGGCAGTGAGAGGATATTTTGTTTGCTTTGTATGTGGACTGTGTGTGTGTGTGTGTGTGGGGTTCTTTTGCTTTCACATATGTCTGTGTGCCATGTGGGTGCTGGGAACTGGATCTAGGTCCCTGGAAGAGAAGCCAGTGCTCTTGACTACTGAGTCATCTCTCCAGCTCCTGGTTTGCTTTTTAAAGACAGATCCCACGAGGCTGGCCTCATCCAAACTGGCTTTGAATTCATGGTCCTCCTGCCTCTGCCTCCCAAGTACTGGGATTACAGGCATAACAATGTCAGCTCTTGATATATTTAACAATTATAAATTTCAGCATACATATAAAGTCCATTTCAGGATCAAACAGTTAAGAACCAGTCAACTGCATTTGTTTGGTGAGTCGATCCATTTCTTCCTCCATTTCTCTGCCCTTTGAATATATTCTGTAACCATCAATTCCTTTAGTTAGGCCAGTGGTTTTAGGACAAGGTGGTATGGAATCATTTTCACTGTTTCTTCCTCCTCTAAATACAGTTAAACACCTTCCATACAGGGAGTTTGAGTACAGTAAAAGCTGCCTGGGAAGAGACTTGGGGGCTCTGGCAATGTGGTGACACAGTTGTGCCAACAGTGCACACAATGACATCAATAATTAGTTCCCCTGAGACTTATCCTTGGAACGCAGGTTAGGAGAGAAGCCGACTCCAAAATTCCGTCCTCTTGTGGCATCTAGCCTTGCCAGCATGAGCTTTCACTTGTGTTTTTGATCTTAGCCATTCTAACAGGTTTAAGATGGAACCTCAAAGTCATTTTGATTGTGTTTCCCTGATTACTAAGGATGTTGACCATTTAAGTGTTTCTTAGAGTCATTTGAGAGTCCTCTGTTGAGAATTCTCAATTTAGATCTGTACCTGTAGCCATGCCCAAAGGGGTGTGGCCACTAACACAAAGGCAAGGGTGGATGCCACTAAATCCTCTGACCCCCACACTTATGCCATGGTACATGTCCCCAAATTGTACACAGACACATGGACACACACACACACACACATCACATTTTTTTAAGTTATGGAAGCAAAACATACAAATCAAAATTAAAACTTGGATTAACTAAAAAATATGATATTTATAGTATTAAAGTCCTAGCAGGAGATGACAAAGGTAAGGCAGTAAGATTCAGAGGAATGGTGGCTGAGCCAACACCCCCACTCCCAATCTGGAGAAAGCCAGCCTACAGTTCAAGAAGTAGATCAAATCAAATTTCAAGTTTGAGTTAGAAACCCTTACACAGCCTATTTAATCTCCTAGAGACTGAAGATTAAGGGGGAAGAATACCAACCTTAAGAACAGCAAAAAATAGCCAGGCAGGAAAGGAATTCAAGTTCTATTTTTGCATTGGGAAGGAGTGGCAAAAACGTCACAATCCGAGAACAAAGAGCTATTAATGTTGAAGTCTGCGTTCCGTGAGTCTATCTTAGGAATAGGGGAGATGGACACAGTTCTCAGAGGGAAACAAAACTGTGGAGACCTGTCCCGAAGGCAGCTCTAAACAAAGAAATGAACCGAGGAAGGGGTGGAAACTTCCACAAGAGATGAGTCAGCAACATAGAAGGAACTAGAACAGGCTAACACCTTTAAAGCTTCTTTACCGGAACTGGCTGGACAAAACAAAGGTAACCCCCATCATATGTGGTGCTCAATATTTGTGCAGGAACCACTTTTGTATTTTAAAAAGGAGGGAGGAGGGCCTGAGAAGACAGCTCAGCAGCTAACACACTTGCTGTGCAAATTTGAAGACCTGAGTTCAAATCCCCATAGCCCAAAAAAGGTTGGCATGGTAGCTTGTGTCTGTACTTCCAGCCACTGGTAGGCAGAGACAAGAGAATTCCCAGATGTTCAAGGGTAGGCTAGGTCTGGTGGCATATGACAGCTAACAACAAAGATACCCTGTCTCAAACAAGGGAGGAAGTGAGGTCTGACCTCGACACGCGTCATTTAAGAAGTAGGGAGTGACAGTGATGATAGCACATGCCTTTAATCCCAGCACTTTGGGAGACATTGGCAGGTGGATCTCTGTGAGTTCGAAGCCATCCTGGTCTACAAAGAGAGTTCCAGGACAGCCAGGGCTCTGTAGAGAGACCCAGTCTCAAATAATAAATAAATAAATAAATAAATAAATAAATAGTAGAGAAAGAAAAGTACTAAAAGACGTTGGCAGAACATGGAATTTGAAACAGTAATGGCTATGGTAATGTCAGATAAAGCAGAGCAGAGAAAAACAATTGCTGGGGACAAATAGAGGGATTATAAGAAGATAAATCAATATACCAAGAAGACACCTTAAAGAAGGATGCACCCAAGGGGAGAGTGTCAAGATCTATGACAATGAAGCAAAAATGGACAGAACTGGAAGACAGGCAGTTAAGAGCACTTGCTGTACCAGGTGGTGGCGGCACGTGCCTTTAATCCCTGAAGGCAGGAGGATCATGAATGTAACATTACCCTTGGCTAGTTAGCAAGTTCCAGGCCACCCATAAATACAAATTAGGACTTGAGGAGTGACTCAGTCAGTAAAGTGATTACAACACAAGCTGAGGACCCAAGTTTGGATCTTTAGCACCCACTTAAAAGCCGGGTGTGGGGGTGGCACAGAGACAGGCAGATCCCTGGAGCTCAGTGGCCGCCTCTCCTAGCTCAATCAGGGAGCTCCAGGTTCAGTGAGAGATTCGGTCTCAAAAACAAGTGGTCAAAGAAGACTCTGCCAGAATGGGTCTCCACATGCAGGACACACACACACACACACACACTCACACACACACACACACAAATACACAGGCGCATGCGTAGAATACAAATAAAAGACTTGTCATGTCCTTCCATGTGCCTGCCTTGTTTTGTGTGCCAAGCTTTATTAAAACACCCAAAGATGGGTCATGCGGTCACTCCGGAGTATCTTGAGATTATAAGCATCCAAGAAACGCTGGGTCTTCTCTGTGTTTTCCATGGTGAGTAACCTTGTGTCTGGAGGAAGGGAGGGAAGGGGAGGAAGAGGTGGAGAAGGAGGAGAAGAGGGGATATCAACAGTGGCAGTGTTCTTTGGAGAGCCTGGGCATCCACTTCTTCCTTCCTTCCTTGAAGACACAGAGCCACTAATCCTATCTAATAAAATGCTCAAATGGCCATGTGTTTTACTAGTCATGGACCTTAGACCTAGCTTTCAAGACTAGGTTTATTAATTTTTTAATTTAAAACATTTAAAAAACTATTATCATGGGGGGTCTCTTTGCCACAGCACACACATGGGGTCAGTGGACAGCATTGTGGAGTGGGTTGTCGCCTTTCACCTTTACATGGGGCTCTGGATATCAAACTCAGGCCATGAGGCTCACTCCTTCACCTGAGGAACCATCTCACCCTCCCCTGGCACAGATCACTTCCCCTTAGACTCCCACAAAGCCTCACAGCTGGTGACAAAAAAATGACCATTTCCAGGAAAGTCAAAGCTCCTCCCCTGAGCTGAGCCTCATTGGCCGTTGGTAGAGCGATGTGCTATCATAAAAATGACATACCTATTCCTCTTGGTTGAGAAGATACCTTGTTGTGTTTCTGATATAGCGCCTTGAATTCTTGAAGGAAAAAACAACCAGAAAGGCTTGTCAATGTGTGCACTGGGGGAGAAGGTATGAGAGTTGAAATTCTAAATCCTAAGGATAGCTTAGGAAAGGCAGGGAGAGGCCGCCTTTAAAACATTGCTCATGGCTCCCCTGAGCTTTACCGCCTTGCTTGGTTGTTGAGGCAGGGTCTCAATACTAGGTAGTCTAGGTTGTTCTCAAATGAGTCATCCTCCTGCCTCAGCCTCTGGACCAATTCTCCCTATTCCACTTTTGAAGAGTCACTGGGGCTGATCAGCCACATGCAGGCTCACATTGACACCCCCCCCCCATTTGTACATTCAGCCTTTCCTATGAATTTGGGGGTGGTGCTGCCCAGTGCTTTCTGAAACTGACTCGGTAGCTTTACCACCAGGATGCCTCTGGTCGTTCCACAGTCTGCATTTGTGAGCTACGCTTGCATTGCAGGATTTTCTTTAAGTGACCTAGCTGCTCGGGGATTAGCCTCTATGCTGAGCACAGACTAACTTCTGGGACACCTGGAACTATGACAAGAGTGAGCACGTGCCTGCCAGTCCATCTCCGATGCTCTGCGCTCATAGTGGGGTTTGCGGTCACCCAATCTCCTTAGAATGCCCTGGTTTTCCATGGTGATTCTCACTAGCTCTCGGTTCCTTGCTTCTCTGTTTAAGCTGAAAAACACAAAACCAGGGTGGGTGAAGAAGAAGAAAGCATTTCTCCTGGATGGGATGAAAGAGGAGAGGAAAGCCTCAGACAGTGCCCTCTGGAAGATACACGAAGCATTCAGTTTCCATCAATAGTCCTCAGCTTCGCTGCCAGCTGGAAGTCTAATTTGTTGATATGGGATAGGGCTTAGGTCTTGGTGTGGAGCTAGATTACGCTCTGACTCTAAATTACTCCACGTTGCATAAGACAGTTGTTTTCACCCCGGGCCTTGTCCTGAGAGACTCCACCTCACCAGCAGCTTTTGACACTATTTGGAGGATACAGCCTCTTCTTCAAATATCACTATCTGCCCAGTGACACCCACACATCCCAGACAGCTAATCTACTTATTTTGGAGTAGAGAGGGTCCCATCTTATACATTTATACAGGTGAATTGCAATTGTAGGAGCACACAGGTTATGTTAAAACCTTAAGAGAAACACTAGGCTCAAGAACCAGACTGCAGAAAGGGTGTAGCTCTCACCTGGACCCCATAAAGAAGTTGACAACTTGTTTTAGATGCTGATGGTCCCAATTCCCTGTCATCTGACCACATATGTGGACCAAGGGACAAGCTGAGAACCGCTGACTGTTCTAGGGGTGTCAGGACAGCTCAGTTCCCTCTGTTGACACTTGAGTTGTATTTGTTTTTCCTGTTCACCCATCTGTATCTGAAATCCACCTGTCCAATATCTGCTCAACTAGACCAGGCCTGACCCTTTTGCCTCAAATGCTGGACTCAACTCTGCAGTTCAACCTGACCCTGCTACCTGATTCTTCCTCCCCAACCCCCCAGCAGCCTCTCCATCTAGGCCATCTCATCAAGACAGAGACTTAGTCCTTGTCAGTTTCCCAGCTTTGGTCATCATTCTGTAACCCGCACATACAGACACATAGAGAGACATTTACTGTACAGGCATGTAATGTGTAATCTAAGAGTTAACATAGTAATTAAGATAGGAATAAAAGAACCCTTGTTTATCTCAGCCAGGGTGCTTCAAAAACGAAGTGGCAGTATTGGGCAAATTGATGCCAACAAGAGCTCAGAGCTTGTGAATTTATTATTATTTGATAAATCCAGATGTGTGGAAAGTCCCAAATGTGTTCATCTATGTTTCTGACAAAACACTCACGACCTCAGCATGTTGTTAACATTTCCCAAGGATTATAATGTGAAACCAGGATTGGAAACTTGGTCTATAAGCATGGAAGGCTCCCTGCGGATAAGGTATACATGTCTGGAGTCAAGTTTTGGTGCAATCTCTCCTTCCCTTGGCTTTCAGTTTTGTTTGAGATCTCCTGGTAGATATAGGACTTCTCCCTTCCTCTATACACACATTTGCCATTCCCCGGAGTACACTTTCTTGACCTTTACCACACTGCTTTAGTATGTTTTTTTTTCCTCAAATGTTATATCTTAGATTGCAAGTGTTTGGGGTTGGGAAATAATGCTCCCCATTTCATCTATTTCTGGGGACACCCAGCATCTAGTTCTTACCTAGCATGTAGAACTTAGTCAAGGATTTTTGTGGAACCGTTTGTTGGAATGTTGTAGCATCGTCTTGGTTATGATGCTGAATTTGAATGTTTGTAGATTCCCCTCACCCCCAAATCCATATGCCTGACCTAGAACACTCAACATGATATATTAAGAGGTGAGGTTTTGGGGATGGGATTAACAACCTCATGCTAGAAGTTAGGGGAGACAATTCCTGCCCTTTCTGCCCTAAGGTTCCAGTGTCAAGATAGCTGTCTCTGAAGAAAGCAAGCAGGTCCCACACCAAGGCCAATCCAGAATTCACTGGTGCCGCCTCCTATCTCTGGATTCCCCAGCCTCCAGAACTAAGAAACTGTTGCTCATGTCTTGCATCTGAACCTCTACTACACATGGGCATTCTGCAACGATACCCAAGTGTGTGCTTGGGACAAGCTCTGGAGAGAGCAAGGGGAGCTCTCTTCAAAGACAACAAAGGTGGGATTGAACCGGGGGGGGGGTGAGGGGGAAGGTTCCAGTTTGTGAAGCTGTCAATCTCGGTAGCATGACTTCTTGCTTCTCTCCATAATAACATCCTTTGAAGTGATCCTCTCTCCCTCAAACCCAAAGGGAAGGGAGTTTCCAGAGAATGAAATGCAAAGAGAGAGAGAGGTCTACCTTTTCGCAAGATACTCATTCCAGCAGTCCACCTTGGCAGGGCCGCGATGAGCATTGGCGATTTTCTGACATAGTTGTTTATTTTCGTATTCAATTTTGTTGATTCTCTTTTGTTCACCCTGGGAAGAAACCCCCCCGTGGTGATCTCGCCACTGTGCTGCCTCCACAGTGGTTTGCATCACCTTCCTCTGGGACTTCGAGAAAAAAGGGGGCACAACGAGAACCCTAGTGGACCCCAGAGCAGAGCTTCAACAAACTGGGGTTGAGTATCAGGTGAGAGTGTTAATGGATCCTTAGTTTGGTGGGTATTTAGAAGGCTCTGGGGAATTGAGTCTCTTTAGAACAAAAACTTCAAACAATTCAGTAAAATACCTGGATTTTGCTCAATTTTAAAATATGATGTGTGTGTGCCATTGGAGGTTTGGTATCCACAGCAGGCTTCACTAGAAGACAAAAAAACATTGCTACAGAACAGGATCCTAACAGCTTTAGAAACCACCAGGCCACCCGGCCCCAACCATTGAACATTCCACCTTTGAATTCCAATAGAGATCTGGTCTAGCAACTTCAATTAGGTGAATTTTCCCATCTGACATCTCTGGAGAGTTTGGACTGATATGAATGAGTAGTGAGGGCTAGAAATTCCATAAGGATGGGTAGGGAAGCAGTTCAGTCAATAGAATGCCAGGCACTCAGCCCACCAGGGACCCTGGGCTTGATTCCCCCCGACCCTCAACCCAAGCCCACTGTCTAAAACCAAAGTGGTGGCCTGCAGGCCTGTAATCCCAGCTTCCCAGAGGTGGAAGCAGGTCAACCAGGAGTTCAAATTCATTCTTGACTCTCAGCCAGCTCCTGCCCCACCTTGGCTATGTGAGCCCATCTCAAAATTCATAGAGATAAATTTCCTTTCAATCTAATGAAATGACACCTTTTCTATCCCTCCCCAGTGTTACTAGTCTGTTGGGTGCTGTGCTCACATTCTTTTACTCTGGCTCTACAGACTTTAAAAACTGATTCTTTCTAGCACACGGATGCTCCAGTAGAAAACAAATTGTGTCACTGATCATAATGTCCTCTTGGCCTTTGGCCATATCCCTCCAAAGCCAGGACTAGTATAGTCACTGCCTCTTTGGTGGATCCTTTTAGAACTCCAAGAGGCACTGCCCACTGCCCACATACCTATTTGTACTCTATTCTTGTGCAGTATGTAGTGGCCAAAGTCCAATTTCTTCCTGAAGGTTGTGCTTTGTCTGTGATTAGAGACGATAACAGGGTAGGCCAAGTAATCCAGGGAATTGTTCATCTTCTCCTGCTAGTCTCACTTCAGAAATGAGACACCTTGACTCCGCTGTGAGGCACTTAGCTGGCCCTATGTAGGGGTGTCATAGTTACTCAGTTATGACATCAGGAACAAGTCTCAATGGAAGAATAGGAGAAGGGCATGTCTAGCTGCCTCTGGGCATGTAAAAAATTTTAATTTTAAGTTGAGAGAAAATTTCTCTATGTTGATGGGGTGTGGAATAATACGGAACTTATATGCCCCGTGCTATGACTGGATCAGGGTAAGTAGCCTCTCTCTCCCCTCAAGCATTTGCAGTTCTGCGCTGGATGTTCTGGTTTGTGCTAAGTCTTTGAAGCTCCCTACCTGCCTGGAAAGTTGATGTTGCAAGGCTGGAGGAGAAAGGAAATGTATTATGTGGAGGTCCCTGGCTAGCACAGACAGGCACCCAGGGAGGGAGGAATTCCAGCCCTCATGCCCTTCGAGCTATGAGCAAAGAAGTCAGAGTCTCCTGCAAGGTTTTCCTGAAGACGTGGGACTATAAGCTTTCCTAGGGAACGAAACACTTAAGAGCCGAGCCAATGTAACCAGGTGCGGTGGAGGCAGGAGGATCAACCTCAAAGTTATCCTTGGTTATATAGAAAATTAAAAGCCAGCCTGGGCTACATGAGACCCTGTCTCGAAAACCTAAATGTGAAAAACAAAACAAAACAGAAAACAAACCTTAGTAAGTGGCAGAGTTGGACTCAAGGTGTGGATTCCTGGATTCCACTCTCTGGATTTACCAGACACTCTCTGGATTTACCGCTTTGGAGTTAGGGGCTCTGCCACTCTCCATGGCTGCGCTGAGAGAAGCTTTGATTAAAGTAATCTACCAAGCCCTTTGCTTTCAGTGGAAACTCAGGAGAGAATCAGCTACTGACACCAAGTGGCTTAGAGCGGAATGGCAGCTGCTCCAGGAAGATCTGCAAAGGAGGGCGTGGAAGACAATTTACCCTGATACTCCTCAGAGCGCACAGCCCTGGGCGCAGATCCCGCGAGTGCTCAAAACATTCAGTGATGTGCTTCTGGTACCGCGATGCCTGTTTATTCAGTGTCAGGAACTGAACCAGGGCTTTGTGCATGCTAAGTACCTTAACGGTCCAGGAACCTCCTCAGCCCCTTGAATGTTTCTGGAATCTTTCCAATAATCCTTAGAATCCTTGCATATTCTGTTCTGCAATGCTCAGGACTTTAGGATATTTTAATACTTATAATGAGATATTTAGGGATTATCTAAATATGAAATTCATTAATGCTTCACATAAACAAATATCCTGAATGTAATTTTCTACAGTAATTTTTAGTGCACCTGTGTTTTGACTGTCATCCGTCACAGGTCAGGTATGAGAATTTTCCACTTGCATTGTGTTTACACTCTAAAGTTACGGATTTGTAAACACTTCGGATCTCTAAAATTATAGCTGCTCAAACTATTATTGTGACGCCGTAACCCCCTCCTCCCTTTTATTCGCCAGCAAACAGGCGAATAGATTAAGTAATCCCCCGGGGTCAGCGGCCAAACTTGGCGACTTAAAGCCCCAGCTTTAAAAACTCAATGCCGATTCATAATGGACATCGAAAGAAGTGTCCCAGCGTAGGGCTGTCTCTTCCCTGTGACCCTGGGTAAAAGATCCATCTCCTGGAGTGGGGAATTTGTTCAGCAGGTGTGTGTGTTGGGAAGACGTGTTTCTGATACGTGTCTGTTTGGGGCCAAGGAACCGATGCCAACGCTGCTGGTTTGAAGCCAGAAGGGGGTGAAGCCCAAGGGTCCCCGTTACCCCAGGCGTGGGGTTCAGTGAAGGAAGTGCCCGCGCTCCCTTGCCTTAGCCAGGGTGAGAGAGAGGGGACCCGCGACCCGGGAGTGACGACGTCTCGATCAGGGACACGCCCCAGGGTTCTGCGGCTCGTGGGCCGGCCGCGAGAGTCCTCTGCGCAGCTTCTCGCAGCCGGCGGGCCCGCCTCCGGGGCGGGACGGGGCGGTTTCTTTGGGCAGCCCCGCCCCGCTGACCCGGCTTCTCCCCTGGCTCGCTCCTGCCCCGGCGTGCAGGGCCCCGCCGCCGCCATGTCCGGCTCGTTCGAGCTCTCGGTGCAAGATCTCAACGACCTGCTCTCAGACGGCAGCGGCTGCTACAGCCTCCCGAGCCAGCCCTGCAACGAGGTCATCCCAAGGATCTACGTGGGCAACGCGTGAGTCTCGGGAGGGCCGACTCCGCAGCCGCTCCCCGGGCGCCCCGCCCACTCGGGGGCTGGAGTGGGGTTCAAGGGCGTGGATGGGGGCGGGGAGAACCTGGGCGCGGTCCCCGACCTGCGAGCAAGAGCGGGGAGCTGGGGACCCGGTTGGAATCGACACCCACTCCCCCACGCGTGAAGCCGAGGAACCAGACCCCGCATGCCCTGAGACCCGAAGCTGCCCCGGCCTCGCTCCCCGGCCACCACCCTCTCTGGCTTCCGCTTAGGCGGGGTCGAGGCTACCACGTTCTCTTAACAGGTGGCAGTGCTGTCTCTTGGCCTCTTGGCGTCAGGTGACAGCTGCCTAGTTCTGCAGTGAGGTCACCGTGGAATGTCTGCCTTCGTTGCCATGGCAACGGAATGACGTTACAATCCGGGTGTGGAGCTTTTCCTGCCGGTGTCAGGAAATCCAAATACCCTAAAATACCCTAAAAGAGGAAGTAGCTGAGCCATGGCTTTCCTGGCTTCTTCAGATAGGGGTTGACTTGGATGGGATAGACCAAAATGTTAAACTCCGCAGAAGACCCGAGTCATCTGAAAATTCCTCCTTCAGGAAATGTGTATATTATCCATCTCTTAGGCGTCCTCCTAAAAAAAAATTTTTTTTTAGTAGTACTATTACTAAGAATTTCTCAGCAGTGGGAGAGAATCAGTGTTAACAATGAAAGAAAGGCTGGTGTGACCCATGTTGGGAGAAGGCCCACGTTGTATTTTCACGAGTGTGAAGACCCATTTATCAATGTCATAAGCTCTGTGGGTACGGTACAAGGACTGCATTTCAAAACTGATGACCAAGCTTTCCTCTCATTTCCATCCAATAGGAAGTGGTGGCCTGGGGTGGTTGAGGGGTTGTGAGGACTCTTCATTGTATTACATCCGCGTTTCTTGTCCTGAACCGAGGACCTGCTGTTTAACCTACAGTGGATCCAGAGGGGGTTCATATGACAGGTGCCAGACACTTGGGGACAGGTTGCATGCGTTGCCTCACTCACTCCCATATGGAGCACCTACTATGTGTAACACACCATGAGCTGTTCATTCACTCGAGATGGTGGTGGTCACGATAATGGTGAATTCCTTGACCGTTGGATTCGCATTAGGAAAAGGAGACATACAGGCACACTGTTCTGTATTCTGTCAGCACTGCCGTGCAGTTTTGCTCATTATCCTGAATGGATCAGTCCTGAGGCTCAGTCACTGCAAAGTCCTAGGGAACCCCTCCCACCCCTCCCTATCCCAGCTACCCAAGTTGCCAGGAGCCTGCTTCCTGGGGCCATCGTGGCAGGTATGATGGTTGCCGTGGAAAATATATTCTTTGCCCTCTATGCAAATCTGACCTTGATGGGGGGGGTGCTCAGCCAGGAGGCTCAACTGCTTACCTAGTGCTGAGAATTGGGCATCCTCACCCACCCGGAGCTAGCTCCTGGACCAAAGGGCTTCAGCCACATCCTCTCGGGGTGGTGAGGGAGTCTGTGTAAGCTGTGTTTCCGATCTCTAGGTTTTATAGGTGGTGTGGGTGTGAGGGTGTGAGGGCCAGAGGGAGGCAGGAGGCAGAGCATGGCTGAATGTCTGGAGAAAGCTTGTCTCCCAGCTCTGACTCAGCAGCCCATGGGAGCACATGTGCGGCCCCTGCCTGTCCTGTCCTGCAGAGTTTCAGCTCTGCTCACTGGGGCAGTCCTGTCCTCTCTCTCCAGCTGCCATAACATGCAGATAGGACCTTGCAGGAGACGCTGATTTGCGAAGTAAAAAATCCTGTTTAAATTGGGACATTGTGAGAAGTGAAGTGAAAGACCTCTTTTACCGGTTCAGTCAAGATACCTTCTAACTCCCATTGTTTTTGTTTGTTTGTTTTTTTGGGGGGGATGGCTACTTGCTCCTAAGTACTAAGACATTCTAGAGAGCCCCAGAAATGTCAATAAGAGTATGTATGGCAGGATTGATCCTTCAGGGAACCTGACATGTGACAGTTTGATTCTTCACTCATTCACCATGTATTTATTCAATACCATGTGTCAGGCACTGTTGCAGGTACCGAGGGGACAGACCACTCAAGGAACTCAGACTGAAGCTCTGGACAGATAAGCATGACCCTGCCATGGGATATAAACACCGCAGAGTCAGGCTCTGTCAACAGAATAGCCCCCTTTAACACCCAAGACTACCCCAACTTGGCATTGTTATCCCCATTTACCAGAAAGGAAAACTGAGGCATAGAAAGGCTAAGTGGCTTGCTTAAGGTTGCCTGGCTGGTAAATGGCAGGGCTGGGTTCAGACCCAGGCACTCTGACTCCAGGGTCTATATTTCTTTTGTTGTTTGAATCTGGGTCTTACTGTGTAAATTCAGGCTAGCCTCAAACTCATACTTCTCCCATGGCCCCTTGAGTGCTAGACTTAGAGCTGTGTGCTACCGTGCCTGACTCTCTAGCTTGGCTATACCATCATCAGAATATGGGAACTGTGATGGCACACACACACTGGAAGGAGCTGGGGAAATCCCACTGAGGGCCCTGCAAGAGGAGAGGTGATGCTTTCACAGAGGCAGCAGAGGGAACAGCATGGGCATGGAGCCACAAGTCTATTTGGGGATGCTGCCTGTCACTGGATATGGCTGGGGTGAGGGGAGAGGTCATGAGACGAGGCAGGAGGACCCACAGGGCACAGTGGGTACAGTCTCCTGGCTTCGCCTCCTCTTCCTCACCCAAGGCTGCCTCTTCTTTTTCTGCCACTGCCTCCCATCCAGGTCTGTGGCTCAGGACATCCCCCAGCTGCAAAAATTAGGCATCACCCATGTCCTGAATGCCGCCGAGGGCAGGTCCTTCATGCATGTCAACACCAATGCCAACTTTTACAAGGATTCCGGCATCATCTACTTTGGCATCAAGGCCAATGATACGCAGGAGTTCAACCTCAGCGCCTACTTTGAAAGGGCCGCAGACTTCATCGACCAGGCCTTGGCTTACAACAATGGTAAGGAGCTTACAGCCAGGACCCGTGGGAGGCGGCTTTGACTTGGGCTGGCCTAGAAAGCAGACCTCTGCAGGTCTTCCTTTGGACATTCTGTTGCTTCCTGACCCCTGTGGTGATGACTGAGGACTTTAAGACTCTCTCTGCCTGGCGGCTCAAGTGGCCCCGATGCACAAGTAGTTCCACTCTTTCCCACAGTGGCAGCACCAGGGGCCTTGCCTGTAGTTTGATTTGGGCAGAGGGTGGCTCCCAACCACCTATCCCTTGCCCCCCCCCCCCGACTCAGACACCTGTGATAATGACAAAGTTTACTAAGGTCCAGGATGCAAAGTCCCGAAGTGAAGGAACCCTGGGACTGGTTGATTCAGCGGTGCCGCAGATCTGGTCACACAGCTTATATTTATATGAACGTGACCAGAATAAGTGAGAGAACAGCTTGCTGTCAGGGGGGTTTCGGTCTGTGGGGAGCCGGTCCTATGTGCATGGACAAAATGTCAGGACAGTGGAAGTGTGTGAGAGAGGAGGCTCTTTACCTCACAGCAGACAGGACACAGAGAGGCATAGTGGGGAAGTAATTGGGGGTCAGCTGTACCTTCAAATGCAAGCCCTCTGGAACCTGCTTCCTCCAAAGAGGCCCCGCCTGAGAAGGTTTCCAGAAGCATTCCAAAATAGTGCCACTGTGAACTGTTTGTTTATGGGGACCATTGCATAGAGTTTATGTATTCCATAGACAAAGGATAATATTTCAGACATACACAGTGCAACGATTAGGCATCAGTGCCTCTTTCCTTTTAATTTAGTGTGCCCGTTTGTGTGTGTGTGTGTGTGTGTGTGTGTGTGTGCATATGTATACATGTGCATGTGTGTGTGCACAAGTGTGTATACATGAGTATGTCTGTGTGTGTGCACACGTGCATGTGTGTACATGTGTATGGGTGCATGCATGTGTGTGTGTGTGTGTATGTGCTTGTACATGAGTATGTCTGTGTGTATACACGTGTGTGGGCATGTGTTTGGGTGCATGCATGTGCACACATGTGTAAGTGTGTGTACATGTGTATGTCTCTGTGTGTATGCATGGCATGTGCACATGTTTGCATGTGGAAGCCAAAGGTGATACTGAACATGGTGTTCAATCGGTCTCCACCCTAGAGACAGGGTCTCTCCCTGGTCCTGGAGCTCATTGACTTACCTAGGCTGCTGGCCAGTGAGCTCCAGGGTTCCACTTTCCTTTAACTCCCTAGGCTTGGGACAGCAGGTGCGCGCTGCTGTGCTGGGCTTTTATGTGGGTGCTAGGAATCTGAACCTAGGCGCTTCTGTTTGAACAGCATGAAGACTATGCCATATCCCCAGCCTGTTTCTTTCCTTCTGAGAGTAAGTGAACCATTTCCCAGAATTCTCCCAGTGGCCATGACCAGCTGAGGGTCTGCACCCTGGAGATGCCAGGTTAAGTCTTCCTGCCACTTAGTCCCTGCAGCTGCAGACAGTAAGTGGGGCTGAAGGAGGACTGCCTAGTGGTTAGACACAACATTAGAAGATAAGTCCTAGAAGGCCACAGGGCAGAGGCCTTCTACACAAACCCAGGCTCCTTCCCCACTCCCTGGGTTTGTGCAGAAGAGGGAGCAATCACTTGTTTCTGAGAGGATCTAAAGAGGCTGTGTGAAGGAGGTATTGTGTGGGCTGGGCCCGGAGCATAGTAGACTCTGTGCCCTGGATGTAACTGAGTATGCTCTCCGCAGGAAGGGTCCCACTGTCAGGTGGGACCAGGACAAGCCACACTGAGGACTTTAGGAGAGAGAGAGAGTGAGAGAGGAGAGAGGAGAGAGAGGAAGTCAGGAAAGTGGGGGGACTCCCATCTCCTGATATAGGAGGATCTAGGGAAATAGAGGAGCATTTTGGGGTAGGGTGATGGGTGCGGAGGAGATGCTGTTAGTTCTGGGTCCCCAGTTTTCTTCCAAACAACGCCTGTGAAGAGCTGTAGGTGATGGCCATTCACTCACCCAGCAACGGAGGATGCCTGGGGATGCTGGAAATGGTAGAGCACCCAAATCCGTGCCACATCCCTTGCTTTGGAAGAATGAACCCTTCAGAGGGAGATCTGATCTGTATGTGGCCAGCAGAGTCACAGGTGCTTGGGGCCCCTGGGGGACTCCCAGTACGGGTGATGTTTATTGAGTGCTCTTGTGTGCCAGGCACTAGCCTGGGGCATTGTCTCTGTCTCTGTTTTGTTTTGTTTTTGAGACAGAGTCTTGCTATGTATCCTGACGATCTTGAAACTCACCCCCAGGGCTGGGGTTGGCAATAGGTCTCAGAAGCCACACTTCAGAGACTAGATTCCACCCTTCGAAGGATGACAAGCCAGAGTGGTGTTTCCAGAAGATTTTCTAGCGTCCCAGTGGGGTGTGGATTGGCAGTGAGTGGTGAGAGTGGAGGATGAGCTCCATTTGTAGGAGGAGAGGCTGGGGAGGCCCAAGTGAGAGACGCAAGAATTCGAGTAAAGTACTGTGTGGGGAGCAGGTGGCTGAAGAGAGGCTGGACTTCTGCCCCTCCTGAGAGGGGGGTGCTCTCTGCATCGTGATGGGACTCACTCCGTTCCTTTCTCCCTCCCTTTTCCCCATCATTGCTTTCCTTGCCCTGAGGAATTCTGAGTTTACATTTCACTGGTGACGAAGGAATGAAACAGACAGAAACAGGAGACAGGAGTGTGGCAATGGGAATGGCTTTTAGTCTGCAGGAAGAAGGCAGGAAAGGATGTGTGCTGTAGGCTGAGAGCCGGGTGGAGTGCAGTCAAAGAGGAGAGGAGGGGAGATAGAGTGAGGACAGTTTGGGGGAACCACACGAGTGTGTGTGTGTGTGTGTGTGTGTGTGTGTGTGTGTGTGTGCGTGCGTGCGTGCGTGCGTGTGTGGGGGGGGTTGTGTTTGTACTGGAAATCCATTCTTAAAAAAAATTATTTTTCTGTGTATGTGTGTATGCCTGCATGAGTTTATCTGCTCACGTGTGTAGGAGCTCTCAGAGGCAGAAGAGGGCATCTTATCCCCTGGATAAGTTCCAGGTGGTTGTGAGCTGGCTGACATGTGTGCTGGGAACCAAACCCAGGACCTATGTAAGACCAGGAAGTGCTGTTAACTTCTGAGCCATCTCTCCAGCTCTGAATTCCATTCTTTTAAAATGTGCTTTGCAGAGATGTAATTGGCAGTCAGGCCAGTTTATTATGTATTTAACGTGAGAGTCATTAAAATTCAGATGCAAGCAAAGCTATGAAGCTGTCACTACAACCAAGATGGTGAATGTGTCCATCACCCCCACCTTTTTCACGATCCTGTGCAATGTCTCCTGTCCCTCCCACCGTCCATTCTCAAGCATCCCTTGGTCTGCTTTCTGTCACCAGAGACCAGTGTGCATTTCACAGTCTTATGTCAACAGAATTGCACAGCATACACTCTTTTGTGGTCTGGTCTCTTTCACTATGAATATTTGAGTTTCATCTATGCTATTACATACACCTATAGTACGTTCTTTTAAAAACATGTTTTATTTTTATTTGTGTGTGTGTGTGTGTTTGCCACATGTGTGCAAGTACCTATGGAGTCCAGAAGAAGTCATGAACTCCCTTGGAGCTGGAGTTACAGGTACCTATGAGCTGTCCAATATGGGTGTTGGGAACCAAACTTGGCTCTAAAACAAGTGCTTTGAACTGCTGAGCCATTTCTCCCAGTGCCCTTTGCAGTTTCTTGACAAGTGTTACATTGTCTGGACACACATAGCATACCTTGTTTATCTAATTGTGTACATTGTTTTGTTCTAAAACAGAGTAATGCTCTATAGTACAACCTGGCCTCAAACTTTCTATCCTCCTGCCTCAGCCTCCTGAGTGCTAGGATTACAGGCACGTGGCACCACACCTGGTTTCATGTTTTGCTCTTGACTGAAGGATAAAATTCATTCAGAGATGTTTGATGTTACAGAATATGCAGTTCAGCAAATGACAAACACCCATATGCCAACCCCCAGACCAAGAACCAAAACACAGCCAGCACCACCCAAAGCCTGCTCCATGCTCCCTCCCATCTTGGTGCTCACTCCCAGGTTACCACTGTTGAGGCTTCTCAGAGTAAGCGTGGCTTACTGGGCCTCTTTTCTGTTCTGTGGAACCACACTACATTTTTGTGCTTCATTCATGTTCTTTCCCGTAAGTTGCATGTTACTCCATTTTTTTTTTACATTTATCTAGTGAGTGTTTGTGTATGCGTGTGTACATGCATGCCCAGTGTATGGGTGGACATCAAAGTACAATGTGTAAGGGTCACTTCTTCCCAATCATGGGCCCCAGGGATTAAACTTAGGACCTCAGGCTTAGCAACAAATGCCTTTACCTAATGAGCCATCTCCTAATCTTTTTTCTTTTTGAGCCAGGGTCTCATTCTGTAACCTAATCTGCCTTTGAAATTCTAGTGACTGTCCTGCCTTAGCCTCTTAGCATACTGGAATTACAGATGTGTGCCACCACATCTGACTAGATCATTAATTCTTTATTATTTATTTATCACACACACACACACACACACACACACACACACACACATATATGGGGTGAAGGGATGACTGAACTGGGCATGTGTGTAGAAGTCAGAGAACAACTTCTAGAAAGTTCTCTTTACTATGTAGATTCCGGGGTTTGAACTCAAGTCATTAGCTTTGCATCAAGCCCCTCTACCCACTGAACCTTCTCACTGGCCCTACCTAGATCATTAATTCCTTAAAAAAAAGACTCTTATTATTTACCCATTCTGCTGTTGGGAACTTCCACCTGGGGCCTCTATGAATAGTGCTTCTAAGACACAGAAGTCGTGTAAGAACACCCGGGTCCCTGTCTTTCAGTGAAGGTATATGGGCTGCAGTGCCACTGCTGGACAGTAGGGGGCACAGGTGTGCAACTTGAGTAGACGGTGCCAGTTTTCCATGGTGGGGGCCTCTTCACACCCTGCCTTCCTTGGTGATAGAGAAGATTACCAACTGCTTCACGTCTGTCTCTGATCAACTTTTGGTCTTTCATTCTTATTTTGGCTATTCAGGGTGAGACAGCAGCATGGTGGTACACTCTCTACTTGTCAGGAAGAATTTCAGTTTTATGGTGAGTTTGGGCTTCTCCGGTTACCATATCTCCGTTTCTTGCAGGCCGGGTGCTTGTCCATTGCCGTGAGGGGTACAGCCGCTCCCCAACACTAGTCATTGCCTACCTCATGATGCGGCAGAAGATGGACGTCAAATCTGCTTTGAGCATCGTGAGGCAGAATCGTGAGATCGGCCCCAATGACGGTTTCCTGGCCCAACTCTGCCAGCTCAATGCCAGACTAGCCAAGGAGGGCAAGGTGAAACTCTAGGGTGCCCACAGCCTCTCCTGCAGAGGTCTGACCGGGAGGCCCTGGCTGCCATGCTTAGGAAACACAGTGTACCCTGCTCCCAGTGTCACAAGGCACTTGCCCATATGTCTGTCCCATTGTGGTCCTGGGCTGCTCCTCCCTTAGGGAGCATATGAAGAAGCTTGCTAAGGAGGCCTTTCTTTCTCCTTGGCTATCCTTTTCTGTAGTTTATGTCCTTTCCCTGAGTTGGGCTCAGGGAGGAAGCCTGTGGCATAGATACATCTCAGTGACCCAAGGCAGGAGGCCTGTGGGGGTGCAAAGGGCCTGAGCCTCTCACAGGCTCTCCTCATGACCCTCCCCCCCACCTGGGTTCCCCTGAGCGGCCTAGCACAGTGACCCTGGTACAGGATCTATGCACACACAGGCTCTGCTCTCCCCACATGAGTCACTGGTCCTCACAGCCCACCATACCCTCTTAGGCAGAGATGTGACAAGAGTTCTGAAGCAGTCTGGAGATGGCTTATTAGTTAGTGGCTGGAGTTCCCCAAAGAGGATGCGTTTCCATTATTTCCTTAGAATTAAAGATGCTATACAGGGGCCCTTGGGTTGGCAAATCGGTTTTTCCTAGAGGGCTCTCCCAAAAAATCTCTTTGGAGTGTTTAGTGTGCCTCTTTGGGGATCTTACGTTCCATAACTGTTGCTTCAGTGCCTTCTCTGTGGATGGCTCTACTCCTTTGCCTGTTAGACGAGCAATGCCTTGGGCAGGGTTTTACTTCTATTTTTTAGAGGACAGGCTGCTGAGGTCCAGCCTATTAAAAAAAAAAAAAAAAGCCTGGCGTTGGTGGCGCACACCTATAATCCCAGCACTAGGGAGGCAGAGGCAGGCAGATTTCTGTGAGTTCGAGGCCAGCCTGGTCTCCAAAGCGAGTGCCAGGATAGGCTCCAAAGCTACACAGAGAAACCCCGTCTCGAAAAACCAACCAACCAACCAACCAACCAACCAACCAACCAACCAAAAAAACCCAAAAAACAAAAACCCAGAATTGCAAGGGTTTTATCCTGAATTACAGTGTGGGTAAGCTCAAGCCATCATACTAACTGCTTGTCATCCTGGTTGCTATTCTAAGGGTAGGAGGAGGAAGTTGGCCAATTACAGCTCATGTTCGTGGGTGTGTGCACGGGTGTGAAGTGGGGAGGGGGCTGTCTCCTCGGGGACAGAGGGAAATGAAGGGTCCCTGTGCTCACTCTGCCCATTTACGGGTGGTTCTGATGGTTCTATGGTGTCTGTGCAGGAGCCCTGGAGTGACTTGCTGGGCAGAAATGAGACTTGATGTATCATCGCAATAATAGACCTCTCCTTTATTGGAGAGAGAGAGCAAACAAAGGAATGACCTTTTAAAGGACTTTGTGAGGATGGTTTGGAAACGTGCTGGACCTTGTGTGTGTACACATCTGCCAGAGATTGAACACAGTCTCTTTTGGGACTTTATGTTCTTGTTATGCAGTGTGTATCCAGGGTCACACAGAGCAGAGTGATGGCACTCAGCCACCACCCCAGCACCTAGCACATAGGCGCCTCATAAAAGCCTTTTTAAAATGAGAACTTGAGCTGTTTGAGTGCCCGGTGTATATAGAGTGTTGTTGTCGTGGGGCACCTGGATCCCAGCAACCTGCATGCCTGCCCGTAGGATGTCTTGCTGGAGTATGCAGAGAAATCTTCTTACTTGGAGAGAAAAAAACATCCGGGACTTTTGTTGAATGTTTCAAGTTCAGCTTTAAAAGGAAAACTCAGCAGTGTTGATAATGAGGGTGAGGAGTGTGCCTTTTCCAGAGCTGCTGAGCACCTGGCAAGAGCCTGAAGAAGTAGGTGCATCTCAGAGCCTCACTCCTGGGGTAAAGGCCTCTTGATCACAGCAGGGGCAGAGCTGTGCAGCCTGGATGGTCATTGTCCCCTACTCTGTGTGATCACAGCAGTCCTGGACACGTGGGATCCTCATCTTTTTTTTTTTTCCAGAATGAAATGGCCATAGCCAAACTGTGTACCTCACTCCATAATTTTCAAGTGACTTTCTTGCTTCTTCTGATTTGCATTTCATAATAACCCTGTAAAGTTGACAGGACTTAACCTGTGTGTTGTAATGAGAGAAAACAAAAACAAAAAACTATCTGGGATAGTAGGGCATGGTAGCACATGTCTACAGTCCCAGGTCATGGGAAGCAGAGGTAGCAGGATCACTGCAAGTTCAAGGCCAGTGTGGTCTCCATGTTGAGACTCCAGGCTACAATAGCAAGATCCTGTTTTTAAAAACCAAAAAATTTAGAATAATTAAGGGTCACCCAGGTCTCTAAAGCTAAGTGGAAGTAGTTTGAGGCCTGCTGCTTAAGGAAGCTGAGCTGTTCTTGCCTTTAATGCTACTGAGACCAGCTCCTAGCGATGTCCAAGTGCCCTACATGTCTTGAGCCATCCCCAGAGGAAGAAGTAGAAGGTGGGTCCCTAATAAGATAGGAAATAACCACTCTTTGTCCATGTGACACATGGTGACATGTGACGATGAACTCTGCTCCTGGAAGAGGCTGGGCTCCCCTCCTGCCTCATCTGGGTGATGACCCCACAGGACAGCTGCTGCTTTTTATTTTTATGCACTAGTCCCTCCTGGAGGCCTTTGTGGGAAAATGAGGAAAAGGGACCTTTGGAAGATCCCTGCCTTTCCTTTGGGGCTATTTGCTGAAAGTTCAGGGTTTCTCGGTTGGCTTTACCCCGTGTTCAGAAGATTAGCTCCTATTCAGATAGCATGCCCGTGTGTTGTGGAAGAGCTGTCACATGCACTCCCGAAAGTCAGGGCCATTCCTGGATGGTGTTGTATCCCTGGAAAATGATGGAATAAGGAATTCAGGGTGTCTCTCCTTCTTCCCCAGACCCGATCACTTTCTTTGACTCATAAAAATCCAGGTTAAAATTAAAATGGTTTCTTTCCTTCTCAACCTTCAGTAGGCTGACTGCCTTTCCAAAGGCATACCGTTTTCCCAGCCATTTTATTATCGAGAGCACGGGCCAACACTTACCAAACGATGGAACTCTTTTGGCCCACACTAAGGCTCTTTCGGGCTCCAACACGGAGGTTAAGAATCCCTTCGGTTAGCCTTTAGCACACACCCCTGGGAAATGGGCGTGAGTAATAATGTTGTGGCCAGCAGGTGGCGCTGTTGAAAGGGCTGGCGCAGCTTTTCCAGCCACAAGTTCACACAAAGATGCTTGTAGTATTAACATGCTCGATGTTTTAATCAAAATAAGCACTGATCTTAAATATGGAGATAAGAGCTTTCCTCGTGGGACATTTTCTTTTTCATTAAAGTGGCATCAGGCGGTCCTTCCAGATCAAGATTCTAATCTGATCTTAGAGGGAGTCTCAGGGTAAAGAGAAGATTGATGTTTAGGTTGTGTTGCTCTTACCTCTTCTAACTGTTAGGGTAACTTGTAAAGGAGTGATTTATTGGGCAAAAAATGTTCTGCAGAAACGGGATGGTGGGATGAGGCAGAGAACTGTCACCTGCCTAGGCCCTGAGTTCGATTCCTGCCATTGGGGGGAAAAGGAAAATTTAATGTCTGTTGTATCACCAGTGTTAACACACTATAAAACTGTAACCAAAATAAATATCTTAACAAGGAAATCTGTTTTGTGTGTTTCTTCTTGTAAGTTTGGATTTTTTTTTTATGTTTGATTTTTCTAACTTCTGTGGTGGTGCTATTGTTGTTTCTGAGG